>NC_081145.1:14261345-14624071 GCF_958295425.1 Solea solea | reverse complement strand
AAAAATAACCATAAAAACATTCCTTAGGAATCTACACAGTAATATTCAGATCACAGCACATTTTGCTTCACTTCTTTACCTTGGCCTTTCTTTGCAGCTGGAATGATTCCCACTTGTGAATTTTTCTATCATTATGCAAACAGATAACTAGAATCAGAGAGAATATGATCAGCATATTTTAGTGCCTGTATTTGCATTAGGGTGCTTGTGTTGGAGCACTAATGAAGCTCAAAGACAAGTGGAGTCCTAGATTTTCTTTTTTTTTTTGTTAAGCCCCACACCTTTCCTGGTGTATAGCTGCACGAGATGGCACATCTATTATTCCATTAGCAGGTAATTAATGACTCTCATTTGTGTAACTGTTATTAAGCCCTTTGAAAGATTGTTTGTGTTCAGATGATATGAAACACATCCCAGAAGCCATCCATTGTGGCGGATAGATTAAAAGAGCAATAAGGCTCTTTGAAAAATGATATTTTATCAACGGTAATTTTTCACCGTACCTCAGGGGCAGCGATGACAGGAAAACACTGCAGTCCTCCTTCATGTTGATATCCTTTTTTTAGTAAAACTACCAGGGGAGTACACTAAGTGTGATTTATTCATCCCTTGACCAGTAAAAGGTGTCATCCAGGTGAAAATGGATGCTGGGAGAGTATTGACAGGAGAAATAGCAGTGCAGTTGTCCTGCTCTGTCACAGTATGTCGACAGGGGGGTGTGGTGGGGAGGGTAATGTGTCCTATCCTAGATAGCTAGTTCACATCTGTCTGCCTCTGATACTCTATACTTTAAAAATCTATTCTGTGCTGATTCCTGTGTGTTTTTTAGTGTATAAATATTAAGACATTTCTCACAGTGCATTTAGAATTTTTCTCATGTTGTCTTTTGCCTTTCTATTTAGCACATTTAGTAAAAAAGGAATATCCGAATGTTCACAATATTTGCTAGAACAATCAAAATGATCCCAGGTGCCTTCCATTTCTCTTGATAATATTTGTTTCTGAGTCCACCTCGTGTAAAAGGCATACGCATGTACATGCATGAGGTCTCACAGCTGACAATGAATATCAGAACTCTGAGACAAGATTTTGGGAAGGCTGCTGGAATTTTTTCCTCACTAAAGATTCCCAAGAGCACGATGACTGCTGGAATTAAACATGGATATGTGCTGGTTGACTTAGGGATCAGGGTGTTGGTAAGAGCGATTACGAGATGTCCTGTGTTGAGATGTGAGAATTAAATCAGGAAAGCAACTTTTAGACTGTAAATTACTTTTTTTTTGGTCAAGACAGTTTTAAGCATCATGCCTGGATGAAAGCAGACATCATTCATCCCCCTGCCTAATATCACACCACTGTGAAGACCTGTGGAGCAATTTGGACATTTCTGTGAATGGCCCAGCAAGAGCTGAGAACCAAATTGATCATATCTGGAGAACCCTGAGAGTGGTGTGTCCACGACAGTCCTCGTTCAACCTGACACTGCATGGGAAGGAAGAATAGCAGAAGCTTGTCTCCTCAGAACACTCGAGGCTGTCATCACTGCCAAACGTGCTGAGTGGAGAGTCGAAATCCTCATGTCAATATGATATTTCAGTTTTTCATTTTGAATAGAAACATTTTCACTTTAACACTTTGTTTTTACTTTAGTTATTGAGCATAGACTAATGTGATAGCAATGTGAAAATAATGAATTGAATTTAATGCACATGACCTATTCTATATGATATTATAATTTTTTTTTTTTTTCTGTGGTAGTTCTTTACTTGTATCCTGAAGTGCATTGGATAAATCTCAGATGGCAATCTGATCTCCCACATGAGCAGATCAAATTGTCTCTTTTGTTCATGGTTTCTATCTGCAGTATTAGAAGACTGAGGATTCTTTTTTTTTTTACTTTTTCTTTTCTCCTATTGAAGAACGAGTGAATGGGAGACTCGAAAGCAGTCAACAAACACACACAGCCTTTCCAAAGAAGCAGTGGTGTAACACGGTCACTGGCATTCCATAACTGGAAAGGCACACAGCATCTCTTTGGGATTTATATTTAGCATTTGCTATGCTACTTATAAAATATTTCATAAATAATGTGAATATATTAGACGGGAGAGAACTGTCGCCAGTCATTCCATATGCACTGCCATAGCAACAAGATGTTCCGCCTTTATCTGTTTAGGGCCCATGATTCTTAAACTGTTCATTGCCCACGTTTCCTTTTTTAATCAGAATGTGTTTGGGATCCCCTGCAGCAGGGATCTAGATAAAAGGATTAACTGTGCCTGTACTAGTTAACCATGTTTAGACTTTGCCAGGCAGGCCCCTTCAAAATGAAAACGCATGGATTTCAATTGCCTACATCAATGTCTCCTGATTGTGTGTCATCAAGCATCATATGGAAATGTGTTGCTCATCAATGACGGAAATATCTATAAGAGCAGGAGAACAAAGCAGCAGAATTATATACATTTGGCTGATAAATATTTGTGATATACTGTGCAACTTTATTACATTTTATTCTTATTTCCATAGGTCATTACTTTAAAACATGCATTTGATTTCTTTTTTTTTTCCCCCAAAGATCATCTTGACAATTATTTTTTGTGGAATTGAATAACATTGTGTCACTCATGTTATATATATATGTTTTTTTCTTTGTAAGGGAGTCTATTTATTATTTAGTATTTAATGCACGAGTGGTTCAGTTATAGCCTCGTCTTAAAGAAAACAACATAGACTTCATAGAGGTGCTTGTAGATGAGAGAAACACTCCTTTCAGAAATCATCCACATGCAGTCATGACTGGGTTTGATCCAGGAGGCCTGGTTGGAATCTGGAGGCATTATGCTGGCCACTACTGCACTGCAGCACTGAAGAACTGGCTCCTTTGTCACTGCTGTTAGCATTAGCTAGAGATTTGCATATATTTCTCTTGGAAGCATTAAAGAAACACAAAAAAAGACTAATTCACTATTGAAAGTCTCCGTTGCAAGATTAAGAGTCCCATTAGAAATGTATGACTGCTCATGTAGTTTTTATTTCACTTTTCTCTCCCCCCCTTCATCTTTTGTTGGAGGCTTTGATTATTTGCCAGGTTGGCAAGAAAAAGCACAAATGGTTTCCGTCTTTTTTTAATTCCACTCTGTTTTAAATTGAGAATTGACTTCATTTGTTTTCATCTTTGCGGAAAAACTCACCTTTTTCTGCCAGAAGAGAACTCACAATTATCTTACACATTTACACCGCATAATAATAATTATTATTATTATGATTATTCTTTTTTATTAGTAGTAGTTATATTAGTATTACACAATCTTCTGCCACTTTGTGTGTCCCTGCTGTACGTTGCTTGCCTGACAGTGGAACAGCACCATGTACCACACAGGCTTAGAACCCCTGGATGAGAAGTGAGAACAGTGAATAGCACTCCCAGAAGGAGTGCCCACAATGCTTATCACTCTGACCTGAATTCTATGACGATGGACAATTTTGTGAACAGCTGGGGATCAATCAAAGCCCACTTGAACCATGCCACCTGCCACTTTTACATTAGGAAACATGCTGTTCAAAATGGAACAATTTCACTTGTATTTGTGATTATTTTACAGGCAAAGTTGGTCTCTCCTCACATGCATGGCTTTAAGTGCCAAATGATTTATTCCTCCACCCACTGCCACCTCCACCCTCGAGTTACTGTGGTAAAAGAGTGTCGGGGAAGGGGAAGATTTACTTTTAGTTGCCCCTCAGCCCGAGGACTCAGTCAACAAGAGAAAAGATATTTGTATTTAAGCTCAAATCCTTCGCCCGTCACTTAACACACCCTTCAGCCCACCGCAGTTTGTCGGCTGAGTGTGCCTCAGTGGGTTTGCGTTAATTTATTATGTCATTATTACTTCAGACACTTTCAAGACAAAGTCAATGAAGTGGATCAAGTATTTATACCTCGTTTTCTCTCACAGGAGTCACTGTTTTGCATATCCTATAATGTTGAAGTTGGTATAAAGATGCTGAAGTCACTCCTTTTCAGTTGTGGGTGAATTATCTTCCTGTCCCCAAATTCAGCCAGGAGATTCTCCTCTCCCAGCAGGTGTCAGTGTTACTACTGTAGATATGTCACTGCTGTAACATAGCACTTCATCTCGTCCACATTATTGTTCTGAGAATTAGCTCAATACATAAGTCACTCAGCAGTTCTAACACAGGTGAATAAAGTGTGTCGAAACACTGGCAGAGTTTCCTTCCGAGCTGACCAGACGAAGCCCTGTTTTTGTTTTGGAACTATTTTTATTGAGTTGGTTTGTGTTTGTGTTGGATTACAGGGCTTTTGTGAAAATCTGAAGTGGTGGTGGTAAATTCCAGCTCTCCAAAATACAAATAAATGAAGAAAAAAAGCAAAAAGAGAAGAGCCTCAGAAATCCACAACAGTGCTCATTACACGTCTGTGGTTATACGCAAACTTCTCACAGCTCTCGAAAGAAAAGAAGACAAACATTTCCCCTGGACCACATGCCCTCTTTCCTGGGCCTGGTCAGATGTGCTGTAAGTCGCTCCCAGACAACCGAAAAGCAGCACGATAAAAAAAGCGAGTGGAATCCAAGTGTAACCACAGGATGAAACAGATGTGTTGGCCGTGTTGTTAATGTGCGTAGTTTGAGCCAGACTCTTAACTCTCCTGAACACAGTGAGCGTGGTCTTCCCCCCCATCTGCCGGGTAGAGTGTCAGTCCTCCAGAGTAATGTTCGACACGAGGTCAGCGGAACACCACAGACTCGCTGCATATGCTGCGCAAACTGTTGCTGCCGGTCAGGAGAACGTACATTATAATCCAGATTAAACTGGATAATTAGCTTTTTCTGAGTCATTAATTCTGGCAGGTGAAGGGGTCGGGGCAGAGTAAATAATGTGACGATGTCTTGTGGCACAGTAGTAAAAAATGGGCATCTTTCCAACAGCTCATTTCCCCTCTAAATTGGCCTCATTGTAGATGAAATATTAAATCGCTGGCCCGGCTATTAATGCTGACTTTTATGGATTGGATGCTGTTGTACTTAATATACTGGTTCAGTTGTCCCTTTTATTCCTCAGCAGCGTCCTGTCCACCTGTGATGTATTGCACGTGGAGTGAACCCACTGGTAAGCAATGGGGTTTCAACCCATGTAAAGCTCTCTGGCACAGGTCCAGACCAGAGGAGGGAGAGCAGGCTAGAGTAAGCTGTGTTGTCTTAAGTGTGCTCTCAGCTGTTCGTCATTGTTATCTTTGTAAAAAACAACAACAACAACAACAACAAAAACAAAGCAACGCATTTTTAAATGAACGTGCACGTGAGAAAGAGAGAAATAAACAGATGTACTACGTGTAGCTTCACTGGGCAGATTTGCTAGTGAGGGGAAAAAATCTCAGATTAGTTGTTGTGTTGTTTTCAAATTGAAAATTCTCTTTCACACTGGACTCGGAAGACTTTTTAGAGTATTTGACGTATGAACATGTACACATGCAGCTCATTAGAGTTCATGAATTTGAATTTATTTTGATAAAGACATTAACGATTTCTATGAATATTTTATTGATATGCTTGAACGCATTTGCCCAAACCACACACTCTCAACACAATCATAACACCAATTTTGTTTTATATCCTATGAACTAATATCATCCATGACCATGATGAATACGTTCACGTCATATGCGTGTTGAAAAATGTTTGTTTATAGGCAAATTGCAGTTTTAAAAAAATCAATATCCAGTAATATCATCTGCTTGATATTTATTTGCCCACAGTTAGAGTCCAGCATGCCGTGCTACTGGTTAAGCTGGTGTTTGGATTTCACCATCACTTACTTAATTGTCAAGTCAGCACCATGGATTCATTTAAAATCAGATACACGATAGATAAATTGTTATGTTTGACAAGCTGTGCAGTTATTAATATTTCGAGTACTTTGCCCTGAGACTTTAAAAGACATTCAATATTTGTCATTAACAGCAGAGAATAGATCATTTCATGGTTCAGACGACTGAAAGTAAAGCCATTCTTCCGATTAGTACCAATGAAGATGCTACTGAGAAACTAATATTCAAAGAGAAGAGGCCCAAGTTTTTTTTTGTTTTTAATTTTTAATTTTCTTTTTCAAACTACTGTGAAATATGCATCATCAAGACTCTTCAGGTGTAAAAATGCTATTATCATCAGGCTTATTCAAAGGAGTCATGATTGTTAATCAGCTTTGTAAAAGAAAACGTATTAATCCTGATCAAACACACACATACTCACGTGCGCACACAAATACAAACTAAATCAGCCTAAAACCTGGAGAACACATAACTGAAATTATAATTTCAAGCCTTTTATTCAAACGTAATATTTCGAAGCATTTCAATTTTGCAAATTAAAAAAAAAATAAATAAAAATGTACACACGTACAAAATAAATCTAGCCTCACAGGAAGAAAAATCCCAAACTATAAATCCACCCTGTGATACAAATTACGTTTGGCTCAAAAAGGAAAAAGACAGGTCAGCTATAATTCCGTGGCGCTCCGGTGGAAGAAATATAGCTGTTAAGGAGTCTGAGCAGCCAGGATTTTCCTGAAGAAGGACGTCCCCCTCAGCAGCATCCACAGTGGGGGAGGATGTGGCGTTTTTTTTTTTTTCTTTTTCTCGTTTTTTTTCTCTTTCAGGCTCAAAGGAAGATGTTGGCCAGAAACCATAACGCCTGCAGCCCAAAGCAAAGCCCCCTAAAATATTCATCATATAACTTTTCAGTGTTACTATATGTTTTTAGCAGATGGCTACATTTTCGAGTGGAGAACAAAGTTGTTAAAGGAATATGATTTCACTTGTTGCCATGGGAACAGAGATGGATGAAGATGTTTTATGGTTCAGTGGTTGCCTCATCTCCGCTTGTGTGTGTGTGTATGTGTCTGGGTGAATCTGCACATGCCTCAGTTTGCCTGTAAGCCTCCGAGTGTCGCGTAACACTGTGTACATGTGCGTGCGTGCGTGCGTGTGGGTGTGTGCTTTATAAAACTATTGAATTTAGTAGCTGATTCTACTGTCACTTCAATTCTCTGACGAATATTATGCTAAGTTGTGCGCGGAAAGGTCATTGCAGTTTCAAGGCAGGACCGTGTCCTAATACACCATTACAAGAAATATCAAGCTGCTAGTATTATAGAAATAATACGATCTTGTCAAAAGCTCTATTCGGAGTATGATTTATATTGCTTCCTGATGGTGGAGTGGCGCTCATTTCACAGTGTATTAGCTGACTGTCTAAATAGTGATGATTCAGTAGCATGGCGACTCATTTTCACATGACACATGAAAGGGAGGATCTGCCGATAAATGCAGAAACACCAGTTATCTTTCAGCCTTTTTTTTTTTTTTTAAGCTGCATTTCTGAATTTGTGTTCTTCTATTGGAGAGAAGCTAATTAGATTGTGAGAGTTGCATGATATGGGGCCGTACACATAAAAGCCTCAGTCGGGAGACGAGCAACGGTCGCCACTATCCTAGACAGAGCTGATAATACAGCCACTCTTTAAGTCCAATCGGAAAAAAAATCGGATTCTAATTGGGGTCTGATTTTAGTAACTTGTGCAGCAATTTAAGAAAATTGCGCTTTGAAATGTAACAGCAGCAGTGATCTTAAGGATCTCATTTCTCAGTCTCTTGGTAACTTGTGCAGACGCCGACTGCAAAACATCTCTGCGTCTTTGACTCACAGCTTACCAGAAATAGTGAGGCTGGCTTAGTGAGAACTATAGGAAGCAAAAGTCAGTTGAAGGGTTGCCTGTATGTCACTGACCCCATAGAGTCATCATACAGTTCATTTAGAAGCACAAGAGAACTAGAGAGATGACGAGGACGAGGAGGAGGAGGAGGAGGAGGAGGATCTATTTTGTTGTTTACTGCCAACAACATTGGCTTTTTGCAATGTATTTGTTTCCTTACCAGAGTCCTTGTGTTATACGGCTGAGCACACAGCCAGACTCCAACACAATATACGTATGCAAGCGCACACTTGCGCACACACGAGCCTGTTACAATGCATTATCACTTGGCAGCATGCAGCTCGAGTCACCAGGTGAAGAATGTAGTTATTAGAGGAGGCACCTGGAAACTGTGCACGTGGAGTCTTTTATTTTGTCCCTGTGACAAAGAGGAAGACAAAATTTCCACAGAGACGCGTGTGAGTGGTGGAGTGCAGCTTAATGGGACGGTTTTATTCATCAAGTGAGGTCTGTGCTCTCGTCCACTGTGAAGCTGCCTTGAGGGACAGTGAGTGATTCTGACCACTCAGCCTCATTATGGAATCATATTAATATTTAAGGGGCTGGAATTGAGGAATAAAGAGGGTAATTGATTGCGTCAAAATGGAAGTGTTTGAACCCTGTTGTATTATTTAAATATTTCCAAAAGTGCTGCCACAATGTGTGGTGAAATGCGGTTCAGCCAATTCTTCTTTTTAGTTGTAAAAAACGTTGTGTACAAATCGCACCACTTCATTTGGTTGTGAATGGCATAAATGATCATGCACGATGAGATGCGAATGAGCATGAATGAATCGATGACTAAATGAATTATCAACTATTTTGATAGTCGATTAATCAGTTTGAGGTTGTTTTTTTAAATAAAGTTCTCTGTGGTTTCAGCTTCTTAAATTGTAATATTTCCTGGTTCCTCCTGCTCCATAGAACAAATCAGTTAAAACATTACAATTGAATAGTTTGTGGACAAAATAAGACTTTTGAGAGCTTCTGGGAAAAATCGCTGAACATTTTCCACCAAACAAGTAATCAATCAATCAGGAAAATAATCGACAGATTCATCGATTATGGAAACAGTCGTTAGTTGCAGCCTTACATCATAGGCTGTGGGGTTTTTATCCCTTACTATAGCTGAAGAGTCGCCACTTCCATCCTGTTTGGGAGAAAGAACTCGGGCAGGAAAAACAACATACACCTATTTGTTTTCTTTCCCTTGTTATTTTATTGTCCACATCACAGGGGGTTGCCAGATCAAGTGCTTGGGATAAGGACAATAACCTTATAAGTAACTCTGTGCTTGTGTGTGTGTGTGTGTGTTAATCAGCTGAATAGACTTTATGGGGGGGAAAGTGACATGTAAGCATAAATGAGTCTGCAGGCAAGAAGACTGAATGATAATGATGCTCAGGAGTTCTACTTAGCATAACATAAGGGGCTGCTGCTGCTTGTGCTCATGGCATTCTTGAGAAACGTAGACAGTGGACTTTGTTACAGAGTAGCACTAATTAGGTCTTACTGCGTTTCGCCAGCGGCTCTACAAAACCACCGTTGTGGCTCCTTTCTGGATCATATGCATGATTTAGCCCAAGTGTTGCATCAGCCAGTTTCTGGGAACAAACAGCGAACTTCTACTATTACCTGTGACGAGACAAAGCATATGGAGATGCAGCTGCACAGGTGCAAGCAGCCTGTTATTTGATTGTTACCCAGAGATTGATAATCATACGACAGAGGAAACAGAAATATGTTCAATCTGGTTAATGAAAAGGCTTCCAATCAATCCTTTTTATATAGAGCAGCAGCAGAAGAAGAAGAAGAAGAAAAAAAATGCCAGTACAAAGACAGATTGCTAACAGATGCCAGTGCACCTGTAGCTCCTAATCAAGCTCATTTCCTAGTTTGGAGAAAAGAGAAGTGTGTGACAGACCTGTAGAGCACACAGTCATACGAGAACAGTGAAACGCAAGATTAGTTGATATCCTGGGTATTTAAAAGACGCGGCAAGTAAGAAAGAGAATACTGTGCAAGCATTGTGTGCACCTGTGCATTCAAACGCCAAATCAATAATTGTTGGCTAAAGCTTAACGTGCGAGAAACATGTTAGACCAGCAGTCTCATCTGGCTTAGTCAAAGCAAGTGACTCTACTTGCTAACAAAGCCACTTACAAGTATAAAAATTAACATAAAACAATTCTATTTAACGTTTGATCACAGCACTTTTGCCTTACTAATAGAAGCAGTGGTCATTTTGGAGCTGGAGTGATGTGCGATTAAGAATACGAAGATGTGATATGCGAGTGTGTGTGTGTGTGTGTGTGTGTGTGTTGTCTGAGAAGAAAAAAAAACATTAATGCACTACGGCAGCCAGTGAGTTTTTTTCTTGTGGAGTGTATGTGTTGGTATAAATAGATAGCCAATTTGTAAAATCGTCCGCCTGAACATAAGCATCTTGGGCCAGTCTAATTGGTCAATTTCCCGCCTGTATTGAGTGCCGAGATTGATTTATTGCCTTTTTTAAAAGGCCGCGGGGACCCACAGAACAGCTGTGCCAGCCGTCCGTGCCGGAACTGTTATGAAAACAAGGGGCTGAGTGCTGAGCGTCGGACAGCAGTCGTGGCAGCAAATGGCGAGTAGAATGGAGCAGAGCGGCTTGGCAGACAGCTGGCAAAGACTGCTGTCTGGCACCACTAGAGATGTGGGATTTAATTGAACAAACACTGCTGTATGGAGAAGCCCTGCCCTTGTGGAGCACTCTCCTGCTCTCGCTCAAACACGGAAAAGCAAGAATTTGCCTGATTGCCACAATGCCTTAATCATGTGAGGACCTGGCGTGATTGGAGACAGAGAATAGATAGTTTTCGTGTCACAATATCACACCATCCACTTGACATGGAGGAGGCTCACAGAGCGCGCATGTGAGTGTTCTGTCTCTTGGGGCTTGAGTGATAGCTCCTCAACCTGAGCGCGTCTGAGCGACGGAATCCGGCTGTTTGTGAGCAGGCGTCGTGATCTAGTCTCCTGCCTGGAATCTTGCCGAAATGAGTCCGTCACATGTGAGACTTTTGAACGTATCGTAGCATATATTTGCCGTGCGCTTTATCATTTTGAATCTAAATGATTTTTCCCTCGCGAAGCCTTCCTTACCTTGAGTGCGACTTATAGGGCCCGCGCGGGTCGGAACACTGTTTGCTCAGTGTGCAGCATGTTTGAAAGACTAAGTAAGTGTTATGTGTATCTGTCCTGTGTAAATCAGGGGGGAAAAAATACCTCCTTAAATGCAAGCACATGTCTGTATTTCCTATTGCTGCGACACATTTTTTCCATCAGCTCACCCCCCCTCCTTTTTTATTATTAAATTTGTGAAAATAGTTTTCCAGTAGATACCAGACATTAGTTGATGTTCCGGGTCATGATGTTCACACTCTTTATTTCCATGTGTGTGTGTGTGTGTGTGTGTGTGTGGTTAATGCAAAAACAAATAACCCTCGTTGTTTGGTTAGGCAACAGTGTACCGTTGCTGTGAAATTTGAGATAATCCACTCGATGCTGAAGCATCCACTATGAGCATCCTTGCCCGGGCCATTGACTGTAGCTCTCTTGTGAAATGTGAGAGCAGATAGCTAAGTGTCTCCTTTTTGAACTGTGATTCTTAGAAATTCCGGTATTTGGCAGTGGGGATTGGGAGCCTGAGTCTCCCACGGGCATTTGAATGTACATTTGTGAATCCTCCACAAAGAGCAAAAAAAAAAAGAGGCAGTGAGACAGAGAGAGACAGTGTGTGTGTGTGTGTGTGTGAAATTGTGTGAAAGTGAGAGAGAGAAATTTCATGCAGTCTTCATCTAGTACTTAACTTTATGAAATATGATTCTGGTAAAACATGAAAGGGACTTAATCTCAAATGCCTCTCTCTCTCTCCCTCTCTCTCCCTCTCTCTCCCTCTCTCTCTTTTTCTCTCTCTCTCTCACTCACTTCTCACTGCCTACTGTCCACTGGGACTGGCCCATTCCAGCACATTGGAGTGTGTTATGTAACACGCTCCAAGTCTCCACGCCCTGCAGTAATGGATTAATTAGATGGGGGTGGGGTGGGGGGGACGCAGGCATCGTGGCATCCCACTTACTATCACTTCTCAAAGTATCATCAAGTGACTTCAAACACACGCGACACCTGTTAATCTCTCACTGGTCCTTTACACGCCCCGATAAACATGATGTGATTGATATCTTTCAGAAGTGTTTGCGTTGTACCCGCTAACGTACCGGGCTGCAGCGGTAATAGAGCTTGTCTGTTTATTGTCCCTCATGCAGTGTGTGGCCCCAGCTCTCCCATCCTCTTTGCTTCCCCTGCACCAGGCAATTTCTCTCTCCGTCTCCGTCTCCCTCTCTCCCCCCTCACCACCCAGTCCCCAGCCAGCCAGTGCAGGCGTGCTCAGTCTGTCAACACTTCCACAGCATTCAGGATGCTTTAATGGAAACAGGAGGAACCACACAGACTTGCCAGAGCAGGCCCCAGAAACAGGGGGTTAATACCAGCTAGAGTGTGATGTAACAGTGTCTGCCACACTTAAGCCTTTCACTAGCTGATGGTGTTTTAATAGATATTCACTTCCATTCCAGTTCTGTGGATGGTAAACATTTTGAAATTCTTACGCAACACTGTTTGTACTTATAACCCCGCACACGTTTACATTAGACATTCCGTTATTATACAAGGAAACACGATTCAACGCCATTTGTAAGTCAGTGGTCTGAACCACACACGGTATACAGATGAATTATTAGATGGTTTATGTTCAATTTCTAATAAATTAGCTAACCCATGTCCCTGTGTCCCCGCATATTTGATTTTCTTGAATACATTTTAATCATGCAGTTAAAAGAGCTCAAGTAACCCATGATATTAACTTTTATAGAGAAGACTTGATGATTTCATCCAGGACCCTGACATATTAGCCAACATTGGGAATTTCTTTTTTATTTGATTTTGAATTTTTTTTTAAAAGAAATTATAGTAATAAGGTAGAATGACGCTTCTTCAAGTCAAAAAAAGGTCACCTTTTCTCTTTGGCAGACAGTCCATGCTGCTGTAAATTATTTCATATTACACTTTCATTTCTAAGGTTATGCTGTCATTAGCAATTTTCTTTTATATAATTTCATTTCTAGAATGTGAGTCTGGGACCAACCATTCCCAACAGTGTAATGTTTACACCAGTTGATCTTTAACAGGGGATATTTGGAAGTATGTAAAGGTCTGAGGATTTTTACCATTAATTCCGTCTCCAACACAGTAACAGATACAAGTTACAACCTGAAATGGAAAACACGGATGAGTTCAATCTCAACTTCTTGAGATTCTAAAATAATTACTATTGGGAGAACTTACAGGCAGCAGGCTATATATGTATATGTTTATTAGCCTTAAATGTAAAACATGAGTCTGCCTGACATGCAGTGAGTGAACAGCCTTTGAGGAAGAAGAGTCGCGGCGCTGTTCCACTGTCTGACCTGAGATTGGCTCCTGCTCAAAACATCACCTGCTGCAGGGAAGAAAACACTTTCTGACACGAGTTTATTTCAGTTCCATCAGTCACCTCGTTTGAGTCGTGCACATGTCTGCTGTCTGCGCGCTGTGATGAGGTAGCTGAGGTGAGGAAGTGGGGATGTTTTTGCGACAGCTGTCATCAAATATTGTAACAGAAAGATATAGGCTCTCTTCTTCTTTTTTTTTATACACAAAATATATTTTACTCAAAGCAAAGTATGGGATAATCTCTCAGTTGACATGTTCGCGTCCTCCGTGAAGGACGTAAGAGGGACAAGGGGAAGAAAAGAAAACACCAGGGGTCTCCTTTGATTCAGCCTACCTGTTCATCACCGAGCAACTTGTGTCACACCAGTGTGTCGGCAGCCTTTGTTAATGCACTGTGTAATCACAGAGTTGCATTGTGACTTTATATGTGACTTGTTTATGTTTGTGCACAGTGTGCTGAGCCCTGCAGTGCTCTTCATGAGAAGAACTTATCAGAGAGAGAGTTGAGGCCAGCCTCACTCCGAGGCAGAAATCTGCCTCACCCAGGAAGAGAGACTGTCCCTGGGTCAGAATTCACTCTGCTCCTGGCACAAGCACACACACACACACACACACACACACACACACACACACACACACACATAAACAAAT
Source organism: Solea solea (assembly GCF_958295425.1). NCBI lineage: Eukaryota > Metazoa > Chordata > Actinopteri > Pleuronectiformes > Soleidae > Solea > Solea solea. The sequence goes on along the minus strand of NC_081145.1, from coordinate 14,610,121 downwards.
GCACATTTTACATAGGGTTAACAGCACTTTTCCACTCTTCCTCCAGGGCTGAATAGAATTAAGCAGAATTTGATAATGACTTATTAAAAAACTGTGGCGGAATAAATGAAGTGTGTTGTGCAGCCATTAGAGGATAGGAGCTATTATGTTAACGTTTTGATTTGTGAAGTGGGGTGTGGACTTGCTAATCCAGAGACAGTTGGGTATGCTGGAGGGAGGATGAAGCCATGCATATAATATGAGAATATTAGGTTGATGTGCACAGACGGGTGCTTCTGAGCAAGAGGAAAAAGGGATGATCGATGAACTCCAAAATTAAAAAATGATGGATGTGAAATTAGTTTTATAACCCTATAAAAGTTAAGTAGATCAGAGATATAGCTGTGTTGGAAAAATGTAAGAATTGTCAACCACAGATCATTTGGCTTAATTCACAGTGAAGTCCCCACAACTCTGATCCAGTTTCATAAAGCCCTGTGCCTGCAGGTGATGATTAAAACACTACATGTATTTATGGGCATGTGTTACTGTGTTATAGCTTGGTCCAAGCAGGAGGATGGAACATTTCTCCACAGCATTTTTTCCAGGCCTGACTGCCAGACTCCATCTGAGACTGATAAATCACCCTGTCCCAGCCCTTCTCCTGTGTTTTCTTTTCAAATGTAGAATCGATGGATTTTTCCTTCATTTCATTGACCTGTGCATAATGGCACTCTCACTCCTCTACCGTTGGGAAAGAGCCCAGCGCTACAGACGTGCCTGCCCAGGCAAAGACAGGCGGCCTGGGCTTTGTGTTGCTTATTGTTCAGCCTGGAGAAATTAATGTGCTGTGAAATTAGCATTTTATCTGACTGCAGATACAGTAATGGAGGCAATTAGAGTGCAGGGGAGAAGCAGTGCTTGGGGTAGTGGAGAGGTAAGGGACAATCCTCAAGTGCAGGAGCCAAGAGGAGAGTTGCACAGCCGGGCCTCATAGATAACACAATCAACAATGTCTGGTGAGCAACACAGTCTGACTCCAATGTCTTTTGGTTAATAAAGTGCACATTTGTTGTACGACATTTCATCATCTAGATTAGTTAAACTGTGCCGAACAATGACTGTAATAAACTATGTTTAACATAATATTTTATTTTAGCACGTGGATCGTCGTTATTTGCTCCTCTGTTAAACTTCACGCCTTTTTGTCCACCTGATGGACAAAATTACTGGTATGAAAGTGGGAGTGGGGCCATGGAATCAATGCACATTTTGAACTTGGATGATTTCTCATCAGTTATTTTCAGACATGACATTGTGTATTTCCAGCTGCAGGGACCCACTGTCAACTCTCTTTATCACATCTCCAGATTGAAATTGATCTCTCAGATTGTGAGCCACGGGCGAGGAAATGGACTTTATCAGATGCTGAGGAGTTGCCAGCACTCTGTGTTGTCACCTAAAGCCTCGCAGATTGTTTAATAATTCTTCAAAAGGCTCTCTGATGTGAGGCAAACATCATATAGTTAATGCTGTGAGCTAAAAAAAAACAAACAGTTGTACTACCAGCCTAGCATTATTCTCTGGTCTGCTGAATTGAACCTGTCTCTACACTATGCACTCATACAGCATTATTAGACACATTTGCTATTATTGCATTCCTGTTTTATATTTTTTTGTACTCATGCAACTGTATAAGTATATATTGCCAACATCTTGTCAAGGTCTGAGTCAAATATTGACATAGCTTGTAGTTATACCTGCAAATATTTCTCTAATGAATAGTTAAAGTCACATTTTCTTTCAAATTTCAGTTTTCGGTGTCAGTATTGAAAATGAAAATAAATCCTGAATTTGGAGGTGGTTGTTTTTCACCATGGAGTCACACAGATATGATTTTTTTTTTTTCATATGATTGTAGGGGTAATTATGGCTACACAAACCTTCTTTTTTTGTGTTATTCCAAGTTATCAAATTTTCTGCAAATGTGTGGTTAAGCAATTGTAACAGGAACAGCTTTTTTTTTTCTCTCTCTCTCTCGTTTTACATATTTGTCGGGGCGAAGCCAGCCACCCACCTCCAGTACCCCCACCCCCCCTCTGCTTTTCTGAGTAAAGACGGCATGACTTCTGCAGTCAGAGGATCACGCCCAATAAGAACATTATCCCAAAGAGTGCACTGGGCTGGCAAGAGTCTGAGATTATACCCCTTCCTCCTAAACTTTACCAGCTCCAACTCACAAAGTCGAGGCAGAGACGGGGGAGACCTTACCAAATGATACCCCACAGCACCCATGAAACCAATTGTTCCCTCATCGCCTTATGCTTCGGGGAGGGAAGCGAAGGGCTAGCTGGATGTCTGCATAATATCCTTATTCTCAAACATGAGGGTGTAGTCTGTGTGTCCATTAGTGTCAACACGCCGATGCTAAATGGGCCTGGGCTGTCTTTTCTTCTTAGCTGCACTGTTTCTCTGTCTGTGTAGATGGTGGTAGTTGGTCCACAGGGTATTATCCGTTCTGATTGGGAGGCTGCGCTGCCTCTGAGGAGCGGGAGATAGATGAGGACGTGCCACAGTGCTGAGGTATGTGTATGATTACAGAGGCAGCGCTGATACCTGTCACCAGCAGCATGTTTACATGCTAAATGATGCTGATCAAATGGATGCGTACCAGCGGTGCAGCAGATGAATGAGAGGTCTTAAGCAGTCATTTACAATGTCTTCGGCGCGAGATTAAACCACATTACACGCGGATACTTACGAGCGACACCTTTGTCTGATAGAGCCTCATCTTGAAAATACAAATGGGATTGGTGCAGCCTCGCGCTTTTCTTCTCTGCCTCGCTCCTGTACGGCTCGTCATTGTGAGGTGAATTGAAAGGCTCTTTCCTCATCGGGACTGGAGTTGGAGTGGGCAACACATTATGTAACCCAAGTTATCCACGCGTCGCTCTGCCCTGGCTTGCTGCAGACAAAACCCCTGTTTTCAGAGCCCATGCTCCCTCACTGATCTCAGACCAGGTGTTGTGGCTTAGATTGATGTTAAGTGAAGAGGCTGAATCTGCCCCAAGGCCAGCATAATCAGAAGGCCCCAGGTTGAAGGCAGACTTGGCCATGGGCCTCACATCTTTTTTGAGTTAGCAACACAGGCTGAATGGCCTGTTTACAATCTCCACAGCAGGGGCAGAAAACCTCACTAAATATGTCTGGATGGCTGTCAGATGGGGAACAGATGTGCTGAAACGGAGGATATTATGTCACTTCTTTTCCCCCTTCTCTCGTGTGACCATCATGACTAAAGATCCATGATCAGGGGGATGTGGTAATGCAGAGGGAGGCTTGCACTGTGCCGACAGTTCTGCCATGTCGTGTGTTTTCCTTCATTGGCTTCACAAGGCACACAGCAGGGACACTGTTCCTACATGCGTTACAATGCCCTCTACAGGTGTATGTTGGTGCAATTCACTGACGGTGAAGCACATCGTCTGCTTAGTTCTTGTCCGTACTTGGGGAATTGTGCAGATATTCACCACACAAATCCTGTGTTTTGAAAGGCATCAGGGGCATTCTTCCGTGATTTCACTCATATGCAGATAAAAAATATCAGCACAGGCTGCCTGGGTGAAGAGTTCCTTGTAAACATTGGTACTGCCATATTGTGTCGGCATTAAAGATACACTCTTGACAAAGGTGTGGTTACTTTATCTCAAATATTGATTCACTCTCATGGTCCTTGAAAGCCTCAATGAGGATTGCTTGAAGGGACAAAATGTAGCTTTCACCGTGAATATGTGTGTGTGTGTGTGTGAAAGAGAGAGGAAAACAAGGGAGAAGAAGAAAGAGAAATATCTTGGTCACACCTTTCTAATACTCTGGGCCTCATCCTGTGATGCTGCGTCTCGCTGAGGGGTCATGCACGGAGTAAGAGTGCACTTACTGGCAATGCCCAGGGACATCCATCACAATGGCAGTGATACACTATATATACAGCAATCTATCCATTAAGATAAGAGAGACTACGTCTCAGTCCCTTTTGGCTTCATTTGTGCGGACCAGTTGTTGTTGAGACATCGGCCTCTTTCACTTTCATATTATAATGTGCAGCGCCGGTGCAAAGTGTTTATGTGCCCATCTTTGATGAGAGTGCGACGCAGCATTCACTTTATTAGTTTGTTTTAATGTATCTCCTGCCTCCGTCTCCGCACGGATGAGCGAGCTCACATTTGCTAAACATGTACAATGTTTCAATTATAGTGGTAATTTACCTCATGCTCTGCACGGGGAGGTAGATTATGAGTGCGCAGAGAGATGAGAAGGCTTATAATGAATGTTAGGTGTATTGCCCTGCGCATGTTGTTCACTCACTGTCCCTGTGTGATCACTACAGACAGGCAGACAAGGAACTGACTAAAAGAACAGACATAATGAGTGTTTTTTTGTGCAAAAAAAACCACACACATTTTTTACAGCTTAGGTTTAATTAAAGCAATGAGACTGAAAATAAGGGGGAAGTCAAGTCATTTGGTGCATCTCTGTTACCCATTCTATTTGCTGACATGTTGAGAGGTTTTATGTTCCACAATGAGTCTTTACCTCTGTGTTGATGAATGTTCTTAAATCTTTTATCGTATTAATCTTTTTAAAAAAAAAAAAGAAAAAAAAAAAGATTTTTGCCGCAGGTGGCAGAAGAGGAATTTGTGTTCAGTGGATTCGCGTTCCCAGATGAGAAGAGTTAAATGAGTTTGGAGGCTTCCTGAATGCTCTATAATTGTGATGAGGCTCTGTTCCTCTGAACAATTAAAGATGCAGGAGCCCTGTCTCTTCTGAGATCCATCCCAGATCACTATCGTTGCGTCTGCCCAGTAAATCACACACACATTGTAGTCGAAGGATGACCACCTCGCTCCTTTTCCGCCGCCCGGCTTCTATCTTGAAGAGAAAATCTCAAGGTCGGCATCATGCCCAGTGCCGTGGTCACTTTATTACTCACTGTCAAAGCATTAGAGGGTAGAAACAGAGGACTTGCCAGTCTCCCCAGTGGTCCAATCCCCCTCCTTACTCATCTCCTCCTAGTCTCACATAGCAGGCTTTATTTGTCCCTCAGAACAAAGCTGCGAACAAAGCTGCATAGCCGTCTTTGGAGCAGTGTGGCTAATGTCTCTGGGCTGGCTGGAGTCTTATTGAATGGGTGAGCAGGAGAGGTAAATAAGCGTGTCTTGATGCGAGGTGGGGGCCAGCGGGTGAAAGAGATTAAGTAATAGACGATTCCAAAGGGTCAGCCCATGTGAATGCAAATATTTATATAAGTGATTGAAACACCCTCCCCACATCCCGCCCACTTCATTTAAATGAGGAACTTAACTGTAAAACGATTCATCTCCTTAAGGCAAGTCTGAAAGAGGAAGCAGGAAGCTGCATTTGTGGGTGGAAAAAAGAGAGCAAACAAACAGTGACGTAAATCTGACTCACTCGTCTTTTGCCTTCACAATGCAAAGATTAGAGCAGCAGGCTCTTTCGGGGATGCAGATTTCATCCTTTGCTTTTCTTAGACTTTCATCCTCTGTGAAGAGTCTGTGGAATATCACACTGTCACTGCCATTTCTTCAAAGGCTCAGAGTAGCTAATCTTGCCAGCTCCGTTGCTTTAGTTTTACCTTTAAAATACACATGTGAACTTTTTGTTGAGGGTCCTTTGATGACATTCGGAACACTGCAGAGTTGTTTGTGTGTGCACAATTAAGGGGCTCCGAGTCTTTTAAACCTTTAGATCAGAAGGAGGCTCACGAAAGTCTCATTTCTTTGTGTATTTTTCTCAAGATTCGCATAATAATCCCTTTTGTGTGTCTGTATCAACAGTCAGGCTTTCAACTAAAAGGCTAAATGTATCTTCTTAATGCAGACTGTGCCCTTCCAACCTCGCACAGAACTCTACATATTAGTTTTATGCAACATTTATCTCATCAAAAAGTCCTCGTATCATCATATCTAGTGATTTCTCCATGTGATAGGTGTGACAAATGGATTCTTAAGTTTCTTTTAAAGTGACTCGCGGCGGTTTCTCGCAGAGCCAATCAGGTTTGTTTCAATCATCTCCCTCATCTGATAACGCAGGGGGAATCCTGAGGTGCAGACACTTTAACATGCAGCTGTCTAGATCTCTGTCCTGCTCTAATTGAATTCAGGATGCGATAACATGCTTATTATGGAGGACGTCTGGAGGGATGGGCTTGAGCCAGCCTCCCTGCCAGGGGTTTGCCTTGATGTAATGTTGATGTGGCAGGCTTGACCATTTTTTTTTTTTTTTTAAATCTGAAATTAATGTGCAGACAAATTGAGTATTTCATCTAACAACTAATCACCAGAGTAGAGGCTGAGTGGAAACGGATGAGCCCATCATCATCATCATCATCATCGTCGTCTAGCACTAGCATTTGTGCCAAGCGCACCATTGTGTAAAAGTGCAGCAATTTGATTTTCATTTTGCTCTTCTCAGATAGAGCATTATTTAGCACCAGTAATCATTGGTATGCATTATGAGGTGTCCTGTTGTCGTTCACTTAGTCTGGATGTATCATGGACATTTGTTGTATATGAATGAATTATAATCAGTAAACATATCTCACATCTGATCTGATGAAAAACACAGTATTTTTTTATTTTTTTTATTTCAACAGTGGAGTTCAATACACTTGTGCAAACAATTTGAATTGTAAATATTTAAAGGCTAGTAGAGCAGCATCTCCATGTTATGTTTGATTGTCCTCTTCCTTGTTGCATTGTTTTTATCATCAGAGTAACAAATATTGAGCCACTATAGTCAAAGTTTGTGTTTTCTTGAATACGTTTTATCATACAGACATTTTGCTTTCAAAAAAGCATTGTAACTGTGTGTGTGTGTGTTTTTAACAACTCGTATTATCCCATCCTCTGAATGACTGCTTCGTCATGTATCAACATGAATGAATGAGTTTCCTCACTCACAACGGGAAACCCTGCTGTTTACTCAATGCAAGTTGATGCAGAAATCATTGATTCCTCCATGCCTCATCATCATCATCAGTGCTCATTACACAATACTGTCCAAATTACTAACTAATAGTTCTTAGATAAATCAGACAAGAGTTCAAGTAATTCAACCTGTAAATAAAAGGAGTTATGACCGTCTCTGAAGCACTTTTTTTAGTGAGTTTACAATAAGAGTGCTGCATCATGAGCCCAGTAGTCTTTTGAACTATCTGATGTCAAAAGGAATTATTTAATTTCCTTCTTCTAGGCCTTTATTGGTCATCAGGGAGTAGCGGATATGTCTCTACAAATCCCTTTTGGAAGGTGTGGACAGAGAAGCTTCTCTATGTCCACACCTTAAATCAACTCTGCTCTGTAAATCAGCATTTCAAGTTGATGACAGCAATTTCCACACCTTTGCTGAGTTTATCCTTCATATCTATGGCAGTCAGATACATTAGCGGTGGAAAAAAAATGTGTCAGCGGCTTTATAGTGAAGATGGAATCATCTGGAAGTGGGCTTTTTTTCACATTTAGTATTAACTTTCCACTTTCCACTGGGCAGCCCATAGCTAAGCGGAGAGGGGAATTGGCTTTTGACCAAGGGTTGTCGGTCCATGTCCCCGCCAGGTTGAGGGCTAGAGTACCCCCCCTGGGCAAGGTACCCAAGGTGCACTCTAAATTGACTCCTGGAGAGGGAGAAGCAAAAATAAAAAAAACATTCTACTTTTTACAAGATGGCATCATTTACAATATTTATCTACAGAAATGTGATCACATTTTTGCATATTTACTAATAAACAATAATATTTTTTTCTTTTTTTTTATTAAATATACACAGCTGGTCACTAAAATACATTTTCCATATGATACGACGATACTCATCTATATATTTAGTTAGACTCATTTAAAGATGAATTATAAAGAGTATTATTTTTTCCCCTCACTGGTCAGTGTGTTAATCATATCATCAGTCTGGTTATTATCAACTCCCTAAACAAAAATATGTCTTACCAGACCCTTTAACCATCATCAGAATATGGTGTTGCGGAAGGATTAGATGTGTTGTCTTTTCTCTGTTAACCCCCTCCCCCACCCCCCCTCGCTTTTTTTTTCTTACAACGTCTAGACGTTCACAGCTGGTGAGAACGAGGAAAGATAAATTCCACGTGTAAATGTGCAATGATGACAAGCTTGCTTCTTTGCCTCCCATTATTATTCACTCCCGTATAGTGTGTGGTGAGCGTGAGGCTGATTAAGTTAGACAAATACGATGCAGTATGTTGACAGCAGCATCACTCTGTCATGGCGCAGCTCAAGCAAGGCCTTTCCCTGCTCACCTCCCCTGCTGAGTTTCTATCAAACAGCCGAGGCCACTTACACCATTCCATTCAGACGGAAACAGCTGAGCAGGTTAAACCTACACTCACACGTTGATCGATTGGCCACCATAGTGAACATATATATATATATATATATATATATATATATACACTTGATCTTTGCTGTAGTTGATGTATGAACTCAAGCTGGGCTAAGGAATCAGCTAACTCAGGGGTGTCAAACGTATGGCCCGCGGCCCATCCAGTGGGTCGAATTCGCCCCACGTGATGAATCATGTGAAAATAATGTAATCATAATGTGGAATACTGTATTTTTCAGTTCCAGATAACTGTGTCTAAATGTGTCGCGCCTTTGCAGATCCACTGTGATCTGTAAGTTGTAATGCACATGTGGAAATGGTAAACTTAGGCATAGTATTGTTGAAATTGCCCTTGTTTTTCTCAAGGGAATTCAGGTTGTTCATAATAGGTTTTGTACAAATTTGGAGTTCTTGTAATTCATATGTTATTATGCTATTATTTCACTAGTCCGGCCCACTTGAGATCAACTATATGTTGTATACTATATGTGAACTAAAATGAGTTTGACACCCCTTTGCTAATTCTACTTTTCATATCATGAATGGGAATCTGTAGCTCCCTGACTAAAATATGCACTGTATTCATTTGTACTAAAACCTGCAAAGACAACTAACTGTCTTAATAATTCAATGTAATTTGTTATTGATAATATATCATGTCATTCTTTGTTAATGTGTCATAAATGATCAGTGCATATGGACGCAAAGTCACAGAATTGCACAATTTAACATAAAGATGTTGGATTAATCTGTACACATTATCCAGATTGGATGGTTTGGCCTTGCACGGCTGCTGTTGGCTCTGCCTGCTTTCAGAGGAGCTATGGGGCTGCTATAATCCTGCTTTTGAAGAGGGTCTGTTTGGGGACCTGGAGACAAAGCATTCTGTGGAGGCTATCAAGTGTCCACCACCAAAGTCTAGCTCCTGAGGCTGCCCTCCAGGGGGTTCCCTGTGAGCTGCAGCAAAATCAAGGTGATGGCAAAGCTCAGTTTGTAGGATTTGAACCTGCCTTCCATGATGTGCCCCAGCTCTGGTTAGCAAAAGGATGAGATCACAAGTCGCCATTGTTTGGTCTGTGTTTCACAAGCTCAACACAGTGGCTTCTGACTTGGTTTGTTGCATTTTTTTTCCCCCAGCAATGCTCCACTGACCTACTTCCTTTTAATCCCTCGATGTGACTTTAATTGACTGGAGGGAGGGGCTGGGAGGAGAGAGGGGTGTGTCTGTGTGTTCCAGGAGGGGGGCAGCGAGTGCAGCAAAATGGGAAGGGAGGGGGTTGTTGCGAGAAGATAGGGAATACAGGAGCGACCAAGAGAAAGGCAGATTTGAGAGCTTGAGTGATTTCCTGCTGCCACTGCCGTGTTCAGGCCACAAATTAATTTGATTCTGTTATGTAACTGTAATCATCATCCTCTCTAATCACATCAGCGGCTTTGTGAGACACCCAAAATAGAGGGATTGTGGGCTGGACAGGGGGTGGCACAAACTGATGGATTTGATAGCTGAGGACCAAGTAAATGGACCGGGGTCCAGCAGCAAAAGACTGACGTCTCAAATGAAAGAGGCAACCAAATCGATCATATAAAAAAATACAATTATTGTGATTAAAAGCAGTAGAGTGTTTGGTCATATGGACAGTGTCTGTTTCATGGGTTAGCCCATGGTCAAGAGGAAAGGAACTGGGCTTGTGACAGGTGGGTCATTGGTTCAAATCCCATGACTGGGGTGCCCACTGCTCTTGTGCCTCTTGTGTGTTCGCAACTGGTGTGTATAGATTATAGCTTTAAACGTCAGCCTATGAGCATCTATAGCTTAATAATTCACATATTGTACAGAAATCATCCATCAAATTATTTTATTTGTTTTTGGGGGCGGGGTTTATTAGAGGTTTACGTGACTGAGCTTTAAATATGTCAGGCTTCCAGTCGTTATGGAAAATTAAACTGTCTCTGTATGATGACAGAAATTGTACAATTCTAGATCCTACATGCCGAGTAATAACGAGATCTGTTTTCACAGGGCAGCGAGTTAAATAAATAAGTTGTGAATATGTGAAGGTGCAGGCGTTACTGATCATAAGGTGTGTTGATGTTTAACGATTCGCCAATTCAAATTGCAATCTGTATAAAAAAAAAGAAAAATAGCCTTTTTCAGTGTGTATGCTTTACTAACACGTGTCTGAAGGCCAGATACAATGCAGTGTCGTGAATAGTCTGCAAAACATAATAATACACAACTTATTTTCGAGTCATTTGAATGCACAAGTTGTGTAAATCATCCTCACTGACATGCTGAAGACGTATTATTCTGCCACGGTAAAAATTCGACAGGTTGTGTGTATCGAGAGATCGAGTCGTGCCCTGGAGAGAACAGGAAGCATTGAGCCATGACTTTGTATTATCAAAGAAATATTTCTTGGCCAGCATTAGATGGGTTTGTGATGGACTGCACTTTCTTCATTTACCCCGAGTAGACAGATGCCAGCCAACATGACTGCTTCTGTCAGTTAAAAAGAGCATGATGTACATTGTCTTTTAGCAGGCTGACCGTGACTCCTGGGACCCAAGTTGTTCCAGATGGGTCAGAGGTTAACTGATTTGGTGATGCTTGTCTCTGGGGCTCTGATTGGGAAGCAGAAGGCCCGGTGAGTGTCCTCAGTAAAGTGCAGTCCTGTGTCACATACTGACACACTGGTGTTTGCCTTGAGGACCATTGGGTCCTCTGCTGTTTCCTAAAGAAAATTAATCTGTGGTATGAGACCGTGGTCTCTTTCTCATGTATTTATTGATTCCTTGTGATTAGAGCCTCCTTTTTCGATTTAGTCGCCGAATCACACTGAAGCTGATGCGTCCATGGCAACCTCCCTTTGGGCTGAGCACAAAGACAACCCTGCTTTGTGTCTTCTTAGTAAACAGTTCAGTGATAAGTCCACATTGTGTCCATATGGCTTTTGCTTTACATCAGAACTGCCTGTTTGCGTGTCTTGTGCTTGTGGTTGTGGGAAGGGCAGGAGACTTGCAGTGTGCCTTCTCCCCTCCAGCTGAAACCTGTCAGTCCCCCTGGGGAGCTGGGCCCAGGTTTACAGGACAGCTGAGGCAGACCTGACAGCCAGGCTCATCTCGTTTGGAGCAAGGCATGCCGTTTTGCCGCTTGCTGCCTGGACAGGATTTGTTCCCTTCCTGCCACTTTACATCCACAAGCTCTACATTTAATTAGAATCACTTGTCATGTCTCGTATATCACCTGGGCCTCTTGGTGTCAGCTGTCAGCCAAAGAAATGCGATAGTTATTCATTGCTCTGTGGATGTGTAACAGCAAGGTCACAGGACAGAATGCACCTTGAGCTAACTGTACTTAATGTTTATGTGTGGCTGCACAATGTGTTGTGGTGTCAAACAAAGTAGCATATTTTTCCAGCCCCTTTTTGCATCCTTCACCGAGATTTTAAATGATTTGCCACGTCACAGTAGCGGCATGGAGTCCGGCTCAAGTGCAGAGTTAATGGCACACTTAAGGGGCCGTTCACATGCAGCACCTAAAAAGGCTTGAAATACATGAGGAAGCAGCTAGAGGTTTTGTCTGTTTTTTTTTTTTTCTTACCAAGGCACTTGTAAGGTTGTGCTTCTGTCACAGCCTTGCTGTTTGAGTGGAGGGAAACGAGAAAACCTTGCCATGTCAGTGTGCATCCTCCTCTTCAGCAAGTGATTCAGGAGCTTTGTTTGGATGATGGAAGTTCAAAACTTATTTTGAGCGCCGACAAAGACACACTGAAAGCGTTCGCCACATTCCCCCCAAAAAAAGTTGAGATATTTTCATCTCAACGCGGACCCGCACAGAAACACTGGTGCATCACAATTGTGTGCAAGTCTGACATGTGTCTCCATTTAAAAAAAAAAAAAAAGAAAGAATATATTTGTGCACAAAAGACACGGCATGTGAATGACTCCTTACGCATGGTCAGAGTAGGGCTAAGTGGGACTTTAGAGGTTGTCAGTGGCCTAACAAGGGTGTGACCATTTAAGATTCTTTTCTGTGGAGCTGGGCAAAGCTTCATAATGTAGAGACATAACAAGGCAACTATGTAGCTTCAGGGACCCTTTATGCCCCGATAATGCATACGTGACGGATGTAATAACCTCTGACCTGTGTTACACATGTGTTGGTGCTTGGATTCTCACCAGAGAGATATATGCTTGTTGTGTGTGTGTGTGTGTGTGTGTGTGTGTAGGCAGCACTGTTTTTGCTGTTGCTTTGCTTTGGTAATTTTTGTCCCTGTCACTTTAAATGGTGATGTTGTTTTTGGTCTCTCTCTCCTTCTCTCCCTCTCTCTCTCGCTTGCTTTAACAGCCAGATTATATAACTCCTTTTTTCTTTCTGTGACATCCCACAGCTTTTGATGTCAGCATGTCAGTCTGCATGTCGGTAAACACACAGCTACTTTATATTATTGATATTATACATATATATCTATATCTCTATATATATATATATACATATACATATCTATATATATATATATGTTTATATGTATATATATATATATAGATATATACATATATAGATAGATATATATAGATATATCTGTATATACGTTTATATACATATAAGTGTTTTTTTCCTTCCTCTTCACCCCCCTACTCCTCGGCGATTAGGGAATGATTCTCTCCTCTGTCCCACTGCCTCCTCCTTCATTGGTTGAGGTCCATATCCCCAGGCCAGTTTCCACATATTAGCACCCGAGGCTAGGGGAGGCAGGCAGATACGCATTGCCTGCCCTGGCCCATGGATCCTGCAAGCCAGTGAAAAATGTGCTTTGGAGAGGCAATAAATTGCATCCAATTTAGAGATGAAGGCAGAAATAAATTTTCTTTTCTGAAGTCAGAAGAAAGGAGAAAAAGCCCCTAGATAATTTCTGTTCCATCTTTTTTCATGTGAACATTTATTTGAAATATCCTTTTTGTGTTGTTCATTTGAATTCATAAAATAATTATATGCCCACACTTTAGTTTGTCTTTTTATGTTTCTGCAGGTTGTGAAAATAATTATTCCTGTCTTTTCTGACATGTTTTTTTGCATTTTGCTTGAAATGTGTTTGAGTCAAAGGAGACATTTGTAAAGAAACATTCATCAGATGTGATTTGGTGCCCTCACGCACACACATCAAACCCCCCCCCCCCCCCCCCACACCCCCCTCTCCATTTCTCATCATTGCATTATCCTAAATGAACTGTCCAAGGGGCTTAGGCTTTTTCAGCTCAGTACTGCAGACGCCTGGGAGAAAAAGAGAGTGTGTGAGGTTCTCTTAAAAATAATGTAAGGAAGTGCCGAGTAATGGCCTCATCAACTTTCTCCCTCTCCTTTTCACTGGCTCTTTCCCCAAGATGTTTTTAGAAGCTGCCATCACTCCATCATGGCACCTCTGCAAATGGCTCTTCAAGTAATGAAGAATTCACTTCAGTCTGTAGAGCTTGCATCCACGGTATAAGCCAATGGAGAGCCTAACACATATTTTTCCCCCATAGTGCTGTGCAAGCCTGCTATTAGTCTCAGAAGCCCAAACTCCAGGCTGAGATGTTTCCCTTTGTGCTCAGGTAGAGAGTGCTATGTGCCAGTGCTTTCCTGTGTATCACTCGGCCTGCCAAAAAACACTGGAGGAGACATGAGGGGGATACACTCTGGAGAATTCCATCCTATTCTGTTTTTTGTTTCTCTTTCTTCCCCTCCAAGAGATGTTTCTTTTCAGTTAAAAGGCTATGTTTCTCCACACCACTTCAGTGTGTGTTGACACCCCAACTGTGAGGTGTTGAAATTGGCAAAAAAAAATATTGTGAACGCAAAGTGTTCTGGTGCCAGTGAACTCCTAAAGTACAACATGAAAGGGGCGATTTTGTGTACGTCAGAGTGTATTTACTGACAACATTGCGTCGCTGTTACTCATCACTGACTTCACTCTAGGAGATGAATAATGTGCAAATGGGCAAACATCCTTTGTTTGCTGTGCACTCTGACAGCATTTGCTTTGGATCACGTCGTGGTGTTTTCTTTTGCAGCCAAATATGCACGGATGCATGTACAGTGCAAACCTTCAGATCGTTCGCTGTGTTGAGATTATTTTCGCACTGTAAAAGCTGATGGAAATATATACGGAAATGCAAGAATTGCTGTCGCAAACACTTTCACCTCAAGTTAGTGCATCGTGTGTTTTAAGTTGCATTATGTCAACAGTTTTGTTGTCTTGGGGCTGACATTGCAGTGTATCACAGGCGTGCGCTGCTCATCTGAGGCGGCAGTTAGCTAAGCTCAGCTGATTAATAAATAACCGTGCCATGGTCGTGGTTCAGTGCACCTCTAATGTGCTCCGACTCTGCCTTGTTACTGTTGCGTCTATATTCTACTTGGCTTCGTAAATGCAAAGGGGGGGGGGAGTGGGGTCCCTCTACTGTCTATCAGCATATTGTAGAGTATACCTCAGCATGTAGTAATCAAGGCCTACTGTGCCATGAGCTCCCCTCACACTGTGGTATTGGTCTCTCCACATGGCCAAACGCAATTGGACGTGTGCTGCCTGTAGCTCAGCAGCTCCCCTGCCGCCCTCTCTTTCCTTTGCTTGTGTGAATTTTGCAAGCGAAAGAGAGAAGCAGCGATGATCAGGCATACAGCATATAGTGGCCTTTCACTAACTCGGGTTGTGAGCAGCACATGTGATCCTTGTCTTACAGCGTGCGCTGCCCGCCGAATGCATTTTTAAGTGGAGTTTCCAGAGCAGCCCCGGCTAGACATGTTGAAGACATGGGGTTCACCTCACTGACTGTTCTGTAGTTAGCAGCTGACATCTCTAAGTGTGCTGTCTGTGTATTGTGTAGTCAAGCAGGGGAATTCTCCCTGCATAGCTCAGATGAGGCTTTTGGCTCTGTGTTCAGCCCTGTCTTAAATAACAAGTGAGTGGCACTTTAAAATGCATTTATTTTGTATTTGACATAGATAATTTTTTTTATTGAATTGGTCATGTGAGCATAAATACAGTGTTTGGCGTATTATGGTATGGAGAGAATAGTGCTTGTTTGGTTATGTCTTCTCAACATCATTCTATTTGTATTAAGCTGCATGGTCGTCAGAGCAAAGAACTTACAAAACATACTCGGCCCTACTATTGTTTTCTGTCTTCCTCTCTCATCTCTACACACACACACACACACACACACACACACACACACACACACACACACACACACACACACAGACATACGCAGCGTTGCAACAGTGATGAAACAAGTCCATTGTATGCTTAGTAGGGCAGAGAATCAATCAGCAACAATCCTGACAAAGTTTAGAACTTATCAAACAGTTGCCAGTTCCAACTTTGTAAAGGATTCGATGTGCTTTTTGCTGCTCCATTATTTTTAAAAATGAATTGTTTGTTTGTTTTATTGTTTTTTTAATCCTGATTGTATACAGTGCAATACCACACAAACATAAACCATATGTACATCACCCTCTAAGAACATCGGCCCTATTAATAAACCCCGTCTCTAAATGTCACATGTTCACAGCACAGCTCATCTTCTCTCCAGAGGGTGGCGGTAATGTAACATCATGGATGCATGCTGCCGTTAAAACCCCCATAGAAGAAGAAGGAGGAGACTTGTATTGTGACATGAGCGGTTGTCGCTCACCTGTCCACTACAGTCACCGTGACACGAGAGGCTCTCTTATCTCTGTCCTTTGACCTAACATGCTCTGTGCCTGCCTGATGACCTGCCTTCACACTTGCTCTGTAGATTGACCAGGCGGTGAGTCTGACCACTGTCTTTCTGATCATACACGCTCACAGTCTGTGAATTGCTGTAAGTAAGTGCATCCCATGTGCCAGGCACAAATCAATAGGTGCTATTCACGCAGAGCTGACTTTGTCTGGCTTCTGAGGAATAATTAAAGAACTAGCTTGCTGCACACAACCATGATGACTAATGCTGTTTAAGGAATGCCACTCTTACATAAATCAATAGCTCTTATTTGTCACTCCTTCCTTGCATTCTCTCTCTCTCTCTCTCTCTCTCTCTCTCTCTTCCCCGTCCCCTTCCCCCCTTTTCCTCTCTCTCTTGCCTTTTCTCTGTGTGTTTGTGCGTGTGTTTATCATGGCAGGCAAAGTTCTCTTTTGTGCTTGTAGGTCAGTGTGTCACTGTGCCATGGTCATGATGCTTACACATTTTGACAACCTCTAAGTGGGAAAAAAAAGCCCTCTTCCCTCCAAAACAAAAGCCGATGCAGTTGTTATACATGGATATGGTAATATCTCCCTTTATGAGCCCCGCAGACCCTGCGGGTCAAGGCCAGAGACGCGAGCGCATGCATGTGTTTTTGGTTGCTTTGCCCAACAGCAGAGAGGGAGGCAGAATAAATACGTGTGAAATAATGCATGGTTATGAGTGAGCACCATGCACACCTTTCCACCATATTAGGTTTTCGTAATTGAATAAAACATGGAAGTGCTCAGAACATCCCCTCAGAGGAAAATGGCAGTCACTAAAGCATAGAAGCCTACTCAATAAAGAATTGCAAATGAATAAGTGATGAGGAGCAAACTGAGTGTGGTATATGAGAACAAGGGGGTGATTTACTCTAAAACAATATTTGAAACAGCAGGTGAGTGAAGGGCAGTAATTACATTGTAAAAAAAGGAAGTTGGGTTTGAAGAAGTCGGCCTCACGTGAATTACTGCAGCGCTTTGAGCTGGGTCTGTTCATTTTAAACGGCATGGATTCATGGAAATGTACAGACTCAAATCATATACAAACATGGTCGGCGAAACATCTCTGTCAACCGTTTTCCAGTTTTATTGTTCACACACACACACACACACACACACAGAAAGAGAGGGAGACAGAGAAAAGCTGGGAAACGGGGTATACGCTGTGAAATATCCTGAAGGTCCTTGGCAGCATTAGAGAAAGGCCTGGGAGGTTAGGAAACATCAAATCAATGCATTGTAATGTGAATTGACTGCTGACTTTGATCATCTGCCTTGGGAGTGCTTTAGCATTGAGTGCAGTCACACTGGCTGGGTTAAGCAAATATGGCATGGGCAAAAATGGAGAGAGATGGGGAGGAAGAGACAGGTTAGAATGGGAGTGGGGAAAAAGGGATATGTGATGCCTGGCTATCATCAGAGAGTAATGGGCTCATTAAAATTCAATGTCTGCCTGGTAAATGGCATACTGTGGATATTATGCATAGTTAAATTGATTCATAATTGTAGATAGTGGAAGCATATATATATATATATATATATATATATATATATATATATATATATATGTATATATACATATACATATACATATATATATACATATATATATATATATATATACATATACATATACATATATATATGTATATATTAATAACATGAGTAGGTGCTGCCCTTGTTTTGAACAATGAATTACACGTGCACTGTTTTCTCAGACTGCAGTATATCATTTTAGCACAGACTCAACTGAACATCTGGACAGAAAGCTGATGCTTTCCTCTCAGCCTCCTCCAAAATGATGGGTCAGCCCTGCTCAGTGTCAGAAAGCTGCTGATATCCCAGCTCTGAAAGAGGAAATGCTCTTAAGCCGCGCTCCCATAATGGAGTGGCCAGTTTAATATTGCCCTCTCCGAATGAGAGTAGGTAACACTGTGACCTTTGCTTTTGCTCTACACTGTCAAGATTACAGAGCATTGCAAGAGGGCTAAGCAGGTTCTTTTTGTGCCACTGTAACTGAGATGCCACATCCTGTAGGTACCAAGGAGATCAAAAAAAAAAAAAATCAAAATCAAAATTCTAGGAGCTTGTAACTAGAGTAATGGTTGAGAGAACAAAATTGTCAAAAGTGTTTCTTCACTACAAAAACAGACAATGACTCCACATTGATTCAAATATATTGGCTTTGGCTGTCTGCCCATGGGGAATGAAAATCCACCCAAAGAGGTAAAATCACCTCGATTCATCTTAGGTACGTTTTGAATCCCAACATCTATTCACTCTTAACAAACTATCTGTCAGATATGGGTTTTTCTATGCATCCCCAATTCAGTGTCTGCCCATAGCATGTATGTGAGGCATTTAGGGCCCACATTAGAATAACAACTTATATAATAACAACAAATAGCCTCTCATTTGAAATAATGGCAGACAGACCGTTGCTACAGCTTTCAGACTTTATATTGTGTTCAGTCTCAAAGATAACAAAAACATATACTGAAAAGCTATGAAGGCTTATTTTTTTCACACGATAAACTAATCAGGAATTATTAGCATACCATTGTATTAATAAAATGTAACCAACTTCTCAGGAAGATGTCCCTCATGCATAAGGGGGACATGGTGGGAGTTGTTTGTTTTGGGTTATAAAATCTATAACTGTGCCTTTAGGAAAATGGTTAAAACTAACGCATCAGTGAATGTTTCTCATCTCTTCTCTCAAAAAAAAACAAAAAACAAAAAAACACACACACTTTATGTGGGAGATGGATGGCGACAGCCCAGATAGGATGTTTGGCAGGACAACACAGTGCTGTTATGTCACTGTAACAAAGACACGATGAAGGGGAGGGGGCAATACTGAAGATAGATTCCTTGAATCAAGCCAGAGCAGCAGAGAGAAGCCCAAAACCTCTTGTCATTGTATGAAAAGAATAGCAAGGCGACCCGTAGGTATTGGGCTGCTAGGTGCATCTCCTAACAAGCTGACTGTTCAAAGGCTTTTTAGTGCTCTAGAGAACATGAAAGGCATGTTTAAAAATTTAAAAGCCCGATCTGTTCCAGTGCTATGGAGCGGCAGAGGGAAGCAGATTTTTACGTCGCCATAATTCCCTAGTTGCTTGCTTTGTAAATTAATTAAGATGTTTATGACAGCTGCTTGCACCTAATGGAATGCTTATAGACTATGCTATTAATTATTACTGCTGGCCACGGCTGCGAGCTTGGGTATTACTCAGTATGTATGGCTGGGGCTGCCGCGTGGATGCAGTCCATGCCTCAACCCTCTTGACTTTGTGATTGCGATGCGTCTCTGTGGGCTGTCTGCGCAGGCACTGGAGATGTCTTTTTGGGCGTTTGTGTATTCTGTGTGCTCTTCACAGAGCGTGTCTGTCCGGCTACATCACAGTGGTGACAGCTGCATAAAAAATAATGCAATGTAGATAAAAAAAAACACATCTTTGAAACGCGCAATACTCCACAAACTCTTGCGGATCACCACAGGGAAGGTTGGAAGTGCCTTTGTTTGAGGGCAGCATTGTGATTGCCTATGCTGATTGGACGTTTCCCTAGTGAAATGTAAAACAATCCCTGCCCCATGTCTGTTCTCTCTGTAACCTGGCCTGGCTGTAGGGTGTGTTATGTTGCTCTGCCTAGTGGCCAGATGTCATGTATTTTTGTGCATCATTATAAGTATAAGTTTGGCTCATCAGCTTCCTAACAGCCCTCCATGTTACCTTGTCCAGTTGTTGGTATTGTAGCTTGAACTGTAACTGACCCCATTAGCCTGCAGGAGATTCTGCAGCTTGCTCCCCACTGTTACTTTGGCTCTAGAGTCGAGAGTTGTGACGCTTTCATTGAGAAAGAAAGAACAAACAGCTCAACTGCTCCGCCTGTGAGTGTGCAAATGCTAGCATTGCTAATTATAGTCCCTCTTTCATATGACTTCACCACAGGTTCTTTCACTGACATTGTTACGCAATGGCATTTGATTAACCCTATCAAGAGCAGGATGGTCTGTAGCTGTGGAATACAATTGGCAGATTCCCTCGATTATCATTGTTTTGCAGTTTAAATAGCTTTTGGGGCTCTTTTAATGCCTTTAACTGTATATTAACAATTTGTAACAATTAAATGAAACCACTGCTCAATATTTAAAATTATAATAGAAAATTCTCAACACAATGTTCTGTTACTTTTATTTCCACTGCATGGATATAAAGACTCATAAAACTAAAAGAAAGCAAACAAAATAGTTATAGAGACGACTGATATGCCGTGTGTACAGTACTACTTAAGACCAATAGGATCCATGTGTTTATTGGCTGTCAGTTGTACAGTTACAGTGTTGGTGTTGAGTATCTCAAAACACCGAGACAGCACACCCTGCCGCGTCAAGTTACCTTGGAGTCAATGGGACACACAAATACGCAAGACGGTTCACTCTGTTGATTGCACCATGTGCGGTACACTTGCATCCCACATCATGTCTCTGCTCTGCAGAGGTGTATGCACGTTATCCTGCGATTACATTTACATTGAGAATGCGCCGGCGAGGGAGAAGGCAGCCCACTGAAGCACACTCCACCTGCGCCACGAGAGGCAACGTGTGAAATATGTATTCAGCCTTTCATCAACCGCTTTATCTGCTACTCATGGATTATCCTCAAGTGTGAAGTCTTCTGTTGTGTTAGCTTTGAAAAAGAAGGAGGGAACTGTGATCTGTGTTCTATTAATCATAGTCCAGCTCCGTGGTTGTCCTGTCATCACACGTGTGTAATTACGGGGTATTTGTGCTTTAAGTATGGTTCTGTTGCCTGGAAATGGAAGAGTGGCTCCACTGATGAACTCCCTGCTAACATGACACCCTTTGATCTGCATGGCGCATGGAGGGCTTACAGAACTTGCAGGTTTTAATTATGAAATACATGAAAAATAGATGCCGTTACTAAGTGCCGACTGTGGCTGCAGTGGATCTGTAGCAGCGCGCTCACAAGTTTGCCTCTGCTTTTTCCTTCCTTCATGTCCTCTCGTGCTCAGATATACTTACAGTACATCCCCGTCTCTGTGACTCAGTTTGTTACTGCGGAGAAGCAAAAAAGACCATGATATTAATTAGTGGATTGACAGACATGTAATTCATCTCAGAGGAAGTTTTCATTACATGCGAGGCTTCAGAGGGGCAGTTTGGCTTATTGGCAAGTGCGAACACCAGACCTAATGGGGCTGCAGTCCCCTCCCTTTTGAGCAATTATAGCCAAGTCCTTATCAGCAGAGCCACGAGTCCACTGTTGGGGGACCTTGACTTCCAACACACTTACATAGAGTGATCCTTCCCCAAAGACCCTTGTTCATTAGACAAGTGCCTGCTGCAGTGTACTTTGCGGGATGAGAATTGAGACTGAATGAGTGATGGTAATGAAAGGGTTCCAATATACAGTATTTCTGAGTCAGCCTTTGTCAAGCTGAGATTTGCTGACATTAGTTTGTCACCGGACCTCTCGTTTGCTCCTCCCAGGTGATTATATAAGCAATTTTGTATGCACACTCTATTGACAGACCTGGTAAGCAGGAACAAAAAATGTCACACTCAACGACTAATCTATTCTAATCTCACAGTTTGTAACTGTTATTGTTTGAGATTATAAGAATTGCAGACCGGTGAGTTGAATAAACTTCATGCAGCTTCTTATTTGTTGATGAATTTGGTAAAAGTGGTCTCCCTCTGTAGTTTTTAGATGGCATGTGAATCAGCTTTTACAACCATACAAAGAGTGCTAAGGCAGAAAACAACAAAACAAGTGAAAAAAAGCAAAGCCAAGCCACCTGTAGATTTGCGATTAACTGCAGCATGCGGCACATCTTCAGTGTTTAAGTTGCTCTGTGTGGGTTTGCCCTACAGGGGGACATCTCTATTGGCCAACTGTGTAACTCTTACAGCCCATTATTGTATAAATTCATAAATGGAGTGTTTGCCTCAAGAGCAGCACGGGCAATATATTGTAATGTGAATAGAAATTTACAAGCATTTTCTCTGGGGAGCATTTCTGTTGTCTAGTGGAGAAACAGAATATCCTCTACCATTACACTATAAAAATGATTTGTGACATATTTGTCTGTATACATTCTGGAGATAAACTGTTTTCATGCTATTACTTAACTTGAAATAAGCCCTGCACTGACAGAGTATCAATTTCATATCAATTTAATCAAAGCTTTATAAACAGTACAGTGCCATGGAATTAAAGTCTTTGCCCCATTTCTGATTTCTTCCTTTCTGCATATTGCTCACACTATTAGACAAAGATCACACAATTCAATAAAAAATGCACTTTTGAAATGATGATTTAATTTATTAAACAAAATAACCTATCCAAACCTACTGGGCCCAATGTAAAATGCCATTGCCTCCTTTGTTAAATCATGAATTAACTGTGATTAACCAAATTACTTTGAGAGTTCAATTTCACCCAGGCCTGATTCTGCCAGATCTGTAGAACATAATTTGAGCCATTATCCACAAATGGAGAAAACCTGAAACAGTGGTGAACCTTCCCAGGAGTGGCCGGCCAACCAAAATTACACCAAGAACACATCAACGACTCACAAAAGAGGTCACAAAAGAACCCAGAACAACATCCACAGACCTGCAGGCCTCATACTGCCTCAGTTTAGGCCAGTGGTCATGAGTCAACAGTAAGAAAGACACAGGGCGAAAATGGCATCCATGAGAGAGTTCCAAGGCCAAAACCATTGCTGACCAATAAGAGCACAAAGTCTTGTCTCACATTTGCCAAAAAAACATCTTGACGATGCCCAAGAATTTGGGGAAAATATTCTGTGGACTGACGAGACAATAGTTGAACTTCTTGCAACACGTGTGTCCCGTTACATTTGGAGTAAAACTAACAGGGAATTTCAAAAAAACAACATCATACCAGCAGTCAAACATGCCGGTGGTGTTGTGGTGGTGTGGGGCTGCATTGCTGCCTCTGGACCTGCATGGACCACTTGCTATACTTGATGGAACCATGAATTCTGATCTCTACCAGAAAATCCTGAAGAAGAATATGCCACTATCATGACCTCAATCTTAAGTGCACTTGTGTGATGCAGCAGGACACTGATCTGAAACACAACAGCAAGTCCACCTCTGAATGGCTTAAAAAAAATAGTAATAAAGGTTTTGGTCCAAACTTAAATTTGATTGAGATGATGTGGCGATGAGGTTTAGGAGGCAATACATTTTTCACATAGGGTAAGGTAGGTCTGGAAAGGTTCTGTCCTTTAAATAAATGAAATCATCATTTAAAAACTACATTTTGTATTTAGTGGTGTTGTCTTTGTCAAATATTAAAATGTGTTTGATGATCTCAAACTTTTAACTAGTGTGTAAACTTAGATTGTGGTCACATCTATGGACTGCTGTTCAGTGTTGCACAGTAACGGTAAAGTTTGCCTGGGTGGTCTGCTGAATGTGGTTTCTCTTTATTTATGGTGCAGGCTGAAAGGCTATTGAGTTTCATGTGTGGCTGAGGTTGGATTGCTGAGAGATTACCGCTGGGCTGGGAACCACCAGTGCAGCGTGTACACAGAGGCCTACCTGTGCCCCTGGCCACACTTTGACCAGCCCCCAGGGCCTTCCTGCATCTATCAGGCCCCAGAGACCAGCTCGCACTCAGAGGTGCATTACTGTGTAGTGTAGCTAGAGCCAGGATCAGAGTGCGCAGCATCAGTGCAGCAGAATATCTAACATTTTGGCTTTTACCTGCAGCACAGAACGGAATGACATAACAAAACTGCTGAAGAGAATGCTTCACTTGTTTCTAAAAGAGCATGTTTAGTTCGTAGATGTTTCCTGAAATGTGTGTAGCTCACCTTCGATGGTCCTCTGCGCAGGTTGCAGAGAAAAACAGAGCACTTAGGGATTGCAGTGATAAATATTAGTGCAACAGTGGTATGAAGCGTTCTCTTTAGAATAGTCATTAACAGTAGGGCTGTTGGTGCCGTGGTAGAGCCTTGGACATTGTAGTTTAGAGCTCTTAATTTCTTAAGCTTTCAGCTAAGTAAACCTGTGCAGCTGCGTCTTACCAATAACAATAGCACTTATTGCAGCGTTCCCTGCAGTACAATTAAAATTCCGTCAGAGTCTTCAGTCTGCCTCCCAGCCATGCCTGCTGTTTCTTGGCCCTCCTGGGCCACGTCAGTTCCTCTGCTGCAATGCATAATTCACGAGCCACCAAACAGCACCGAGGACTCACCTGGAGACTCACGGGCCCAGCAATGCAGAACTGCACCGGGGTGGATGTACTACATCAGTCTGGGAGACATTTGTAGGGGGCGAGGTGCATGCTAGGCAACATGGAACCTCAAGTCAGCCAGAGCTGCTCTGATCTCAGGGTCACTCTTGTAATGTAGCTTCTCTATTGGGATCTTTCCACTCACTCAGTAAGGCATGTATCCTTTTATTTCCTCCTGACCTCTCTCCTTTTGTCTCCTGAAAGACAACTGTGATGTCCTCTAAAACTAATTTGGCTGTATATCTTCTATTTGCAGATAATTCCATAGTGATGCATTGGAGTAACCTGTGGAGTCTCGCAGCGGTTGCTTTTAGTTAAAACCAATTAGAAATGACCAGAAATAACAGCGCCTGGAGACAGAGAAGTCATTTTTCTCTTGAGCCTCCCAAGAGAGTTGGCCTCTCCATGGATTAAGTGTTTTAGTATATTAGGGGGCAGCTGATTAGAATCATTGCGCTTTTTTAATCATTACATTTTTGCATGTATAGTTCATCGCAGTATAATAACTATTACGGCTAAGTGTGTCACAGAAAAAGGGAGGATCGTCGAAATGACTTTGTGTATGAAACTTGGCCTTCACAAAGACTGCCAAAGTGAGAACAGCACAGCGATCCTAGGACCTGCTCATCCAGCTCATCATCCATCAGCCTTGTATTATTATTTATTTTCTTCTGCAGTACACAGTACTGCCTGATCCATACTTTACGAGATATTTTAAATTTGTATATGAATTGCTGAAGCACTGCGTAAACTAGCCACCCACTGAATATTAGAGTTTTCTTCAAGCTTGATTTTATATTATGTTAATGCTATTATGCACTAGTAAAACAGCACCTGTACCCTTCTCTTGCATTTCTTATCCAAACAATGTCAAAGTAGACACTGCGCATACTTGTGTTGGACAGTTATGCGATTAACAGACAATCAGCTGTCCCTTAAATTAAGATATAGATGCAGCCGCTCCCTAAATTACATTGAACTGTATTTCACATACGTTTGGATCTTTGGCAAAGAAGAGAAACACATTCATTGTTTCTACTTACTCTCTCCCAGGAATTTAGAGGCAATTTGTCAGTCGGGCGGTGCAGGCCGCAGCAGTAGTCAAAAAAGATGAACTGCTGAATATGGCTACATCTGTCATTCTTAAGATGACTACGGTTAAGCCACCATCATTAACCAGCCACCTCAGGAGAAGCCCAGAATTACCAGTCCCACACAACTGCTGTCATTAGGACAGAACAATAACCAAACGCATTATTGTTTTATGTATTCTTCCATCTGGAAGGCCTTATTAACTGTCGAGTGTGAACTTGCATCATCTCCAAGGCCTGAGGTATTGACCCATAATTCCAGTAGGTGTCTCGCCTGTCCCTCACTGGGCCCCGACTGACTCTTCCTGGAGCAGGGTCTGCTGCACTGGCTGTGTCCTTGTGTGCGGCGGGCGTGCAGCAGTGGCATGTGGAGCAGGCGGCAGGAAGTGAACCTCCCTGTCTCCCCAGACTGAACAGTGAATGAGGATAAGTGAGGAGCGCCAGTCAATGAATCAAGCAGCAGGAAGGGAGCAGCCAGGGGGGGAGTGTGACGTCCCCACGGGAGAGGCCTTGCATTAGGAACTTCCTCGTCTGTGTGTTTCTGGCACAGGTTAAATGGATCGCTCCCATTAGTGCGCTGAGAGGACAGCTCCATTATATGAAGGAGACTGTAACTTTGAATGTCATGGTGCAACAACCCCAGAGCACGCATCGTCTCCCAGGGAGGCAGGGTGACAATAACCATCCATGATAATCATTCCCTGTCAGGCTTTAAGGAACCTGAAATTATGACGTACAGCCTGCCGTGTGCCTCAGACTTCATTACAGCGCTGTCACTTTGAGTCGCCTGCGATGGCACGCTGCTCCGCAGCCGGCTGTAGCACTGTGGCTGCCAAACCCCAGATTCACTCTCCTCCTGTCTAAGTGGCATGTTTACAGGATGTGTGCCCCCTGCAGATAGATGTGGTGCAGGTTAACCTCCAGTCTCCTGCACAGTGCTTCTCTTCCTCTATAGCATAAGCAAAGTCTCGTGAGGACATAAGTCTCAATTGTTTACAGATGAGAGGTAAAAATCTGACTGATCAAAGGCCGCATGGTGACAACCGCCCCTCCTTCCACCGTGACACATGGTAATGTCAAAATCACAATCCAGCTGCTGCCTACTATCACTTATATAAGTAAACTAATCCTTTGTCATTTTTTTTTTTTTTTAATAAAAGTTGGTCCTTGAGCGTTATATGTGTTCGTAGCAGCCTGTCTGTCAGCCAAGGAGGACGTCCAGATTGACCTGTGAACCTGCCGTCCAGTGACGATATGAGCTGGCAGGCATTGCCAATGTCAGTGTCCAGCGTTAACTCACTCATTCATTGGGTTTATGGCTCAATTTCTTTGCCACCTCCAATCACTAGGCTCTGAATGACACTTAGAGGAGGAAGTGGGCTGACTAACCACCCCTTCTGCTTCCTCTCTCCTGCATAGCAACAGACTGAATGAGCCTTTCACTCACAAAACACACGACTTGGTTCCACTCTTTAGAATGTGTTAATGAAGATAATAGTTTTCAACAACAGCTTGTTGGTTCTCCTTTGTTACAAACACACTGGCGCAGCAACTGCAAGTTCAAGCTGTTTCCGTGTGCCCTATTATTTGTAATACCTTGCACAATGCTATTTTTGTTTTGTTCTTTGAATCTGATTTTACCTATTGTGTAAACCCCTGCTTAAGTTGTTGACCACTGTTAAAAAAATTTGTTGAGCCGTTTCCCATATAATGAGCAAGAGGATCCACTATTACGCAATTCATCTGACTGAGGATTGACACGACATTAGAATAGAATAACTAGAATAGAAATGGTGACAAAGAGAAGGGGAAGGATTGTGATAGAAGATTTAAACAATTAAAGTGTCAAAACACATTTTCCCGAGGTTCTAAAGACACTCAAAAGGCCCTAAGGATCTACACACTTTGTAGTGAGAAACGTCTGAAGTCCAGTAAACAAAAACAGAGATTGTTTAGACAGAACTTTCCCCAGAGTGTACCCCTCCTCAAGTAGACTTTATGAACCATTTAGATTTAATGTGTTCACTGCAGTGGGGAAAAAGATGTATCATAATTGATAAAAAAAAAACTACCATTTGGAACGTCTTTATTATAGTGAATCGATCGTGAAATGTACTGTGATCATTCATTACTGAAGATTTAATGAAGAGTTTAAATCTGAGTTTCAGAAGTATTGGCTTTTGAATTTGCCAGATGAATTATCACTTCCTGACTTCCTCAGCAACGGACTGACTGCGTGACAGACGTTTGGGGGAAAAAGCTGTACGTGCGGCCTCATAACATCTCGTGCCCCTCTCACGTCATCTGTCATTGTGCGCACATTTTGGTTTTAAGTTTGAGATCTGAGGTCAGGGAAACCGTTGGTTAACATTTCAGAGATAAGACACGTGTAGCAGCCTGCTACACTTATTGAACCTATTGTACTCTCTATATGTACTGTTTCATATCAAATAACATACATTAAAATGGAACAGTATCTACAGTATTGAGAAAATAATTAACAAATCAAATAAATGGGTTGCAGAACCTTGACATCACTGCTGTTTCACCTCATGTATTTTGATCGCAGTTTAGAGTTAATAATGTTTATTTTCTCGCTGAGTAAAGTCATAGAACAGAAGCTGTTGGCCCTCAGCACTGGAACAATATTAGAGCTCCATCACTAACTGCTGGCCTCTAGGTGACTGTTTTACTCGCCCTGCTCAGTGGAGTTAATATCAGTTATGTGTTTCTCTGTGTATGTCTTTTTTGTTCCCCCTCCCCTCATTGCTCTTTGACTTGATTCCCCTCAAACGTGTCTGAAACATTGTTATCTCCGGCCAGACGCCTTTTTTCACAGAGAATTATTGAATCACGTCAGCTCGCCGTTCCCTTGAGTTTCAAATGCACAGGCGGTATAAAAATTAGCCATTGCTTCCGCATGACAAGTGGGATCTATTAGTGTTCTTTGGCCCTGCAAAGCACGAGGCTCCAGCAGACCGCTGGGAACCACGTCTGGCTGTGCGCCTGTCTGCATCAGACTCCTGGGGCATTACACCGATGCTGCAGACAGGGGAAGCAGCCAGAGCAGGAGATGAAGTGGCTCATTTGATGAGTGGATGCCCAGAAGGGCAACGTGAGCAGTGGCAGCATCAGCCAGGTCTGACTAACACAGGTCAAATTGGCCACTTCTTTGCAGCTACTCACATTTTAGATTTAGATTTGTTATATTTGCACACTCACAAATCACTGATAGTGAGTTTTACTGATGCATTGACCCGTCCTTATTTCACAGTAGGAGTGAATACACAAATTGAGCACGGGGGCTGTGGGCAGCACACGTCTGCTCTCGAATTTTAAAATGGACAAGAGCAAGTGCCTTTTACTTGTCTGTGCTCACATCAACATTACTTGTTTCATTTGTGTATTTAATCTTTTCTGGCGGTACCACTCTGTATTTTCTTTCACTGCTGTTATAGATGTAAGCCACAGTTTGGTGTAAAATAATTGTATTTACATGGCCTTTACCGCAGTTTTGCCACTCACACCCATTTACATGCAGCGCATATACACAGTAGTGCTTTCACATCAGTCACATCCATTTACACACCGGTACAGACACCAGGAGCCTCTTGCAGTAGCACTTTTAATTTTTTGCTCACGTTGCTTAAATGCACGTCTGACTGGGCCCATGGGTGTGTTGGTGTTAATATGAGGTGTGCTCAGGTGCATTGTTGCTGCCGTGTTATTTGGTGGCAGCGGGGAAAAGTGATTGCAAGAAAAAACCAGGGGTGCATGCAGAATTTTGCTTCTTTTTTTAAGGGGCACATTAACAAGATAGTAATACAAACCTGGATTTATAGGTGCACCATGCTGGTTGGACTGCAGATCTTTGCCTGACCGTCTAAGCCCAAATTGTGTTAACGGGATTTTCATCTCCTGGTTTTATTGTCACTATCGGAAGGCATTTATTTCCCCCTCCTAAAACTGAACTGCCCTCTGTTGTATAGCAAATGAAAATGTGGAATATACAATCCTTTAAAAACACTTTAGCTTTCACATTTACTGTCTCCATGACACTACCTGTTTAAATTAAGAACTTAACGAACATACAAAGAGGTCAAAGTGCCTTCATCCTGCCCTGGGTCAGGCTTAGTCGTGTGCTCAGGCTGCTCCGAACATTAGCATTCCAAATGCTGTTTGCTTTAGTATAAATTTTCATGCATTGCCTGCAGTGAGCTTCAACCACCTTGTCATGGATGTTGAGTTAGCATGGCTGTGGGTCAGACACCAGTCTACACACATAATTATCCTGGGCTTGCCCCGTTAGTGACCTTGGAAAGTGACAGTCTGTTGGACCACAGGGTCTCCTTCTTCATCACCATCATCACTAACCGTCAGCCATTAGCAGTGCTGCATGTAAATTGTGTTGTTGTTGTTTTTTTTTTTTATGTGATGAATACATTATAGCTGCTTTTTTTTTGAACGGTTTGTGTGTTTTCTCTTTGCAGGTATCTCAGTGACGAAGAAGACACACACCTGTGAGTACATGCCTCTTTTTATTTATTATTCCACATATAATCGTCTTGTTGGTGTTGTGTTACTTTTTTTCTGTCATTGAACAACATACTGTTGCCATCATTTTGCAATAAATCAGGACTGTCAATTCGATCTGTCCCGTCACGTTATTTATATTCCTTTATCTCCGTCCTGAAGAGACTACTAATAACCATGGAGAGGAAATTAACATGCGATGCAGTCTTATGACTGCTTGACAATCATGCACAGTTGAAGCAGATCGTGTGCTCACGCACCTCCTTCTTTTTTTTCTTTTCTCTCTCTTTTTTCTTTGTTTTGCAAGACCTTGCAACTGAACAACACGGATGTGGTGTTGGATGGTGGTTTGTAACCTCTTAGGCTGCATTAGCTACCAGCGTCTGTGATCTTCAAGTACAGATCAGTGCACTCACATTGAGACACCTGTGTAGATGCAGAGTGTCTTTGTGCACTGCAACTTTAATCGATACCATCTCAACCCATTTGTTCTTCACTCTGTTTTGTCCGTGACGAATTGATGAACAAGTCAAACCTGTAAGAAATCAATGACTTCTCAGGCGTCTGTACTGTATTTTGACACTTGTAAAGTGTAATTGAAAAGGCAAGTAAAATCACTTTTGGCCAGTGTACTGCGGCATGTGTGTGTGTGTTCATGTTCGCGCCCCGCTGTGTGAATGGAAGAAACTAGCCCTGAAGGCTATCCTTTTGCTCTGATCACTCTGATGAAACTTGTGTGGAGAGGGAAGGCCAGAGGGCTTTTCTATGAGAGCGATCGGCGGACTGTTTCGGATTGTGAGAGGCTGCATGTTGCCCTGTTTAACACCCCGGCTCATTCTTACATCAGACAGCAGGGCAGATGATAAGATCGTCTACACCAGACAGCGCTACCCTACTCAAACAGCCTCGTCAAAACAGCAGCATGATTGTGTGTTAAGCTATTTGCTTGTCTGGAGGGGGTAAGGTATTTTTTGATGTGTGTGCGCGCACGTGTGTGTGTGTTAGAGAGAGAGAGAGAGAGCGAGAGCGAGAGGTTTGTGTTTGTGTCAGGATGTCTTCAAGGTAAAACAGAAATGCTTTGACCCACAAACCCTCACCCTACTAACTTAATTAGTGTGGTGCTAAGCACCTCTACACCGGAAGAAATCAAAGAGCATGATTTAGGAGTGTTGGGTTCAAAGCCCTGGGCAGAAACTGGACTACGCTGTCTCATTTCAGTGAAAAATATTTAAATCATCTCCATGTGAGGAAATCAAAGTAAAGCTCCTAACAAGTAGTCCAAGGCTGTGCCCCACAGACAGGAACTGACTGCAGAATCTTGTCAGAGCTGTGTGCACAAGTAGTGCAAGGGCTAGTTAATGGTCACTGAGGATGTGGAGGGAGGGTCTTTTCTTTCTTTTTTTTAAGATGCCTGGTGATTATATGACTGCTGGAGTCATAATGAGGGAGACTGCTCTGCTTCAAATGGATATACTCATGCTGGAGATACATTTCTGTTCTCGGAGTGAAAACATCGGCGTCCCCGCTGCACCACTCCAGTCCACGCTGTGTGTGTGTGTGTGTTTAGGGAGGTCTTTCTAGTACAACCTAGACCACAGGGATGAGCTGTGTGTCTGACTAACCCCCCACTCTGCCTGAGTGATCAAACTGCTCAAAGCTCCCCACCATGCCAGTCCCCTCATCAATATAAATTACAGGGGCAGCTGTTCACTGGCACTCTCCTCCTCTCCTCTCCTCTCGTCTCGTCTCCTTTCCTCTCCGCTCCTCTCCCCTCTCCCTTTTGTTGACAGCCCTCTTCCATCCACTCAACTAGCCTAATCATAGTGCCATCATGGTATTGGAGATGAAAACAGATACTTTTTTCATTGTGCCAATGACTTTGAACACCTCTTGCCATTCAGGGGCATAATGTTGATTTACAAGAGCAACACCCTCCCTTCTCTCTCTCTCAGTCTCCCCCTTCTTTCTTCATTCTCCAGAAGGGGCAGCCCCTCACCAGCCCTTTCTTTTAACGCATGTCTGTAGTTCTCGGGAGGAAGTTATCTGTGGTTTTCCTTCACAGTTCTCTGACCGTTTTATCTAAGTTGTGATGACTTTCCGTGGCAAACTGTCTGTGTCAAAAAGAAGTGACAGAAAAAAAGACCATGGCCTTTATTTTTTTTTCATGTTTGTTTTTGTTGTTTCCTGTTGTGTTGACGGTTGTGTCGTCATTTTTTCCGACCTCTGTGCGGCTGCGTGGCTGTGAGATGAAATTCTGTTTGGACCTGTTGAGAGAGAGAGAGAGAGAGATGGTGTGGAGTGGAGGATCAGATGCAGAAGCTGATTACGCTGAGGTTAGATGTCTCACTTCTAATCTACCATCAGCATTCTGGGGCTCTGTCTCGCAGCTCAAATAGTAGAACGCGAGCTAAGGCACACAGACAGACACACACAGTGGTGTATTCAGGATGCTCTACCCAGAGCAAAGCAAAGATCTCCTGATTCACAATGCTAGTTTGCCCAATTAACAAAAAACAACTTCTTCTTTTTTTTTTTTTTTTTTTTTTTTTTTTACAACAATGCAGAACCTTTCCAGCGTTTTCTCAGGATTTTATCCAAGAACTGTTTATGCAGTGTTATTATATTTGATTTCACTATATTCATTGTTATTCTGTCAGTCCTCATCATTGATGTGTAATTCCTTTACACTGTATGTAGTGTGTGTGTGTGTGAGAGTGAGAATGGCCAGAGGGAGGCAGCAGTATAGATGGAGAAAGGAAGAAAGGAGACAGACGAAGCTTCCTCTCATCACTCTTACAGATACGCTTTAGAGAGTCCCAGTTTTTTCACACTGAACTATTTATCTCCATTGTGCTGACAGTCTCCTTACACTGATTGAGAAACATGGCCTTGCTCCGGCATCTTCATCTATTTGCTTGCAGCATGCACTCCCGCAAGCCTCTCATCACAGATCGGCACTCACCGAGCAATCACACGGCCAATCTGTTTCAAAGAACTACATGTTTTAGATTATTCTGTACGGAAAAACGTAACGTAGGATTATTGCAGTCTTTGAGACTCACTCAGTTCTAATTATGTAGTTATAAAAGCCAGATGTTGGAAGATTTCATGCCTTTGTGCATTTAAAAAAAAAGAAAAAAAGAAAACCCTCATAAAAGTCAGCTGGTGTGTGTTTGGACAGAGCGGCTAACGTTGTTAATCCAAACAATTCTCCCCGTGTTCACATGTGACAATTAAAGCGTTAACCCTTGGAAAGCATCTGCTTTACCTCATAATGTCATGGCAGATCCCAATCGGAGTCGAACAGCGCTAATGCATTTGAGTTGGGCTATTTTGCAGTTAATCAAACATGAGATTTATGGTCCTTAATGGTGCTGTACATTGCCAATTTAGGAGAATAATATGTCCCAGTTGCTGTCTAATTTAGCTTGGCAACAGGCGCACTCCTGTGGAATCGCTCGGGGCAGTGTGAGTTGTCTCTACATAGCCCAGTGTTCCATACTCAGTGGCTGTTTGAAGGTATTTCATCACATTGTTGCCTTGATTCAGCTCTTAAGGGATTTGTTAGTTGCACTCATGTGGGAAGTGCATCCAGTACATTGTTAAGCTCGGGCTGATAATGAAGATCAGCCAGCCAGAGTCCCCAGAGCTACGCACAGAGAGCCCGTCTGGTGAGACGCGCGGCGCACACATAGTGGAGCAGGACGAACACACACAGCAACACACACAGAGGCGCAGAGGACGCAAATCAGCACAAAGCCTACAACAACTGAGCTGTGAGAGTAAAAAAAAACAAAACAATGCAGCAGCACACTCAGTACATTAGATTATTATCCAAAAAATAGCACACTTTGTTGTTCTTTCCAAACCCTAATCCACATTTTGTACAATGCGTTATGTTTAAACTGTAGTTAAGAAATATTGCAATCATTTTAATGTTTATAGCCTTTTGTTCGAATTGATATTGACAATCCAGGGGTCCATAAAAACACAGCTGCTCTTTCTGAGGAAAGTTATTTGATTCTCAGCATGGTGCTAGAACTCGTTGTTTCCTCTTTTCCTGGAGCAATATTGAACACTTTAATTGACATGATCTTTTCCCTCCTCTGTGCCATAGGTTATGTTTCATTTTACTACTCTATTTGTTTGTTCCACGAAGAGTATTTTCTTTTTGGACATTTGGGTTTTATCTATAAAAGATGGCTAGTTTTTTTTTTTTTTTTTTTTTTTTGTCTGAAATAGGTCAGTGTAATCACAATGGTGAGGGATGGACAGTGTCTGTAAAAGGGAAATCAATAGAGCTATCTATTTGTTGTAAACCAGGCCAGCGTGATTTTTCTCCATTTTTGCTCCCCTGCCATACTTTTCCCTCTCCAGCACAATATGGCAGGCCCTCATTTTTCTGTAAAAGCATTATGTCTGCCATTTTGTAAAATTGCAAATGGCCTTTGAAAGTGCACTTTCTTTGCATAAGTTCTGTGGGTTAGGACACTCCTTTTTATCGCCTCCTAGGGGCCCACTGTGTTTTATAAGAAGGGGAATAGTGAGAGGGGGCTTTCGGGGCGCACAGCTTTTTGTGAAACTGAGGGAGTGGGGGGGGTTACGGCTTTTGTTGCCGCTTAATCTGGTTCTTCTCTTGGTGCCGTCTCTTTCAAAGAATTTGAGCCAGAGCAGAGAGGCCTCGTCAGCTTTTCCGAAACCCTTTCTCTTTTGTGTCTCTCCCACAACTGAAAGGCTCCGTCTTGAGGTGTTGTCAGACCAGAAAACAAGAATAAGTGACATGTGACAAGGACACAATGCTTGGATGGTGCCGGCCAAGCATGTGGCCGACTTCTCTTTTCTGCCGGCTGTCTGCCGCCTCAGGTGAGAGGGGCCAGGGAGCGCGGGCTGTGCTGAGATGGTAGCGTCTGCCAGACGAAGCAGTTGGCGTGGCTGGGAGGGCACGGCCCGCCTCACAATCGCTGCAGCACACAATTGGCCAGCCTTTGCACAAGCGCGGGACTATCCGTCACTCATCAGGTTTCCGACGCCTCATCTCTCTCTCTCTCCCGTGTTGTACACGCACTCTGTGAAGGGCAAGAGTGTCACCACATAATGAAGGGTTTGATTCATGGAGGGCGACAAAGGCAGAGGTCGCAGAACTCCTCTTCGATATGATCCTGACTGATGCTTTAAACTGACGAGTGTAATTAAATGTCTTTGTTTAATCGCCAAGCTCCTTAGTTGCAGCCGTACACACACACACACACACGTTGTCGCGCGTCGCTCAGCTTCTCGTCCTCACTGGCGTCGACCTGATATTGATGATTTCCACGTCTCACTTATGCATAACGCTGAAATATGCTGAACTGCGGCGGAGTCAGAAAAGTTTGTCAGAAATATTCCGTTGTGAATTTTTTTTTTTCCCGGATATAAAATTTGTGATGCAATATCATGCATGAATAAAAGCAGGCAAAATTAACATGTATAATTTAATTGCTGAATTATTCAGATGAATGTTATTGAATAAACCATGCAACGACTAAGATGTCGCCAGTAATATTGTTTTTGAATGTCTTGTGAGCGCCGGGTTTAAGATCAGTTATAGTCGCCACAGTTCATGATGGAGAATAATATGTCGGGACAAGCATCAAATGTTTATTGAAACTGAATTTTAGATAAGATTAAATCAGGATATTTTTCCCAAAAAATAAAAAAGTAAAAAAAAATAACGTTCTGTGCAAATTCTTGAGTTGAATAAAGTTACATGTACAGAGAGGGAAGCAGAAGTGCTCACAAAAGCTTTCAGTGGTATTATACATTGACATTTGTGCTGATCGCATTGTGCACATTCTGTTGAATCCGCTTTATTAGAGAAAAGCTGTTTTTTCCCCGTTGCTATTAATTTGTGTTTCTGTGGGCGTGCGGTGCAAGAACAGAGAGATGCAGTTAACCCATTGTGAAGTCGGCCATCATCATTAAGATTCTACAGATAACAGGCATGCATATTTGTACTGCTCAGCATTATAGGATCCCAGACATCAAAGGCAGGATTTTATTCGACTGTGTCTGCGGCGCGGTGAAGAAAAAAAAAGAAGAAGAAGAAGAAGAAAGAAAAAAACAGGAAACGAGTTTTGGAGTCAGAGAAATAAGGCAGACTGGGAGATGAAAGGGGAGCATGTATACGTACCTGTGTGTGAATCAGGTGACACACTGCTATTTAATGTGTTTGCTGCCACAGAGGTTGCCTTCTGCATCGTTAGCTCCTTGCTAAATTGGCGTCCGCTCTGATTAAGTGGCACACCCCTTAATAACACAGTGGCTGACTGTAGTTCACGTTAAAGATCAAGTTCATTTCTCACCGTGGTCGTTAAAGTGCAGGTCTGTGTAATTCAAGTCAATTCACTTTTTTCACTCTCTCGACCGTAGCAACATCGTCACTTTTGATGTGTCTCCTTTTTTATGTATTTAATAAATGTAAAGTTACTCCCACTGATATTTTACAAATCTTGTAATACTATTCCCCGCTCTAATAAGCACATGCTGTATAAACATGTCTTAATTCAGATTATTTCGACATTCAGCGTGGTGCCATTATGCTTTTTTTGCCATTACATCACCATGAGCTGTTCTACAGTGAGAGTGTTAAATCTGTAAGAGAGAGAAATATGCTGTTCTCGAGTATTGTACTGGATTACAGAATCAAGGTCGACTCACAAGACACAGAGCAGCATTATCCCTTAATCCTGTGTTTTGGTTTCAAATAGCCTTTTTACACCTAATCTTCACGAGCAAAATGACAAACACGAATTCTGAGGTAGGTATTTAAATGTGCATTACCTGCAATGTTAAGGTCAAGAGCTTAGGGGAACTCTGCGTCTTGCGGAAGAACCGACTGCCATGCGTTCGCCATGCTGCGGCTGTATTGCGGAAGACGTGGGACACTTGTGAGGAAATTCACTTTCATTTAGATAAGGTGAGATTTTTAGAACATCTCGTTCAAAATGTGGGTTATTTTTGGTTTGGCGCGGGGAGGACAAGGATCATTCAGGCGACAGATATGGTGACTATGATGTTACAATACCAAGGCAATTTTTTTCCTCTTGACCAGGCTGCTCTAATGTCCATCAGGCAGAGCTGGAGGAAACTTAAAGGTGTTGTGAAAGACTAAAAGTGGGCCAGCCGCTGCTGCCTCCTGTTGACCTACCTTGTTCAGAGGGTCCAGGTACAGACTGATGACAGGACTCCTCCTCAGCGGACCACATTACTAATGTGTGAGGGTGCAAGAGGAGTACACCCTGTGATGAATCACTCCCCTGCACCCATGGCATCCTCATAAGTCAAGAGTAAAAGTGTTGAGCGTGTACGCTCGGTAAAAGCGCTCCTTCGTCCTGTTCACCACAGAGTCCAGGCCCGGTGGAAGACTGTAGGGGGGGGGGGGGTGCGGAGGCTAAGTGATGCACGTTGCACATAGCCTGAAGATCTCCCTCAATCTTGAGGAAAACATTAGTCCCTCTTGTGGGTCGCTTGTTTTTCTAAAGCTCGCGAAACTCATAGGAAAAGTTGCTTTCACGCTTAAACAGAGCAGCTCTTTAATAAATGAGCGTAATCAATGACGGGTTGATCTGGACCGCCTCGCCGGACCCTCTGCATTACCTGAAGTCACCGAGAGAACATTAAATATATGTTAGTTTAAGCTAAAACCATTTTCTTCTCAGGGTTTGTGCGCCAATTACTTGCTGCACAGGGCCCTGCCTCATTATTCATTTTGGTGTTTCAGGAGGGAGAATAATTGTTCAGCCTGAATTCAGAGAAAAGTAATACAATTTTTCCTTCTTTTTTTTTTTTCTTGTTGAAAACAACTTTATTGAAGCAACTCGGGAACATCAGGGTTTGCTTCTCTGTTTTCTTCTAGCCTTAAGCCAGAAGGTTAACTATTTTAGTTTATACACCTACCCTCCCCCAGAGCTGATGTCGGGCTATATTGGTGATGTTGGGGGAGTGTGTAAGTTTGACGCTAGGTAATACATCACACACTCCAGGGGGTCTCCCTGGTATGCTCCTCAATAATGAAGTTCATTCGTTAACTTCTCCCTCAAAGGCCAAGTTCCCCTGCTGCCCTTTTCAATAGCCGTTGCGACTCTTACCAGAGTCACCCTAACCCACAGAAAAAAACACATCATCATGCTTTTCCCCTTGACAGACTCAGTGGTTGCCTTTGCAGGTCATGAAGAATAAGAAGGTCCATTACCAATCCCTCATGCCTGCTTATTGCCATAATTATCACTGGGAAAATGACCTGCTCTGTTTGGTTTGTAGTGGAGAAACTGCGCCTCCCTAATCACCACCTCCTTCCCTCCTGTCGCCCTCATGCCATGGAGATGGAGCTTGCTTTGGGGGAGTCTTGCCAGTTCATTAGAATTCACAGGGTTCCACCTCCCTGCCTAGCCAGGCTAAGCCTCTCACACAGGCTGCCATGCCTGCGATAATCTCCCCTTCTCGTTCCCTCTCGCTTCTCCTCTCTCACTCCTATCCTCCTATTCCTTTCCTCTCTGTCCCCAAGGGCAGGCTCACACAAAAGAGATGCGGCACAATTCATTATGAAATCTGATTTCTATTGATCGATTTAAAATTTGCTCCGAGAGTTGTGTGATAGCTCTCGAGCAGCGGCGAAGATCTCTCTTTACCTCGGCCTCTTCATCTGATAAAGCAAATAAATAACTTTATGTATTTTTTAAGGCTGTATCCGTCAGTCTCCCACTTTAACTTCGCAGACAAGTGCCGCCATATAGAAAGACATTCTTTTTTTACCACTTTAAATCTACCATATCACTAAAATAACGACAAAAAAAAAAGTTATACCCAAAAGCAGTCGGCCTTAAATGATGTGAGGCTCAGTCAGTCCTTGGTTTTGCAGCCATGTTGACACAGTAGCTATGTTTACATGGACGCAAAGTGAAAAGGTCTGATTGTGGTGTGCGTACACTTGCATCAGGCGTTCAGACGGAATGGACTTTTTTGATACGTCTATAATTCTGCGGCAGTAAAAGCAGAGGAAGCTTCACTTCTCCTTCCGTATTTCACCGTCTTCTTCAAACAGACCATCAGTTCAATATGTGACATTTACGTGGATCATACACGGCACTGGGAAGTCACGAATGACGATCGGCATACACTGGGTTAGAATGAAATTTCTGATTGAGCAGATAATCAGGTCATATTTTTTTGGGGGGGGAGTGGCATGTTTAAATTCCCCATTTTTATTCTGATCTGGCTTTTATTTTGATGACTTGTGTCCGTGTGAACGTAGCTCGTGATTTGGAAACATCCCGACTGAATTGATTTGTTTCCATTTGTTGGAGAAAGTATTTATATTAAGCTCTATAAATAACCACAGCGGTAACTCAAAAGGCTGCAGCCTTGTCAGCCATTCACTATAAGCACTGTGTTTGTGATAGCGTGACAGTTGTGCACGTCCGTCACCTATGTAGGTATGAAATCCTTTCATACCTCTTCCTTTTGACCCCGCTGTTCTATAAATACTGTGTTTGTGTGTGTGTGCATTGAGTGACAGTTTAAAAAAAAAGAGGAGCAAATAATGCTGAGTTGCCGAGTTTATAAATAATGAAGGGCTGTGAAAATAAGAGTCTGATCCCATTGTAGCTTAAATGATATAAGAACTGGTACAGCTGCACTGTGCTGTTCTAATAACCATAATGAGGGAACCGTTTTCTACAGCCACACATTATACCATAATACAACATTATAGCACAGCACAGCATTGGCATGTAGTTATTTTAAACTCTCCCTGCCCCATTCAAACTTGTCTTTTAATGCAACCCACCACAGTCCTCTGGACATAACCCAATAGTGTCTTCTATTTTCACTGAAATAGATATTCCCTTTGTTGTCTGTGTGATTTATTGAAGTCTTCCCACAAGTGGAAGCCCCCAGGAAATTGCCTGGAATGGCCCTAAATTGGTTTATGATTGTGTGATGTGGGCCAGTGCTGTTATGGTTCTAATATTATGCCCTCCACTCCTTGGCATTTATATTAAATTGATCTGTATTGTTTTCATGGAGTGCCTGTTGGAGCTTGTTAATTCTGCCGCTGCTGCGGGCAGGCCGCGCACTTCCAAACACCTAGGTGGCTCTGAAGTTGAATATAAGGCTTGGCTCACAAAGACTGGGACGCACAATGTAGAAGTCCATAACCGTTTTATCCGGTGTGGTCCAGCGCCACGAGGTGCAACACGTGTGCGTTGTGTGCGGTCTGGGAGGTCAGTCCAAAGTTGTAATAGTAAAATGGAACATGGATGAGCTGCGTGGTGAGTGTGTGTGCGTGGAATCGCTCCTGACAGACCGTTAATGAGGCCATTATCAGCTTTGCTCCTCTCCTGTCCTCCAGGGGCACCAGGAGATGCCCCGCTCCTTGTCTCAATTGAGTTTGATTCCAGAGAACTTGTTAACAGTGAAAGTGAATGAATCTGTGTGTGAGTGTGAGACACATGACTGGACTAAATAAAGACAAGTATTTGTGTTGTGCCTGGTTCAACTCAGCGTCGCTACCAAAAAACTCTTCCCTGTCGCATTTTTGTAATGACTAAAAAACGGAAAATTCTATTGATGGCTTCACATAAACCACATTAGCAGCATCAGTGCCTCTGTGGCTTAATCAATCAACTAACGAACAAGTATCAGCAGCATATTGGCATGCTGTCACCGCTAATGTGGAGCAGTCAAAGGAGTGTGAAGAAGAACAAATGAAGCAGCTTTTCTACAAACATCAGTCCTTTTAGGCCCAGGATTTTAATCCCAGTTGTATAAAGTTGGAGGAAATAGTATTTGATGTAGAAGTGAAGGACGAACGTTCACATTTAGATTTGTTTGATGTATTTTATTTATTATGTTGACTCTGGAAAAAAAAGATTTGCATGATGGAAGAAATGATTACAATTTGGTGGTGATACATTCATGGATACAAACAAATGTTAACCTTGCAAGATAGGGGAGTGCCCTGACTGACGTGGTGGAAAACTCTGTGATTTATTTCTTTTGTTAACAAAAATACATCATCTACTCCGTGATAAAAAAAAAAAAAGAACAAACGGGGGTCAATATTAATTCTAAACTTCACTAAATGGACGTTAACAGGATAGCATCTGTGCAATATACTGGCTGTTCTCTGCCAGGCAGAAGTCGTCGAAGTGAATCATCACACGCCTGTAACCAATCCTGCTTTAGACTGAGCCCCAGAGCCTCCTACAACATTAGCATATGACACAGAAAATACCGAAATAAATAAATACATGAATGAATGAATAAATAAATGTTGAAATAAATAAATGTATACATAAATAAGATAATGTTGTGTATTCATATTATTCGTTTATTTATCTAATGTGAAAAAAAATATAGAAATAATCCTTATTATTCTTATTTTTTCTGTAATTATTTCTATGTTCATTTATTCAGTCCTTTATGGATTTATTGATTGATTGATTTCGGCATTTATTTATTTACCTATTTATAGATTTGTCATTTTTCGTCCTCCACAATCACCTTCACTGACTTTGCCGTACAGTGTGTGACAGCGTGAGTCTCGGCTGGTTCTAGGACTGATATTGTGTGTCTGTTTCTGAGAGACGACCACAGATAGTGGCAGTTAAACATGTTCCTGTGTGGGCCTTGGCCTTGACTCATCTGGTGAACTTTTGCGGAGAGACGCCAGCATCGAAGTGAAACGACTGCACTGTCTCTCTGGCGTCACATTGTT
Source organism: Solea solea (assembly GCF_958295425.1). Classification (NCBI taxonomy): domain Eukaryota; kingdom Metazoa; phylum Chordata; class Actinopteri; order Pleuronectiformes; family Soleidae; genus Solea; species Solea solea. The sequence goes on along the minus strand of NC_081145.1, from coordinate 14,568,291 downwards.
TTGAATAGTTCCGTGGTTTGTATCCCAGGCACGCTTCGTTTGATGCTATCAGTATCATACTTTGGTCGTTAGATGGTGTTGCAGTAAAAAGTCCAGTGTTGACACGACGTGAATTAATGTGTTTAGCGAATCTAATGAAACCCGCAGGACCTAATGAAACATTGTCATGGGGAAGATTTATGCTGCCAGAGTCCTCATTTCCATTTTTTATAGGGTTAGAAGTACCTTTATTCAATTAACAGAACACAACACACAAGACATCAAATGAATATGGATATTGAGAGTGTAAAACAAGAAAGGATAAATAATCATTTGCCTCTCAAAATAGCATTGTTAATATTAAATTGTGTGGCAAAGATGTTTCACTATTATTCTTATTATCATCTGCTCTGTATCAACTGTTAACTAATGACTGAGGATGTGAAATGAGCCTCTAAAATGTCTAAATCAGAAATATTGGTAGTGTGGAAAAACATCTTCAATTTTTCGATTTCAAATATTAGAGCTTCTAAATTCAGAGCTGTATGGTTTTGTCTTGAGATGGGGGTTGATATGAGCACCAGCTTATTCATGAGATGCCAAATGCAATGTAGTTATTGGCCAGGGCTGGATTGTACTAAAACCAGAATATTGTATCAGAGAGAGGCAGCTGGTTAGGAGTCAGAACAGATTATCATATGGGAGAGAGGATGAGCGAGGAGAGGGAGGGGGAGGAGAGAGAAAAAGAGAGACTGGAATGGGAAGCAGGGGGCGAAAGTGAGGGGGCATGGGAGGGAGAGAGGGAGAAATGATAGCAAGAAACTCATCACCAGGTCGCTGTGGGGTGGAGAGGATCATCCAAAACCTTCCGTCACTATCTCCCCTTCTTCACCTGTCAAAAAGAGTGTGTGAGAGCTGTCGGAGTGTGTGAGAGCGAGGGGGAGGAAATGCAGGTCCTCTGAGAGGTCAGGGGAAGAAGCTGTGGACTCCACTCATCTTCTCTCTGTGTAGGGCCCACCGCTGCTCGCAGACATCTGGCCTCACACTGATCACTCATATCTACAGACAGGGAGGAGAAGAGAAGAAGAGTGCGGTGCTTCGATCTTTGAGGCACCAAAAAAAATTACACATCGCCTCTTATCCATCCTGTCCACTCTTCCATGTCTCTCTCCCTCTTTTTTCTTTTTTTTTTTTTTTTTTTTTTTACTTCTGCCTTCTTTTGTTTCTTCACCTAAATGTCGAGCCTTTTATATCCTCCTCTGACTTTGTTCTTATTCTTGACATTGCACCATTTTTAAAGGCAAAAAACAGGCAAGGGGTGGGGTAGAAGAAGAAAAAAAGCAACTAGAAGGGGCCAGAACAAGATGGTGAAAAACTGGTGTCTGCTCGAACAGGCTTGGACTTTATCCTTGTACTAAAAAGATAAGCCACTGAAGATAGTGAGAGTATGCTGTGTCTAGCAAGCCAGTATACAAGGCTCTGACTGCAATCAGTGGGAAGACGGCCAGCTTCCCTGCCTGAGCTCTCAGCGCCCCTACTGGCTGCATGCTGTGCCAATCAAAGGCTAGTGGGTGGGGAGCAGTCAGACATGAACACTGATGTCACAGTCACATGGATTCTGGTGTGGTCATGCTCGGAGGCTGAGAGACAGAGCTGTGCTGGCCAGCTGCTGCTGAGACAGCAGTGGAGGGCTTTGCGCTGGTGATAGTTTTTTCTCTTATGGACTCGAAGCTTAATGATGTATTTTGTGATTTCAGCTATGAAAGGTAAGAGCAAATATGCATGCTGATCCTGCAACCCGAGTAACAAGTAGGGAAGTATGGCTCCGCTATTCATAGCCTGCCAACTCTTTGCATTTCATTTGCAAGGCATGAGTGTGACAGAGAGAGCGTGAGGGAGAGGGAGCTGGGGAAGGAGGCAGAGAGAACTATAGTGTGAATTAAGCTTTTATCATGTGTGTGTTTGTTGTAATGCTTGCAGAGTATTTCACATTTCTGAATTGAACCTAAACTAGAAAATCATTCAAATGTATTGAGGTTATTTAAGTTTGATCTCTCCTTTTTAAAATATTGTTGTGTTTTCTTCCTCCTCCTGTTGTGTGGGGTGCTGAGGAAACCACAGCCGACAAAGTGTAATCTCTGTACCTCTCTTACAATAACAGCTCCCAAGCGTCAGTGCAAAAGTTTCTTTTCTTTTTTCTTTTCTTCTGTTTTTTTTTTCCTTGATAAGAGGTAGCATGCGAGTGTGTGTGTGGGGGGGGGGGGGGGTTGAGGGGTGAAGGTCCTGTCGCTATTCCTTTCTGTCCCATCCCTAATCCTGTTGTTCCAGTTCAAAGGACGTGTCTGTTCCGCGGGAAAGATGTGCGTGGTAGTGTTGAACATGGGTCGCAGACGGGCGACAAGGCAGTCGTGCATGTGTGTTTGTATATGCGTGTGTGTGTGTGTAAGAGAGTGTATTGCGTTCCACTGACCTGTTTTTTTAGGGTAGTGGGGTTTACATAATGTGGACATGAGAGCAGGACTGGGTCCTCTCAGTGGCTGTGATGTTGATCTAGAATGCTTAATCCCAGCTCTTCCACCCCCTCCATCATACAGGGAAACATGCGCGCACACACTCGCACGCAGACAGATACTCAAAGTGCAGGCAGACGGAGCAATGTACACTTTTGTCATGCTTGGTTGCACGTGTGTGTGTGTGCGTTCACACGCACGCACACAATGGTGTTTTTCATGCACATGACTTCACTCTCATTCTCCCATGTAGACATGAGCGACGTGAGCAATCACATCCAAACATATGTGCTCACATGTGCCCATGATACAGTCAAATACATTCACCACAGTGGGCCAAAGGAAGTCGTGTCACTGTGTGTGAAACAGAAAATGTTAGTGATGATTATATCAGTTGATAGTTGCTGCTTCTCTCTTTCCACCTGTCCCCCCCAAAAAAAAATGAATTCACCGTTGTGATTTTCATAATATAATAAAGAGCAGAGCATGTTTATAAAGATAGAGTGGAATAGGAAGTGTGAAAACCAAATTTAGATTAAAAAAAATAAAATAATAATATTGATTGTAGCCCTTTCAGCATTTTATATTTACATTTAAAATGTGTATGTTAGTTTATAGTCCATAAGCTGTGTACGACTGGTAAATATGACCGTCGCTTTTTGTTTCTTTCTTTGTTTATTTGTCATATTTTGTGTCACAGTGGGTGATCTTACAGCTCACAGCTCTGTGTGGAACATTATATAATAAACGTGCTGTTCTGTGTCTTAGTTACTGTATATCAGTGAAGCACGTATGAAAAATGGCCTTTGACCTATTGTTCTTTGTTGTAAAATTAAATCTAATATTTTCTTTGACTTTTTTAAAGAGGTGTATACAAAACATCTTTTTTCTTCCTCTCTGTTGACGCAAGAGTAGAATATTTTTTCCCCCGAAATATGACCTTGTTGAATTAATACATTCCAAATTCATTTGATCAGGATTAAATGCTTTATTTAACTTCGTTTACGTAGCCCGTTTTCATCTGTCCTTTTTCATTTTTATTAGTCTCAGTTTGATAGGAGCTGCTGGTGTCATCATGGGCTACTCTGAGAGTCTGAGAAATTAAATTAAAATGTGAACCGGCTGTATAATTGGAAACTAATTTAAACAGAAGCAGTAATTTCTTCTTGGAAAAGGTCGGTGAAAGGGATGAACAGCACAATGACTCGCTGCCTTGGCACGCACTTCCTTATTATGTTAATATTTTACATGATTATACTGCATGTGGCTTTTTTTGTGTGTGTGTGTTTTTTACAGTGTTTTTCATATTGTACACCACCACCTCTCCCCTCTCTGTTCAGCCTCTCTACCATACCACTGCCTCTCAAGTACCTAATTACCTGTAATGGAAACATCCCTCTCATTACCCCATGCAAATTAGCCAGCCTACTCAGCACAATTAAGATGAAAATTCCAATTACATAATTAAAGAAAGTTCTTTGATGTGTGGATAGACAGCAAAAGTATAAAGTGGACCTCACAGTACATATAATTAACCCCCAAAAAGGGCATTATTGTGGCGAGGTACAGGCAGCAGCAGCAGTGTTCTATAAAAATAGTCGAAGGCAAGGCCCAGTAAGCCACTAGAGTGTATGCAGGCTCCACATAAATATGTGAATTAACACAAGTGTACTAGACTGTGAAAATGTTGCCGGACCGTAGAGAAGGTAAAGCCAAATATCTTCTGATAGCTGCTTTGAGGCAATGTTAACAACTGAGGGCGTAAATATTTGCTGTAGATTTCGTGCTCTTTGTCTCTTTCTATCAGTTGTTGATTGAAGCGCTCACGACACAGTGCTGCAGGCTCTCACACATTAAAGCAGAGGTTAACAAGATTGGCTATTATCCAGTTAGGGACTTAGGACATAGAGAGCCACAGGAAAAAAAATCACCACAGATTAAGGTGAAAGCAAATATAGCACAAGTCACCCACAAGGATTTAAAGAAAAAAATTAAATTAAAATAAACAATTACAATTTAAGAAGAGCTGTTCTCACGTGATGTGATGTTTTATTCAATTATGGAAAAACAAAAAAAAAAACATTTAATCCCTGTAACATTTTTAAATAGATTCAAATCAAATGTTGTACAACCTTTAAATTGCACATATCTCATTAAAGTTGCTTTATGAAAGGAACATTTTTTTTTTAATTTAATTTCACCTACTGTAAGGGAGAATTTACATGTGACTGTGAAAATGAAAAGATGATATCTGAGCAGAGGGAAGACAAAACAAACAAGACTTCCTCAGATGAATGGTGTGTATTTGTGTGTATGTGTCCGTGTGTGTGTGTGTGTGTGTGTGTGTGCGTGCGCGGACGCATGCATCAGCCCTCTCTCTTTCTCTCGTCTCTCTGCTGGTTGAGGAAGTGGAATGGCGTCCCCACAGGTTATTAAAGTGTGTGAGGTGTGCCAGTCTGTGTTGTGCACACTGAGACGAACATCCTGGCTTCTCGAGTGTGTGTAGGGACTGGTTAATGAGATATTGACTGCCCATTGATAGCATGGATTTTTGATTTGGCTCCACAGAAGAGGAGAGGAGAGGAGAGGAGAGGAGGAGACGGAGAACTACTTTTTTGAATTTAGCACCGTCTGAATAAAAATGAATATACCATCAAAATAGAATTTTCAATCTGCCTATTACATTTAAAAAGTGTTTAATTATTATCCTACTTTCAAAACATATGAATACCTGGAAGTCGTTTTACAGTCACATATGAACGTGGTTTTGTTTCTCCCCACACATTAATCTACAGCTCCGTCCAAGCCATTGCCAGGGTGCCAGACAGCTCTGTCAGTCATCTCGTCCTGTCTGTCACCTTGTGGTTTTGACAGATTAGGCCAATCACACACAAGGTTAAATGGGGTCTGTTCTCCCATGCCCAATTAAACCACGGGATACAACTAACATCAGAAAGCTCACGATAACCAAACATATATATGTGTGTAAGCTAGTACCTGAGACCATGTTCTGCTCATTCTGAAACATTCACACCAAGTTCAGTCAGACTTCTCAGTTTGGCTCTCCAGTCAGGTAAAGCACCTGGCTGGACTTATAGTCAAACACCTCTAACTTAAGGGTAATTCCCTGCTGTATATTTCACCTGCTTTTTTCAGATTTCGCTGAAATAGATCCTTTGAAGTATCTCCCTGTCATGCAGCATTTAGCTACTGATAGAATAATTCCTCTGTCGGCACTCCTTGGATAATCATGTACCACAGTCCATAAAGTTACATATTTTCACTTTAATTCCCCCCCTCCCCCTCGTTTTGTTCCTGTCACCTCTCTGTCTGAAGAATAATGTAAAGACAGTAGAGGACATTTGTTATCTTTGGTTATTGAAACTACTGACATGCATGCCCTTTGGCTAACATTGATCTTCTTTAGGAAAGACTGCCCTTATATGCTGTGCCACCCGGGGCCCAGAAGTTAACAAGAGAGTGATGGGTGAAGTGTTTTTTTTTTTGCTTTTCCTCCTGCGCCCCTGTACTTTCATTCTGAGCATGTCTCATACCATTGGCTTTTTTTTCACTGTGAGCCTCTGGAGGACTGTCCATTGGCTTTTTGAAGTTGCATCAAAGAGGAAATGGGAGAGAAAAAGCATTATTGATTTTGCGTTTTGTCTGACTCAAACACTGAGGACAGAAAAACACATAAAGAGTTAGGTGTTGGCAGTGGGGCAGCTGTGAGCCAGAGGGAGACGGGGAGAGACCAAAAGAGGTAGAAGGTGAGGAAGAACACCAGACAACATAAATGCATCTCTCCCTAAAGTCGTGTGCTCAGTCCTCTCATTTCCATCATTTCTCTTTTCCTCTCTTTCCGTAATGGCAAAGTAAATAACGCCAAGCACTGTGCCGTGGGAGACAAACCTCCTTCTCTCCCGCCATGTCGGATAGTTTTCCCTCCTCCGTCAGGCCGGTGATTCCCGAGCTCTGACAGCGCTCTTCAGTTGACCTGCTTTTCCATGAAACACCAAGCTGCTCTCTTCTTGGTTGTAATCAGATCGCTCTGCTCGGCAAGCCGAGTGGCAGTAGCAAGAAGAGGAGTATTGTTTGTGTAGTTTTATCACCTTCATCCTTCTCCTGTGTCAGTCCAGCAGAGGTGAGACAAGAGAGGAGTGCTTATCTGGTGCTAATGTGACCCAGGCTGTCGGAAAAGGGAGCTCGCATTGGCCACTGCTGATAAAAGCTGTGGCGTATGTGGTTTTCTCACCGGTTATGCAAAGTGTGATATGTTGTGACTTTGTTTTTAGGCTAGGATGAAAAAGCATGTCATCCCAGCCCCATAAAATACGCCTTATACTGTAGCTTTGTCCGTGAATGTCTTATGTGTCACTCAGGGGCGTCTGTGGAATTTGGGGAAAGACAAACAACATGTACGTGGTGATGCATTACCAGAATTATAGCAAAAGCATGCTGTAGAGTCGGGGAATGAAGAAGGGGTCAGAGGTCACAACATGCTAAGTTGCACTCCCCTCTGCTCCACGGAGAGTGACGACAGCATCTCGAGACGCCAGCCGGGGAACAAAGGATGAAAAATGAGAGATGCGTGGAATTTTGATGAGATGAGGGAACAACCAGCTTTATAACAAAGATCGTCACAACATGCACTCTGCCTCTTGATTACAAAAAAGGGAGAGAAGTATGCGAGGCGTTTGATTACATGTCCCAGCAGAGGCCATTAGGGGTTCTATGTGTAGGGATGGCACCACTGAAAGTCAACTGATCTATTGTCTACACTGATAAACAAGATTCCCCTGAGCACTAGGAGTTGCTCTTTAAAATAGATGAATGATATTGGCTTTCCGGAGGTTTTAAAATATTACATTTTCCAAACTTTACTGTTAGGGTTGTCACTTTTCCACCAATATGTTGCTTGAGTGAATGTTATGTGACACACCATACGATCCAGAATATTTGGATGAACAACCCCTGTGCACACAGGTACACACACACATACGCACAAACATGATGACAGATGCTTGTGTGTTGTGCATCTGCTGACTCTGTTCACTGTTAGCTGAGGCCGCAGATTGTTTGTTACTTTGTACAAACAGAAATTCTCCCACACGCCATTGTCACGGCAAAGCAACATATCACAGATCCATATCGTCTTCCTCGGATGAGTAAAAAGGACATGAATGATGACCAAGTGTGCTCACAGCTCTGCTGGACAACTTGGTAATTTCTACATCTAATGCACTTCTAGGCTGTATATTTTGAACTCGAATGGGTTGTTTAAGATACAAGTTTGAACTTTCTCTCAAGTCTGAACCGATATCTTAATTTCAGACAGCCCTATTCACCATCAGCGCCAATGATACATTTCACCACCGTAAATCAGATTGAAACAAAACATGTTTGAATTTCCCAGAGGAACCTGTGCAGGCCAGAGAGAAAACTAATTCTCAAGGTTGGATGCATTTCCACTATCCTCTCCCCAACAAAGATGCATGAAAGCAATGTTATCATCATAAATAACAAAGAAAAACAGCCTTGCCAGAACCCTCTGCTTAAGATTGATTTTTATGCACATTTGAAATAAAGGAAATGCTGCTTCAGAGCTAATTACAAAGATGAAAGGAGGGGAAATGTGCAAGGCAGTGAACTTTGTTTAAAGACGCAGCACAGGGCTTGTTCAGGGACATGGTAATGAAATCCAACCTCATTTATGAACTCAAAAGTCTTCTTTCTTTTTTTTTTCAAAATCAAACTGCATTTGCGCAGGTGATATACAAGGGAGAGAAAAAGTGTCCTCATGTGTGTCAATCTCGCTCTCCTAATGAAACAAGTCAGCAATTTAACAATAGGTGTCCAAGACACTGGGTTGTGTGGATGTTTCCCAGCTGGAGGAAAGGGGCTAACTGACTGTGGAGAGATCCTTGACCTATCTGGGATGAGCTCCCTGCCCCCTCCAGCAATGTGGAATATATGATTGCTGATTATGAGTTTATTCCTCATCGTGCTGAGCCTTTTTGCATGTCAGGATCCATCCCTCCTCAGCCGAACTGATTAAGGAGCTGGAGATGATGCTACAGCTCTCAGCAATTGCTGAAAGACTCTCAAAGAGCCTGATAATCTGGAGTGCAGCTGGCAATCACCCACCACTGACTCCTTTGGAGGCTTTTTGGGTTGTTTTGCTGTTTTCAAGTATGTGCATCCCCCCCTTCTTTTAGTATATTGTTGTCTTTGTTCCCCTGGGCTTCTTGTTTCTGGATGAGAGCTTCCCTAGTGCTGAGCACAGGTCCTTGTCAACGTGGCTGCTCAGCTCAGCCGATAGTCCAGCACCAACAACAGCGGTGTCAGCAAAGACCCTCGCTCAACGTCTCGCAATGTGCTTATGATCTCCTAATTTGGGCGAAGAAAGTATCCTTGTGTAGATGTGCTATTTCTTTGCTCATTTTTATTGCTACGGTCCAATATATAGGACAACGGCATCACATAAATTGAAAGAAATAGCTGCTCAAAAAAATGTATCCCCACATAAACTTTAGGTGTTTATATGAGATCCAATGGATTTCTGTCACAGGGAAACAAGTAGAGTTTTCCAGCAAAAAGACTCACACAACTGTTTTATTAGCTTGCAGGGATCTGTCGCTTAGTTACAAATCAGCAGCTGTCGTCTCTAAGTTTTGTGTTTATCAATAGTTGCGGGACAGAGGAAGATCGTCTTTTTCCTACTGTGCTCGTGGCTGTTTTAATGCCTTAAATGTGTGACCTGGGGCAACCGTGTAGGAATCTGCCCCAACAGAGCACTCTTAGTTACTGTACGGCCCATTGCTAATAACATCCCACTGTCAAACACGTCACCCAGAGTTTTACTGCTTATTCCTTAAATGCTTTAACATTTGGTTACCCGGTGACGAGACAAAAATATTACCAACAGCACTCTTTGGTTATACGCAGACTTATTGACAGATCCACAGTCCAATATAGTGAAGTAGAAAACTCTAATTTTCTCTCATGTATTTGCTTTTGATGGCAAAACTTAAAGCGAATGTAGTCGTGTGTGTCTCTGTAGTCAACAGTAAAGCTTGTACAGTTACAGATGTGACACCATCAGTCCCAGTAAACAAATGGCTTTTGTCTGCGCTCTGCTTCCTTGTGTAAATGAAATGCTTTAAGGTTCCACACTGCCTTGATGAAAGACGACAAACATGTCCCACGTCTCACGGTGCTGTCTGAGAAGTGATGGGCGGGAAGCTTCTTCCCAGACTTTAACTCTGTCCACATGTGTGCGTGTCTGTATATGTGTGTGTGTGTGTGAGTAAATTATTTCATTTTACAAAAAAAATGTGAATTATGATCTCATATTCACATTCTTAGGGAATAAATTGCGTTCAGTTGTCTAATCAAAACCGATGATATTCAGCAACGTTTCTTTGTTTCGTAAACAACAGGCAAACTCCAATTTCTCCTCATCGTGTATCAACCTCATTGTTGCGGGGCACATAAGCTGTCACTGTGGATAAAGGAGAAGGAAACAAGGCGGGATGGGGGATAGGTTCCTGATCCTGAAGATGATCAGAGTACAAATCCTTTATGTTTGACATACCTTGCCCGTTTGAGTGGGTTAAGGAAGTTATGTTTTGATCTTTTGACACATGATTACACTCGGCCTTTCTGCTTTGATCTCAGCATGGATTTTTTTTCTCTCTCTCTCTTGATGAGGGATTAATATAATTTATACATAAGGGATTTTGTTTTTTTCTTGGGCCTCAGCCCTCAAACTTGAGTAAACATTGTATACATAGTAGATTAACATTGTATTAATTCACACATTCTCATTAGTGAGTCCTAAGGTAATTAACCAGACGCCGTGGTATATAAGGAGATAGACACCGTGCAAATAATTTATTCCTTTCTACTTGTAGTTGGTGTGAGAAAAAAAAGTGACTGATCAATTCTCCCTTAGATGTATCTCTTTGAAGACATTCAGTGTCTTATGAGAGCACCACCACCGTATTTTTCTCTGTAGAAACTGCAGCCTGCCGACCTCGCATATTCTATACAAACATTGCAGAGGACTGTTGCCTGAATCATCCTAATAGCCAGTAATTTACTTAAATACAGGGACTGAATAACCCCAATTAAAACCAAACAGGTGTAGAGCAGTGTTTGTAGGATGGTTGCAAACAGAGAGTTTCCAGGTTAGTGTTGGGTTAATCCACCCAGAACCAAAAACAAATGACAGGGAATAAAATTAAGATCATTGTTTTTTTCTCTCCGAGTCCATGTGTTTATTACTCTCTTATGATTTTTAAGGCCATAAAAAAAGATAGGATCACTTAAACCTGTGGGAGATATTGTATAGTGCATAAAGACTTGTTCACAAAACAAAACATTTTCATTTAAAAATTAAAAACATCGTCTGTCGAGGCCAGCTGATGTAAATCACTTCAGTGGTTAATATGTTTTCATATTAAGTAGAGCTGAACAATTAATCGAAATGCTATCAACATCGCAATACGGCCTGCTGCTATTTTCAAATCGCAGGAGGTGCAATATATCTTACAGCCAAAAATTTTCATTTTAGATTAAATTAAGATCATTTTTAATATGTTATTCAAATGATATTGAGTAAAACTATGTAAAAAGTGCCATTCCCTCTCATATTGCGACTGTTTCAGTCAAAATAATCACAATTGTTGGTATTTATTCAAAATTGTTCAGCCCTTATACAGTATGAGGAAAATGTGCACACACATACAAATAACACAGTGGAAAACTGCAAAACATAATGCTGCCTTGTTTTTCATAAGTTGAATATGCAGAGATTTTTAAAGAAGAATAAAACTTTAAAACCAGAAACAGTATCTTGCGAACCTATATATGAAAACTGACCTATATATACCTAGCCTATATTATTTATTTATTTGGTTGGTTATTTTATGTATATATATATATATATATATATATATATATATAAAGATATGTGTTTCTGTTGGTCTGCAAGTTTAAACGAGCCCAGTATGTGGAAACCATTTACACTTCTCCATATACTTTGCATTAACATAGACAACTTTGCATTTGTTTCTCACATCATTTCTCCCGCACGAAACAGAAAAGCAGAGGTGGCTGATTTTCTGCAGCTCAGTTTCTCTGAGGCATTCCGCAGATTTACCGTGATGTATTGTCTCCTGAATGTTATCCATAGGCACGCACACATATGGCTTTATAATGGCTATTACTGATGTACGGTATGTTTGTGAGATAGATTTGATGTCTCAATGGTGCATTCCTTGAGCAAACATGTAAGCCTCCAACGAAGCAGGGTTTATTTTTAAAACTACAGGAAAGGCTTTCCTGCAGATTTAATTCGAGTGTGTGTTTCTGACTGTGAGACAAATCAGTTTGGGCTTTGTGGAATTAGAGTTTGCCGCATAAATCTCAAATCTGTTCCTGAAACAGACAATTGTCTTTCATGTGATTGGACACTTCTACAGTGCCTTTGAGGGGAAATAAGAGGAAGCAAACCTTCCCGACACGGTGAGAGCTATAAGTACAGTAATGATGGCTTGGTGTTTCTCAGCTGACCCAAGTGTGTTGACTGAATACAATATGGATGTGTCTGGCTGTCTGTGTACTCCAGTGCTGGGAGACTATTTGCTGAAGGTCATTTGGGATCATAGCGTGTCATTAATAATTCCTGAAAGCATCCAACATTTCCATCTGTTCTGCTGCAACCATCGCTCCACTTCAAAGACAAAGGCAGCATTTGTAGGTTAGCATTAAACCTGCCTGCAGGCTACGATGTTGTAGGTGGGATTCTTTGTTGAGAGAACATATCTCTGGTCTCCAGGTCACAATGTGTGCTGCTCTGAACAGCTTCACTGTATGAACACATGTACACAAAGGCTTCAGTCCAGTGCATGTCTGTGGTACGGTTTACACACTTTTGCAGGCTTCTGGTCTCTTCCATAGACTGCATAAACATCTGGATGTATTATTCTGATTGCAAAACAAACTTTGCGGATCCGGAGAAAGGACCAGGACCTTCTCACTGTGAGGCAACAATGCGAACCACTGGTCCCCTGTGTTGAAAACTTGCAATTGAGACCATTAATTAACTCCTTTGGAAAATATCTGACCGCATTATTAATCGACCAATGCGACCAATGGAGTCACCACCTTCCCTTTCGAATTCTCACATTACCCTCCACAGGTAGAGGGAATGCAATTATCACCTTCCAAACCATCTAGATATCAATCTAGATATATTTCCAGAGAAATTATCAAAGCTCATGACAAAGCATTGTGTGCATTTGTGTGTAGTTGACCAAATGGAACGTAATTACCTGAATTCACTACACTCTAAACTGGACAAAGTGATAGCACCACTCTCAGATTCACTGGAGGCCTGCTGGGAGTAAATGGATGTTTGGAAGTGACATCCAGTGCCCGGGCCTGGTGGGCGCAGTGGGCAAGGAGGCAAGTACCTAGCTGAGTGAAAGATGGCAGTATGCAAGCAGAGTGTGTGCACACACTGAGGCTGTGACAGAAAACAGTGTGAGATCTGCTCCTGCTGCTCCATCTTCCCCTGCCAATGATAGACCTTCACCCTAATTTGGTTAATAGCACAGTACAAATGTATATTCCACCCACTCTTTGCTCAGGTGTAGATCGTCGTGAACGTGCATTCGGTTTACTTAGAAAAAGAGCGATGGGAATGTTAGCTTCTGTGAAGGCATTTTCAGGATTCACGGCAGGAATACAGCATGTGATTCAATGACGCTTACAGTTGTTACTTCTTCATTCCTCACTTGTGGGCTGCTGATAAAGCATCCCTGCCCTTAAAGTAACTCCACCCTCTTTCAGCCCTGGGCTCTTGTACGTTGCTGTCGGGCTGACCACTGAGTCTACTCAAATCACCATCAGCTCCAAACTGCTTAGCCTGGCCTATTTGAATTTTACATCTCTGCTGACTCATAATCCTGTCAGGACCTTTCTTCTTTATCATGTCTTTGCCTCCGGTAGACTTTGATCACGAGCACTACAGAAATGTATTAATTTCTGTTTAGAAATGGAAACACGATTGGTGATGTTTGCTTTGTTATGGCTTGATTTTGACATCTGATCAAGGTTATATACCGCAGAGTTTAGATTCTCTTTGAAGGTGATTATTTTACCGCATTTGTCCATTCATGACATTTCAGGGGAAGCCATTGACTGTGTCAAAACATGCAGGGAAAGTGAGCAGGAAATGATTTTTGGCTGATGGCACACTCTCAAAGTAGGTTCAGGTTAGAGTGTCTGCTGTGCGGTTCTGGCCGCTACGCAGGACAACGGTTCAGATAGACATGATAAAGAGGGACTGATTGAGCTCTGTACAGCCACGGGAAGCTGAGCCTTGGGGTTCAAGGTTATCTGGACAAATCAGACTCCTGTTTCTATTCATCCCCTCCTCAGCCACCAGCCAGACCTTCCTGGGCAAACCAGCAAATTAGCAATTCTGATATCTGCAAGCAGGTCTGGCAAGGGAATGTCTGTGAATCCTAATGCCATGATTAAACTTTCATATCCGTCCGGGGGAAGTGCTGCATGTACAAAATAAGCAGTCTCTTTTTATTTTTCAGCACTTTAAGCATGCTTGTCGAGATGAGCAAACATAAACCTTTCAATTGGGTTAAATGGACTGGGTGTGCAGGAGTCAGTCAAATAACTCAAGTCTTTGGTATCTTCAGAGTATGTAAGTGTATCAATATACTTAACATAATGTTAAAGTATGTAGTCACCTGCCATTATTTCTTTGAAGTATTTGCTTTAGGCCCAGTCCATAGTATAAACTATTTGTTGTGCAATAATATACTAAATGTTTATAATAATCAGGGGAAATGGAATACCCTTGATATTGTATGTTCCCTGGCTGGCTATTCTGAGTTAATGGTAGAGAAGCAGGGGTAAAGGGAGCCTCAGTCCAGACCGTGAGCCAGGCCTGGATGTGGCCATTATGTAAGATGGTCTTATCTGGCTCTACCTCCTGCTGAGCCTGAGCCTAGCTTCCCTCTGCTCTCTCTTCCTGGTGCTTCCAAAACATGGGCCTTCATTAGCAGGGCTAAATATCCCCGTTCTCTGCAATCTCTATCATTTCTTGCCTTGAGGCAATCCGATAATTACCTGTTCTCATTTCCCCTCCTCCTGGCCAGCAGCAAAGTGTTCTGACTTGCATTAGTTTGCATGAAATATTATCAGAATATTGCACTTTTTTTTTCTCCCCATCCCGCAGCCTTTGACATGGGGAATATGGAGTCACAGTGGCAGTGATTGACAGGTGCCGGTCTTTCATGCTCTTCTGAGAATAGCTCTTTGTTCTGAAGTTACAGCGTGAATTTTGTTGGAAGGAGGAATGAGTGTGTAATGTGTGTGAAGGCTTTGTTGCCTTGTTTAACATCTGTCTTCCATTATTTCTAGGCAGTATTGTTATGTGTTACATCTCTCTCTCTGTTACCTACAGTGTCGGTAGAACTCTTTCTGATTTTCTGAATCTAAACTTACCAGTGAACTTTACCCTTAGAGAAACTATCACTATTGTAACAGAGTAGCATCTCTCTCGCTCTCTGATTTTGCAGGGTTTGGGATGGAGACGAATTCTGTGTATTCTGTCTCATGCTATTCTTTCCGATCAGTAATAACGTCCAGTGGCGTTGCATGGGGAGATGGACAAGGTTTACCACTACAGGCAAAAAAATCTCAGAATAAATGACATATGATAGCTTGTAAAAGCAAAATACTGTCTCTGGTGTTGATATAATGCGGTTCACCCTCGTCAAAATATTACTGTTTTTAGAAGATAATTTCATGCATGTCATTTGCCAAAATGCATCTCTCTTTATGTCAACAAAGATGTGAACATGACATTTTTTTTTGCCAGTGCTTATTTTAGCCAATTTAAAAATATGTCTTTAAATGTCATTCATGAATGTGCATGGAAATTTTAAAGGAACTTGTGTGCCGAGCAAAGGATTGGTCTGATATGAGGATAAGTTGTTGATGCATGCATGCATGCAGTAAGCCAATTCAGTGTCTCCCCTTGCTTTGCTGTGGGAAGCAGTGATGATTTTGGACTTTGTGATGGTCACTTTAATCTCTAATGAAGGCTCGTCCCTGGCTCTGCTCAGCTCTCTGATAGCAGAGCAGTCATAAACAGGCCTGTCAGGGGGATTGCAGCGCTTGCAGAGCAAATGGCAAAGAAAACCCCAGGGACCAAGCCATGCTAGCATTATGGTGTAATTCAGATATAGCCCGGAAAAAACAGACTTTCATATGAGAAAAAAAAAAGAAGAAATTCTGCTCTGCCTTGCAAGTTTACTCCGTGGCAGAATCAATGCATATCTATGCTCGTGCGTTTTCGTTTTAATCATAAACGGGCTACCATATTACTCCAAGTGACTACGTTGTCAGGTGGTCAACTCATCACCTTTAAGAAAATGCTGATTGGAATCTAAAATACCATCAACCCTGATCCAGCTGCACACGAACACTGTCACTGCAGCGCAAATTGACCATAAAATCTGTGTTTCTAAATTCTGTCACGCCGCGTTATAGCACATGCTCCTTTTAGTTCTCCAACATTATCATACAAATTCATGTTTAATGTTCATTGCAAGATGTAAATGTGTGCTCAAATGATTCTGTGAAACTGATTACTGTTTGCTCCATGTTCTGACACATCCTGTATTCATGCAGCATGTGCGACAGCTGGTTAGTAATTAGAATAATCTTCTCCCTGGTAGTGATTTAGCTTTCATGACTGCAGCTTACCTCAAATTGAAAATAAATTTTATAGATTAATGCCTATGCCAAATTGAAAATAAATTTATAGATAAATGCCTATGCTGTTCCAGCAAATTACACCGCTGTAACTCAAAGGGGAGCCAAGTTGTTTATTTTGGTGGTAAAGGCCTAATCAGAGAAAACAAACAAAGCACCTATGAGCGCTGTCAGATTAATAACGATGCTACCCCAAAGTTATTATACAAACGATGATTTTTTATTTAGCACACTCTACTCCACCTCATCTATATCATTATTGTTTTCACTCCAGATGATCAAGATAATGCCAAAAAACAGCAGTAATAAATCAGTTTGGTATGTTAATTTTTTAACTCCGGCTATGTATGTATGTACATGGACACACACAGACACATACTTACATGAGTTGACTGTGTTACGACGAGGCTATACATTGTCTTACTCCCAGCTATTGTTCTGGCGTATCTGGGCAAATCCCATGGTGATGAGGCGTAGAAGCTGTCATGGAGAAGGCATAAGCCTTTCATATGCATAGTAGAGATAAGAGGCAGCCATTTTATCAGCCGAGCTGTCGCTCCAACATGCTCGCGTGTTACGCGTCCCCGGGAGCGCCTCCAGAAACATGTCCCTTTAATGACACGGCCTGTGCTCGCCGAGAGGACACCCAGTTTGTTCTGTGTTTAACCTGACTATTATGCCAATTACACCAGGCAGCGATGTTGACAAACACACTCGGAGAATTGCAGCACTTGATTGGTAGCTGTGTTCCCGTGTCCCCTGCTGTGACATCTTCTGTGACATCAACTTAACTCGCATCGACCAGAATATCAACAGGGCCTCTAGAAAACTCCACAGGGTAACGTTTGTGCCAACTGAGCATCTAGTGAGATCCAGGGAGTCAAACACAGCAGAGGGGGAGAAATCATTCTTCCCACTGGTCGTCACTGTTCTCGGCTCGTTGCTATTCATAAAGAGCATTGTGTTTCCTGCCACGCTGGGGCAACATGTAGAAAGTTGTTGTGGTGTATCATATTGCCTCTGAGGATTAGATCCCAAATACTGACCCAGAACAATTAGCTTCTACTTATGTAACCCTGAAAGAGCGCTGCTCTTGAAATGAGCTGTGAGACACCCTGCCAGTGTGGAAGCATAATATTAAAGCACAGTGGCAGCTCACTTGCTACAGTAGAAGTGTGGGCACTTGGTCAGAATGCACGAAAGCTATTTCAGCAGATTTTTTTTGAGCACGAGCAGCATTGTACTGCATCAGCTGATTTGCAAAAATTCTGTTTTGATAAGCATGCATCTTTTGAAAGAAAAGCATGATGCCCTTTTACTTGTGAGCACATGAACTGATTGATTTGTTCCAGGCACAGCACGTGTGGGTTTTTTTTTTCTACATACGGTACATAGAGACTTGGGCCGATAAGCTGTTTCAAGGTATATCAGGTCAAGATAGCAGAAACAATACAATTTCTACGGTACGGTCTGTTTTAATGACGTCAAAAACAGAGTGCAGGAATCATTCAGCTTGTTTTGAGTAACACTGCGACAAGTCAGTCAGCAGTGACATTTCAGAGCTGTGTTCACAGTACCTTGAAACTGTGATTTTTTTTTTTTTTACTTACAGACAGAATCTCATACCATCAATTTTATATCTTACTCTTTTTGCCGTATTACAGGCTTCCATTTTTTTCTTTAACATTCAGTCTTTTTTTCTTTTTTTTGCTGAATGGCCGAATTTATTTTCCCCTCATACTGTATCGCAGGGTTAAGTTGTGTTAACAACACCTTGCACAGAGATTTAAAAGGCAATAACAACCACAGATTACAGTTTAACACTGAGGTCAGGAACTGTTCCGTAACAGGTCACTCGAGCTCTGGTCTGCTCATGTAAGCGTTGTGCTGACATCACCACTGCCATGAACACCGTTTGCTATCTTGATTTACCTTCTGGCTGAAGTCAGACCTGGTCAAGAAGTGTCTTTGCTTATTGAGAGCGAGCTCTGCTTTTTTTGTGTAAGAGTACTGATGCAGGCAGGGAAGCAGGCAGGCAGCTGCCTCTGCTGGCCTGGTCAACGGGAAAACAGCTCAGTCCCAGCATGCCCTTCTCCGTTCTCTTACGTAACACACCGTTAAGCTGCAGTTAGCAAACGTTAGAGGTCAGCTGGTTATTGGGACAGTGGAAATGTAGTCATTCAGCACTATTTACAGTAGCAGAAGAATATTGCCGTGTGAAGCATTGCCGGGGTTTGTCCTCCCGTCATTTAATATGAGATGAAAAAAATGAATATGTTCAAGAGTGCATGACTGATTTGTCTTAAAGTAAATTTTCCACGCAGTGCCTCAAAACTCTTCATATAGAGGGTGTGTTGGATTTATGTAAAGCCTGTATTCTGTCAATATCTTTGTGCCATTGTGCGCATCCAGTTCTTTGTTATGTTCTTGAATCTTTCCATGCCTGGAGGTCATAATGTTTTCCCGTTCATCGTGTTAGTGCAGTCGAACCAGAGCAGCGTGTACTGCATGTGCTACTTTACACCTAAGTACAAGAAAGGGAGGCTGGGAAACCAATTTATGTCCATTTAAATTCAGACAAACCAGTGATACCAGTGTGCAGTCCACTGCCAGCTGATTGATAAAGGCGGTTTCTGATGGCCTAATGTGCCTGGCCCTGTAGTTCTCCTGTAAATGTGCAAAATGGGCCATTGTTTAATCGAGTCAAGACTTTCTTTTTGTCAGAGTAAAATGTCCAAATGAAATAAAAGCAGACAGAATTAAACACCACATTTTAAAAAGTTGGCACATATGCACTTCATTTTCCTCTAGCCTGCTGTACAAAAGGACTTGATCATGCAGGAGAGTCATAAAAAGACTTTTCATTGTCCAATTAAAACCCACGAAAACAGCCTTCACTTCTATTCGATTTCTGACATGTTGCCGTGGCTCCGGCAGTATTGACAACGCGTATGAAAACCAAATTATATTTTGCCGTTGGAAGTCTACATCTTAATTCAGACAACTCTTTTTAAACCCCCTTTGGTTTTGATAAAAGAAAAAGCAATGTCAATCAGGGTATCTAATGAGAAAGTGCATTTTGTAATTCACTCAAAGGGAATAGTAAATTGAAAAGAGTTGCAACCTTTTAACACGCTCACATACACCGGCACTGACAGTCAAGCTCCATTATCTGACAGCTGGAGCGGTTAAAAATAACTGTGCTTGCAGCAAATTAGACGTATCATTTGGCTTCTAAGTGAGAGATGAATCTTTGTGTGGATGCTCCTGCCATGCCGTGACACTGGGGCAATATATCAGGCTGTGTTTGCCTGTCTCTCTCATAAACTCCAAATGGAATTGTAAACAGATGAAGCAATTTTACACCAAATGTATTCTCTCTGAGTGGCTCCTATGCTGTACCGAGAAACTTAGCTACCATACACATATACTGTACATTACTGCCCCATGCACTCTCAAGCCAAAGTACATAACTCATCATTTGGCTTCCTGTAGGGTTATTGCTATTGCTCAAAGCCAACCCTTGGTGTGTTTTATATGTTTTTTTTTCTTTTAATCTAATGATAAATCTGATGTTATTGCATATAGGTGGTTAGGACTTTTGAAGATTCGCCAGCATTTTCTTAGCTCACATGTTAGGGCAGGTTCACATATCTAGACAATGCACAAACAAATCCACACAGTTGAGCTGGATGAATCCATCCCACTTGTCACAGTCAACATTTCCATGTCATCCAATAGCACCTTGCCCACTTGTGCATGCATTTTATGTCAGGTGTCAGAAGCGGTGGTGTCAGTTCCCATGTAAGATGGTAAAAGAGATGTAACTGTGGGATTCTGTTACAATAAGGTAAGTAAAGAGATTTCCATGGGAGGCTTATGTGACACCCAAGGTGTAGCGTTCCCTCTAAATACCTAACAGCATCATTGTTAATTCATAGCGATTTAATCACTTACTACAGTAAGTGCAGGAAGGACGATCTTTGTTTCATTGTGTCTCGCAAGGTAATCTAATGTATTTCCTTGCTTAAGACACATGTCTGCAACTGCGTTCACCCCTGATTCTTTTTTTTTTTTTTAAGTCTGCATATTTACTGGGCTCAGAGTGGCCCTGACTCAGTCTGCTTGGAATGATTTATCTCATCCAGTTTAACTGACAGGTATTGATGTGATACAGGGATAAATGTGGTAGATTGATGGGATTAAAGCCCACCCTATTGTTCCCATGCTGTGCATCACTGACACATGTGAGACTCATGTCTCTCATTAAAGAAAATAAATGCTTCAGGCATCCTCTCTGCAAAAGCATCAAGTTTATGTGTGTGTGTGTGTGTGTGTGGGAAGCTTTCTCAGTTGCTTTCCCTCTCTATAATCTCTCCCTTCTTGCACAATGGATTTAGTCTGGCCTTGAATGGAGGAGGGAATAAATTGCAGCTGACTCTAAACACCAGAGCATTAGTCCTGTTGACAAAGCCCTGGACATTTGATTATATTAAACAAAGGGAAAAGACCAATGATATTTCATTAATTATCAAACGCACACGATAGCCAGCTTCTTAGATGAGGCATCGGCGCCGCCAAAGAAATCTAATCTTAACATTGCAAAAATAAAACAAATGGTATAAAGCAGTGTGCAAGAGAGAAGCTTTCTCCCCTTTTCGTGCATGCCAGGCACTCGGCTGTGTATCTAAATTTCAGGGAGCTCTTGTTAACTATATTTGGGTTCCACTGGAGTGGATTAAGGATCCTTTACTGCAAACCCACGGGATTCTCAGAGACATAAAAGAGGAGACTGTTTGCATCCATGCTATACAAATAATTGCAGGTTTCAAACTGAGTGTAATTTCAAGCACCAGTTATATTGGAGAGAGTGGGCTTTGATGTACAAATCCACAATTCATGGGGGATTAGCACCCCAAAGGTTAGCAGTTGCTAATTACAGGAGATTGGTTATACATATCTAACAAGGCAAGAAGACAGCCCTAATAAATGTGAGGATTCATCAGGAACAAGGATAAGCGGCTGTGATAAGTGTATGTATATTTGAATCACCATGGATTGATTCTCTGTAATACTCTTCGTACGCTGAAAGGAAAGAGGCACTGTCTTCTCCGTTGTCTTTACAAACAACATTCCCTTTTGCAATATGAGATTTTTAAGATGTATTTGTGAATGCAGATTTGTGCAATCTTATAAATTTAACCTCTCAGATATTCTTCCGGCGATGTGTTTCTCACAGCAGCGGGTTTCTCCTTTACAGTATTTAGCTAGCAGCACTCAGCAGTGCTATATTACCATAATCCTTGGTTCCCTTCCACAAACCACTACTCGCTAAATAAATCTATTATTTTTGCCTGGAGTCAAAAAGATGCAACAAAATGCAATGCATTAAAGGGAATGAAAACGCTGTGATAAGCCTCACATTTTCTCTATAATAGCCTGTCGACAACCCACAATTAGAAGTGTCAGTCCACTTGACCTTTAATAATCTGAACGTTAATATTTAATATTAAAAGGTGGCATCAAAGCCCGCCAGCCCTGTGTGTTCTTGATTCCCTTGACCGTAGCAGACCTGGCCAGAGTGGCCTTGTGTTTTCACATGGCCCTGAATTAAACACGTCCGAGCCACGGCAGGCAATTTCTCTGCTATAGGAAACACGTTTTCATCTCCTAATGAATGTGCCTGAGGGGGTCCCACAGGGTGCTCCACTTCACCCCTCATTAGGCGCTGTTCTATGTCTGTCTTCATGTTGAGGAGCAACCTCCTGGTGAGGGGCTCCCCACTTCATCTGAACGTCCCACGCTCCCCTGCCCTGGACCAATGGACTACACTGCACTGAGCTCTCCATCTCTCTTTCTCTGATACTCATCACAGCCCAGCTTGTCTTATAGGCATAGACCAGGAGTAACAGGGATGAGAGGATGGTCCGTGCTCCTAATGTCATTTTAATGGCCTTTTTTGGCCTGTTGTGGTTGTGATTTATTGCTGTACACACTTCTAATGTCCCCTTAGATGTCTGTTTTACTGTCCTTTTCATGTGTCAAATATGCTGTTGTTCTAGAATAGTGAGTTTGCAAACTACTGTAATCAGGACTGCATCAACATATCCACTCTCTTCCACCCATGCTTTCATCATTATAGCCCATGGCAGGTGTGTTATGTTTGGTGCTAAAGGCATGAGATTATTTGTAGTGGCCAGTGCAGCCCTGCAAATATCCCCTGTCGTGTGGAAAATATTGACAGATGCCTGTTGTTAATGAAGCTACAAAGCATTGACAGACCATTCCTGGCTGTTGGGAGGCAGCAGAAAGAAAAGACTGTCACCTGACTCCGAGAGAGCATTTGCGCAGCAGCAGAACAGTTTGAGGAGCTGATTGTTATTCCAGGGCTTTTGGGATGTGTTTATGCAATCATTAATCTTGGCACTTGTTTATTTGCTTGGGATTAGAACACCACGGCACATTCACTGTCAGCAGGGAAGCTGGTTCACCAAAAGGTAGCAGCCAGATCTCAGGCCTTCCCCTGTAAGAAAAGCACCCAAGGAGGGATACATGCTTTGTGCATGGCTGCTTAATCCTGCCATGTCAAACAAAAGCAGGCCAGTGTTTGTAGGACTATGAAAACAGCAGCGCAAAGGGAATGTGCCTCACACACTGTCAGCTGTCTGTGAACTCGGCATGGCAGTAGACGCTCCTCGTGCACTTCTGTCATCTAGGAATGCATTTCATACGGTCTGCTACAACTAAAGGAAGTAGAATGACAACGGTGGAGTTGCTCTGCAGGGATTACTGAAATTACTCAAGAATAATCAAAAAGGGTTACGGGTAGAAATAGGATAGGTCGGTCTTAGAGTAGGATTAGGTTAAGGGGCATGCATTTACTTGTGATGATTAAGGTTAAGGAAAGGGGATAGGGGATGCATTTTTTTCCATGCAACTGATAAAGCAATATACCAAGTGCACTGAGACATCTGCAAATCCTGTTCATTCTTTGTGTCAACTTATCATGACCTTTGTGTTTCCCTGGCTGTTTGAAAATCTGCATTCCCACAAGTTCAACGCACTTGTCCGACTTGAGTTCGATTCAATGATCTAAATTGTAAAATTAAAATGTGCTTATTTCCAGAGGGAGAAACGGCAGGGCAAAAAAAAAAAAATCATGATGGAAGTGTTTGCAGTCACTTATTACAGCACTAATAGCCAAAGGCACTTTATATGGATTAGATAATGACTCTGTCTCATTTTAATTTGCTCTCGGCATCTGTAGCGAGGGCCAGAACATTTTTGAAGGCCATGGCAGTATGAGTGTTCATGCACATACAAAAAGGACCCATACAGTATAAAAGTAAAATATGCAGTAAAAAAAAACAGAAAGAAAGAGTGGGACTAGTGAAGCAGGTTCTTTTGAGAAAGCTCTTCTTTTTGGGGCCCTATGACTCCAGTGATCTGTGGAAAGGTTGGGTGCCTCTAGTTTCAGCTCTATCAAGCTCTGGATCTTTGAGCAGCAGGATTCAGTATCCCAGCTAATGTAACAAGGCTCATTTGTCTCAATCACATGTCCCTGGAAGTATCGGCTGGCCATTGATGTCATTCATCTTCCCTGTCCTTGCCTGCTCTTTTACAGCTGATGAATACCAAAGACCTTCAAGCAGAATGGCAGAGGTGTGGTAAAAACTGCTCATCAGCCTAGCTGTAAAAAATATATTGAGTAAGAAAGTCACGTGTCACAATGGAGGCTTCGTTGCTGAGGCTTGTAGAAAATATTTCTATATTTTCATTAGACTTGGTTTGTGTGTGACTCAGTCAGTCTTACATGTTTTTTTTTCTCATTTGCTTGTTGCAGCCTTGTGCCTGGATGATTTGAATTCATTTTTCCTCTCATCAATCTACCTTTAATACCCAATGATGATAAAGAGAAAACGGAATGTTAGTCATAGTTTTATATACTTTAGAATCAGAATCTTTATTGTCATTGTGACAATGACACATTGCAGAAAGGAATTAAAAGTGCAGGTTTCCCAGTGCAGACATATCCAAAAATATAGAAGTAAGAAAATAAAAGATAAACTTAGACTTAAGTATTATAAATTTAGAATTATTATTAAGAGTATTTTGTTCACTCGGGGCCACATGGTGGTTAGCGCTGTTGCCTTGCAGGAAAAAGACTCATGGTCGATGACCCGTTTGGAACAAGGGCCTCTCTGCATGGAGTTTGCATATTCTCCCCGTGTGTGTGTGGGTTTTCTCTGGCTTTCCTCCCACAGTCCAAAAACATTCAGAGGTTAATTGAACACTCTAAATTGCCTGTAGGTGTGAATGTGAGCGTGAATGGTTATTCATCTCTGTGTGTTGGCTTTGCGATGGACTGGCGACCTGTCCAGGGTGTACCCCGCCTTTTGCCCTGTGTCCACTGGGATTGGCTCCAGTGACCTGGGACCCAAATGTGGAGGATAATGAGGTGGACAATGAATGGATGGATAGATGGATTTTTTTCACAAGCATTCTTTTCTTTTACTCTGTGGATCTTTGTTTCCTGATTTGCTGCAGATATTACACAATTTCAGTCTGCCATGCCAGGTTACGTTTTTTTTTTTGTTTTTTTTTTTTTTAATACTTGGGAATAAAACTCATAATTTGATTTATAAACCCTGTGTGCTAGTTCAGACTTGGCTTCAGCTGATGTCAGTGCAAGTGGAAATAGTGACTTGCACTCGAACTGAAGGCTAATGCAGAGCTTCCCTCTTCGATAGAGCAAATGAAGATCATGATTACTACCTGGCCCCATGCAGCCAGGCTACATTGTCTGGAAACATGTTTTCCTAAAGAGACCACAGAGGGACAATTACTGTCAGCTGAACTATTCAGTCTGCTCTCCATGTGTGTTCTGGCTGCATGCCTCTGACCCACTGACCCTTAGAAGCAGCATGGGCTGGGACCTCCAGTCTTCCCCCCTCTTTTTCCCACTAACACCCTCCCCAGCATCCACCATAGCTGTGGCACCTGAATATGCACTTGGTCTGAAATATGCACATAAAATGCTCATATGCTCTGTCACCCCTTTGGCAAAAAGACAATGCAGCAGCAGGAAGTTGTATGGATGTAAGTTTTTTTTTGTGTGTGTGAAACAGTAGAAAGATCCTATTCAAAAACCCACAGCTGAATTCTGGTTGTCTTACAGAAATGCATACTAATACAGCAATTATAGGAGGAAGGAAGTTATACAGTGTGGCAAATTCCCTGGTGAAATAGAACAAGGGTTTTTTTTGTTGTTGTGTAAAGGTTTCTGCGTGTAATTGCAGTGGAGGTTTTGAAGGATTCATTATTTATATATCCTTGTTTTTCTAAAGGTGCCCACCAGGCTGCCGTCCCTGCAGGGAGATGGGAGGCTGAGAGGTGCTTAGCTTAACTAAGGCTTTAACGATTGCCTGCTTAGTTTAAGTGGTCCGATGTAAGTTTCAGACACATCGCAATGACCTCCGCTAAATCTTAGAATTCAAACTCCTGCACCAGTCAACCAGGTGGTCCTCTGTGATTTCGGCCTCAGTGATTTTGAGTTGTGCTGCAGCCCAGTGGCTTCCTGCGCTGTGCGTGAGTAAAGCAAAGAATCCAGAAGCAACTCAAATGTGAAACGTTCATGTCTCCATTCTATTTAATAGAAAACAGACATGTGTCATGTTTGATTTTATATTAACGTCAAACCAAATGACATACGTAGACAAAGTATGTTAATATTTGCAGCACAGATTATATATATATGTATATATATATATATATATATATATATATATATATATATATATTTACTGCATTTCTGGATTTCTGTGACTAACTAGAGGCTGGTAGAAAGCACAAGTGAGAGCTGTCTGCAGATTGTATTTTGCCATCAGAGTCAACAGTATGAGCCTCTCTCCCTCCTGGCACACATGCACATCTCACACATAAGCAAGAGGTTTGCCCTGCGGTCCCCAGCACCTGGGCACAACTGCGCTTGTCATCGCAGTTACTGATGAGGAGGGGATATGTGGGGGAAGATGGATAGAGGGAAGTAAGGAGTGCGTAAAGATTTGAGCTCAGGTGAGGCAGACAGGGAAGGGGAGAGGAGCGCCGCACACATGCTACCCTTCACGGTGCTCGTCTGCTCGGTAAACCAGGGCTTTTGTTGTTTCCCCAAGAGTGCAGGCACGCAGACTCCCAGCCAGGAAGCTCGTCAATCTATGCCACAACAACACATAAATTAGTGCCCAAATTACTGTTACACTGGTGGAGAAAGAGAGATGTCTTGTGCTGCGGTGTGGAGGTACATCTTCCTCTCTCTCCTCATAGAGGGTGTCAGAATGCACTTCAATAAAACAGTCAAGTAAATACAGGGAAAGACATGAAGAGAGAAGCACTACTGTGTTGAACGGGCAGCTTGAGTTGGGCTGTGTTGAAATATTAATAGACCTCACACACAAACAAATACAGAGTTGCACGCATGAGTTCATCCTAAAAGCAGCCCAGGGCAATGGTCCAGACCTGAGCTTAGCAAAGTCACTGCACAGCTATGAAGAAATAATAGGAAAGGCTTAAAGAGCCCATTTTTTGAAACAGAAATATCTCTTCAAATACACAGTCTCTAGTGAAGGGGATCACAGCTTAGGCAGCTAAATGATTGGGGGGGAATTACAGTGTAGACATCAAAATGTGTCAATTATGTCTCTCTGTGGTTTAATCCCCCTGGTCAGAATATTTTTCTGATGACTTCAGCTTGTTTATGGGTTGAATGGAAGCTGTAAAAAATGATGATATAGAGTTTTGGGTCTGCAGGTGAATTTCTGCACAACGCCGTGTGCTCCTTGTGCTGCAAACCTGCAAATGCAAGTCGACCAGTGCTACGGAGATATGCCAACAGCCTCACAGACACATTCATGCTATTCAGCCTGTGTTTCGTGCCACGACTGTCCTTTGCTGCTGACATTCAAATAACCTTTCTTCTGCTGCATAAATGGGAATTTTAAAAACGTATTGTGTTGAGCGACTTCACACGACAGCTGAGCCCTGGCAGATGAAAAGAGGCAGAATTCTGATAGTTGTTGTTCGACTATAGCGTCGCTCCGCAGCTAGATCTGACTGTCATTGGTATCTGTTTAGAGAGGACTCTGTTTATCAACCAACAGCTGATTTTCAGTGCTAATGGGAAAGCCATGTAGCAAAATAAATTGCTGTATGTATGTATGTATAGAGCAGACATATGATCCCGGCAAGCTTTTGTACGTTTTTGTTGCAAAAATATTGTAAAGAGGAGGCTGCACTAACACAGTCTGTCTGATTATAAGAGACAAATTGTTAATCTGCTCGTAATGCCGCTCCTTTTCCAGGTTCCTTACGTAATCTCTGACATGAGCTGACGGACTTCCTTCACTCTGTCACTGACAGCTGTCAACACAGTGCATGCGACACACACACACATACACAGTGACAGAGCCTCGCACAGAGAAACATATGTAGTTTTCCTCCTTTACATCATACCTCTACTGTGAATCATAGGGCTGTCGGGAAATTATTTAATGGTCCAATCGAGGAATGGGTTAAGCTCTCAGCATTATGAAGGCAGCCTTGGTATGGGTCTCTAATGTAAGGGATAATCATAATCCTTCAGTGTTATGTCAGTAGTCCAAGGGTCGAATGGGAACAGCAAGGAGATTTTGACTTGTGATTTTCCACCTTTGCACAGACCTGAAGATTGCCATCTTTATTTCATTGTGTCTATGTTGCCATTATGTTATAGTGTTTATTTAAAAAAATGTGAAGAAAATACATTTGTTTAAAACTATAGCCTAATCTTGCAGGTCATTTGTAGTCAATACTAATTTTTTAAATTACCCTACATAGTAGCCCTATAGTACACGTGCTCTTCGTGACACATCATCCCCTCAAAGGGTCTGCTAGTGTGGTGAATCAGTGTCCTTGAACTGCTTAGACAGACAAAGAGCAAGCTACAACATTTGGCTCAACTGTCTCTCCTCTATGCCATGCCCATTGTCCACAATAACCATGCCAGGCTGCAAAGCTGCATACAGGAAATCAGCCTTGAACTGCTGTCCAGCTCTCGTGGTTATGCACATGGTGTGATTGTGCAGGTGTCTTTGAAGTGGCCTGCATTGCAGAGGCCATCTCACAGTGCTGTGAGGAGCAGCAGGCTGCTGGGATGGGCTTAAGCATTTCTACCCATCTAACTGAGCCTGGCTTTGATGTCGTAGACTGAGCAGGCAGGGCTGGCTGGCAGGGAAGCAGGCAGGGAGGGAGGAGGACAAGGCGGCAGGCAGGCATGCACGATGAATGGGATCAGTGGCCTGTGCTGGTCAAGCTCAAGTGCAGCAGCAGCTGTCTGTTTCGCACCAAAAAGCCGTTGACATCACAGCTCATGTCGATAAATATTGACCGTCAGAGTGGCAGTTATGAGCAAAGACATTTTAGTTTGAAATTGGTTATCATCATCTTTTTATTGTTTGAATTGTAGCTTAAGGACCATTGACCAGTCAGTACTTCAAGATAAACGGTGTAGGTGACTTGATTGTGATCCCACTGAGTCTCAGAACACACGCTCTCCTCAACTCTCTCTCTCTCTCTCTCCTCACTTTTAAAAGCAGCTTATTCCAGTGTGGGTATAAGTATGTGTTCAGAGTGAGGTCTTTTCTCATTCAAGGTACTAGAGAGCGTACCTCAGCTGGTCCAGAGACAAACTATTTTTACTGTTGAGTGCACTGAGCATCCAGGGGCTTGTGCAGCAGTGGAGTGAGAAGGTGTTGGCTGCATGGTGAGGACCTTCTTGACGCTGGTAGGGCTTTGAGAGGCACGGTTGTGAGTGTGCCCTCCCTGGCCTGCACTCCCACTGCTTTCACCTGATGTGGCACAGCCTCAGTCAGGCCTGAGCGAGCGCCTAGCCAGCTTTGCTTCTTCAGGAAAGATGAAGGCATCTCAGAGCTATGCTGTGGGGGTGGGGAAGCTAGCAGCAGCCTAAGCCTGGAGCTATCAGAGGCTGGAGCTCAGAGCCAAAAGCCTGTGGGCTGGAAATAGTGGGTGGAAGCTTGGCTTAACTTGGCAAGACAACTATAGCCACAGCCCTGCACTGCCACCCAATGGCTGGGGCCTAACACTACAACCTTTAGTTGAACATAGCCAGAGCCTGTCATGAGTATAACATGCTCCAGTGGCTCTGAGTGCATGTCAGAACAAATTATATAAGTAATGAGGCTGAAAATGCTAAAGGAGTCAAAACACACTGCACTGCTAATGCTTGTGCAGGGAGAACACAAAAACAAACAATGGAGTGCATTCACACAGCGATAGACCTACCCAAAATAACAAGCAACCGTGCACAGTAAGGAAAAGATTAATTATAAATTAACCCTCAGTTCAGTTGTCACAGCCCGCCTCCTGCCTGGATTTCACTCTAATCCGGGCCGACGAGGTGCAGTGCCCTCTATTGTATGTGAGAATCACAAATCACAGGAGGTGTTGTCTGTAAGTGAATTAATTGTGCATGTTCCACCACTCCTTTTGGTTCATTTTACTAAAATGTAGGCTAATTCCATGTAAACATGGCCAGTCTTGTTGACTCCAGCAGTGCGAGGAGAACAGACACAGATTCCTGAATGAATAGAGTGTGGCTCCGCGTTTGTGGATTAGAGGCTCTGTGTTGAGGGCCTCTCCAGGGCATGCCTCTGGGACAAGGACATTATCCACATGACACATTACAGGCTTTTAGGCAGCTGATTAAAGTGGGCCGGGATCTTTGGTTTGAACCTTAGCAAATGCATGTTTGATGTTATCAAAGTATTTTAAAGAGGTTGGTTGTTAAGGTGTATGTGGGATTTTTTGAAGCTGCTAGTCCTGGGAAGACACACAAGGCTTTAAAGTAGACACTTAGGCTTGGCTAGAGGGGAGAGGCTGATGTAACATTGTGACATAGTGAACATACCACCACGCTTTAATGATTGTCGTGTTTTATTGCATCTTAACTGGGTTAAAATCATATTATTCCCACCTAATTGGTTCAAACTCGTGTTGCAATAGCTCTCCTCACTCTGATCGGTTTGTTTACGTGGCCGGTTGGAGTAAACCGTCACATTGTGAGAAAATATCCTGCAGTGATCTTTCCTCGATTTAGATCAGATAGCAGAGTTCATCTGGTGCTGCGCGGCACTGTTGGGATGGAGGGACTGAGATGCTGAAGATGTGGAGGAGGGCTGTGAGATAGAGATCTCTGGAGGGAGAGGGGGGTGGGGATACAGCGTCAGTGGCTGCAGTGATAAAGCTGAGAGCAGTGGAACAAGCTGGGAGTTCTGTGCCTCTGATGTCTGTGTGTTCTGTCTGTTCTGTTCTGTTGTGTTGCCCTGTGGTCTTCTCCTGAAGAGAAGGCCAAGGATGGATGAGGCCTGTCCTCTTTGTGTTTTGTCCTCTATGGTGGGTGAATCACAAGCCTGTCAGCAGCGTAGCACCACAGCTCAACTCCCATTGAACCTTCTTCTATAGTGTACACAGACACAGTCTCTGCCACCACTCCATCCAGCGCATTGGGCATGTTGTGATTTTCTTTTTTCTTTTTTCTTTTTTGCCACAGTGGATTTACGCCTGAGGTTTTTGTGGTTTTGAAGATTAAGAGGCTTCATGAAGTCTAGTTTGAGAAGAGGGAATAAATCTCCTCATGTGCCTAAATGAGCCTTTCTCGTTACATGAGGCTAGTATTAGTATGACTGTGATACATTAAGGTTTGTGGGTTGTTGGGGGTTTTCCTCATAAGTTGTGTTTAGAATGGAAATTGGCTGCTTGTGAGGACTTAAGACGACCTCCCTGCCTTCACACACACACACACACACACAAACACACGCACATACATATTTAGGTAATGTTGTGTGGAAGTGTGGATTAAAAAAAAGAAAACAAGATGACATGTTTTTAGAAGCACAGTGCTCTTTAATGTTAGCAACATGGAGCCATGGTGAATGTGATATACAGTGACAGCAAAATGTTGTTGTTTTTTTGGGGGATATATATTTATATTCATATTCATTTTCTTGTCTCCTCTGCAGCTCAAATCGAAATAATTCCCTGCAAGATCTGTGGAGACAAATCATCAGGCATCCATTACGGCGTGATAACATGTGAAGGCTGTAAGGTAAGCATCATGAGACTAAACCTGTCTTGTCACTGTTTGCCTGTGTGGATGAGACAGAGGAGCTATGGGGGGGGGGGGGGGGACCGGAGACGCTGAGGAGCACAGAAAGTTGCTTGCGAGGGAAAACATTTGAAAATTGTCGCTGAAGTTTCTTCGAACACTTGGAGACCGTCCGCAAAGTGTAAACACCAAAAACATGATCATTAAAGTGGTCAAGCACCACAGAGGACATCACAGAAAACCACAGTTAATGGTACAAAGTCATTCTTCTGCCTTTCCCTCCCAGGGACATGTCTTTTCACTGTGTTCTCAGCCTCTGCTGCAGCCTGCTCTTCTTGAAATAAAATGATCAAAAGGAGAATGCTTTGAATTATAGCAGATTGTTGGCTGTTTGCTACAGTGTGTTGCTTCCATTGAAGCTGCCTTTTGTACTGTTACAAATGCACCAGCCAGTCATAGTGAGGGGAATTTTGTGCTTAGAGTGTATTCTTGTCCCTGTGCTTGTCACCAGGCACATCATTAGCATTCCTCAGCCAGGCTGCACCTTTGCTGTTTGCTCCTGTGTGTGTGTAGAGAGAGAGAGAGAGAGGAGGAGGAGGAGGAGGAGGAGAGGGAGAGAAGTTCCTTTCAGCTGTCCCAGCGCTCCTCTCCCTCACACAGGAGCTGGAAGGAACAAAACACTAAAGAATAAACTGCTGAAATCTATCTTTAATGATTGCTAATTAGTCCAGGCAGAGAGGCCTTTAATGATATGTGCGAGTACAAAAGTTTGGACCATAAATCATAGCATTATTAAAGAGTGCTGCTTGTCACTGGCAGTTATAGCCTGTTTCCATAATGGCTTCCATTATAAAGCAACTTGGCAGCTGTCAGCTGTTTTCTTGTAATTAAACAGCCAATGAGCAGCTAATTAAGACATATGTGAATGGAGCAGTAGAGTGGGGCATGTTAATGATGTGCTGGAATCAATTCATTAAGTCAAAGGATGAGGAATCCAGTCGCCGTGCATTCTCAATCCTTTAGCACCGCTCATACCAGTGTTGTGTTAATCAACACTAATAACCCCTCTGAAGAAAAATACCATTCACAGTTATCAATCCTACCCAAACACACCACCCTCATGCTGCACACATCATTGAAATACTGCACTCTCTAAATGCCTGATATTCCAGATTAACAGGCAGGAAAACTGTAGTGTTAATATCTAATCTGTTTGGCAGCAGTGAAGTGAAATGATTTCCACAAACACCTATTATTGTGAAATTAACTTAGTTAGCACTAAAGACTTGGAAGACATGATTTGATTGAGAACCTATCTCCACCCACAGTGGTTCATCGGAGGTGTTTCTTCTTCTTCTTCTGTGCAGGGCTTCTTCAGGAGGAGTCAGCAGAGCAATGCAGCCTACTCCTGCCCCCGTCAGAAGAACTGCCTGATTGACCGCACCAGCCGCAACCGCTGCCAGCACTGCCGGCTGCAGAAGTGCTTGGCAGTGGGCATGTCACGAGATGGTAAGGGCGTTACTTAAAAGGAGATACGG
Source organism: Solea solea (assembly GCF_958295425.1). Lineage (NCBI taxonomy): Eukaryota > Metazoa > Chordata > Actinopteri > Pleuronectiformes > Soleidae > Solea > Solea solea. The sequence continues at coordinate 14,535,298 of NC_081145.1, read as the reverse complement.
GTGGGTGCATCCCACAGGGTGAGAAGACAGAGGTAGAGAAACTCAGGTCAAGCCCCTGCATGTGTGGGCAGCACTCGGCTTTGCTGAAGTACCTTTTGATTCTGACCTCCCTTTGAAGGCAAGCAACTAGATTAGGGAATAATCTCATGGAGACATAAAATTGAAGTAGCCCTTGTTGTAAAATAATGATAGTGGATAGTTTTGGGCTTTCTATTTACATTTTTTGTTAATTTTGAAAGAAAAAGAAAGAGGGGAGTATATGTTTTACTCATATTACACTGTTGGTTTATATAGTCACTTATACGCCACATAAAAAAATCAATAGTAACTTTTTTTTAATCACTTGCCTTACAGCTGGAAACAAACCTTTTTGTTTATTGCAAAACTCTGTTTATTTCTAGAGTAACTTGAATTGATTTAACAAAAGATAGCAAAACATTAAGGTTGATATTATTTGATAATGAGAAAATGGGTCGATGGGTTGGTTATTTGTGGCCCTAATGTTTAAGTGGTTCTGTGTATAGTGAAGAGACAAACACACACACTCTGACTTTGTGTTTTGCAGGTGAGCGCTTTGTCTGCAGGTCTAATTTGTTGCTTTGATGGAGAGTAGGTTTGATGAAATAGGAGGTTGTTAAAGGTTGTCATTAGCGCTGCTGCAGCTGAGCTGCAGTAATGGGAGCACACAGGTGGAGATGTGTGCTGCAGGGCTCCTGCTGTGCCGTGCTGGTCTAGACTGGGCTGGGCAGAGGAGATTCTATCTGAAACGCACACAGACAAGTGAAAACCTGCACCAAGGCTGGCACATCATCATGCACCCTGCTTTGCTGTAATTCAGTTCCACACATACGGCATTAAACATAATTATGAACATGAATGGACCAAAACATACATTAACAGAGCTACTGATAACAACACACATGCATTCTCAACTGTACTCACACACATATGTGCCTAGACACACAAACCCAGGAGGGACAAAGGTGGCTCTTGCTCTTCATTCAGCACACCAGAGCCCATCTGCCCGCACTCTCCTCTGCATTACTCGACTGTGCATAGACAAACACGCACATACTGTGAACGCCTGACATAGCCAGGTCCCCAGACCTCGGCCCAAGGATTCTCATCTGTGCTCTTTAGTTTGGAAACTGTAAAACAGGAGGCATCATGTGTCTGCACTGAAGGTGTTTATTTTACTCCACCGCCTGAAAAATGGACAATTGTATTTTTTGTTATCAATGTTATCTGTTAATTGAGTGTGTCACTGTATCATCAGTCCATAATGCTAATAGCAGGTGTCACATACGACTTTAAGATTGGTTGTGCCGTGTGTTCCTGTGTCAGAGGTGGCCTCATATATGAAAATAACTATAATTTAACCATAATCATAATTTGCAGCCAGTATGGAATTAACGTCCCTTGGGGTAAAAGCCGTAATTCAATCCTTTTCCACTTCTGTCATTCTGTTGCAGACTCCATGGTTTATTTTGTCGTCAAAAGAACATAGTTTATTACCAAAAATCTTTTAAAATTACTTAAAACAGATACAAAACTGAACTCATTGTATTTCAATTCCTCCTCCATTGTTTCAGTTAGTGTCATACATTACCCTAGTGGTGAGTTTATATCACAAACTGGAGTTTTTTGGACTCAAAAGTAAAGCTGCTATCGTTCACGAAATGAGATGGACGTGTGGACAGTCATAACTTGACCTATCAGCTAAAGGACTTTGCTTTTTATTTTAGTTTAGCTTATTTTACTTTGGGCAGAGAAGCCCCTTGATGCTACATGTGGAAAAATACATTAACACATGTCATCTGTGTCTCTTGTTTCGTCCTGCAAATCACAGCGGTGAAGTTTGGCCGCATGTCGAAGAAGCAGCGAGACAGCCTGTATGCTGAGGTCCAGAAGCACCGGCTGCAGCAGCAACAGCGTGAACACCAACAACAGCCAGGGGAGGCAGAGCCGCTCACACCTAGCTACGGCCTCTCAGCCAATGGCCTCACAGAGCTCCACGATGACCTCAGTGGCTACATGGACGGTCACACCCCTGACGGCAGCAAACCGGACTCTGCAGTCAGCAGCTTCTACCTGGACATCCAGCCATCTCCCGACCAGTCAGGCCTGGACATCAACGGCATCAAGCCGGAGCCCATCTGCGACTTTGCCCCCAGCTCTGGCTTCTTCCCTTACTGCTCCTTCACCAATGGAGAAACCTCACCCACAGTGTCCATGGCTGAACTAGGTAAGGAGCGGGACAGAGAGACGGGGGAGACAAGAGTAGAGACAGCAAAGTGGAGGAGGGGGAAGAACAACTCAACCGTGGGGCAAACGACACAAAGGTTGCTTAAAATAGCAGGAGGTTGGAGACTCATCTCCAACACTCATTAAAAGAGCCTCTCTTTTGTAATTAGTTTCCATTAATTAGGGCCAATCAGGATCCAGCAGGGCAGGTGTCTGGGGAAATCATTTTTTTAGGCTCCCCTGTGCCCAGGAACTCCTTTTAACAGATGTGTTTTCAAAACCATTTAAATTCTATACTCAATATTTCTCTCAGAGAAAAATGTGACCTTTGTTTCAGTGAGTAACGTGGGACCCCCTCCTCCTTCTCTCCATGCATTTGTGTCATAACTAGATTGGCTTTGCCTCAACCTTAAGCTATGAGCATCCTGCAGGCAGTAAAAGGAAATGTCAACAAGCCTTTTCCCAGTTAAAAAAAGCCCACGCGTGTCTGTCTTTCCTCCTTCTTGAAAGCTCAGTAAATAAATCTTCTTTTCCTGTGGCATATTTCATCAGTGAGGTCTTCACTTTCACACAGCCACTGTGAGTAACATCCACATCTCAACTGTGATCTTTTGGGTTTGTGACAATGCTTGTGTTTCAGAGCACCTGGCCCAGAACATCTCCAAGTCACACATGGAGACATGTCAGTACCTGAGAGAGGAGCTGCAGCAGATGACCTGGCAGGCCTTTCTGCAGGAGGAGGTGGAGAGCTACCAGAGCAAGGTAATCTCCCACCACAGCCGCAGCCTGCGCTGGCGTCCGCAGTAGTTGCAATAATGAAATACTTTGTTTTGTAGAAGATAACCCATTCTCTTTCCTATCTGTTCTTAGCCACGGGAAGTCATGTGGCAGCTGTGTGCTATCAAAATAACAGAGGCCATTCAGTATGTGGTGGAGTTCGCCAAGCGCATCGACGGCTTCATGGAGCTGTGTCAGAACGATCAGATAGTGCTGCTGAAAGCAGGTATGACAGCCTGTCAACATGGCCTGCTGCTGTCAAACTTGCCCACCACCATCACCCCCCCCCCCCACTACACCCCCCCCCCCCCCCCTCCCGTATTGTCACAAGGGCATAGCTGACCTGACTGCACAAAGCCCTGTTCTTCACATGCACAGACAGTGTCACAGAGAGGAGACCCTGCCCGGCCTGTTTCCTCTCTGCGACTCTGTCACTCTCTGTTCTCCCCTGTTTATTACATACATAGCTAAGATGGACACAGCATTAGATAAGCAATGTGTTCCTCAGCCCAGATAATGCCTATCATGTCAGCTGCCATTCCCCCCCCCCCCCCCCTTCTCTTTTTCCAGGTAGCAATGATAGCATCTGCCTTTTCAACCTCCCCTCATGTAGACACACAGAATGTTAAGCACACACATATGGGGCTGTGCACAGTGGCACCTATTATGCAAAAACAGAGAAGGGCATACACACAGATACATACATACCGTGTATGCTGAAAACAAACACCTCGCCTGGGTCTTTCCTTGGGCATTATTTACTTCAGCACTGTCAATATGACTAATAAAATAAAGACAGAGATCCCTTGTCAGACATGGCATTTTAAAACAGTAGCGTCTTCCATAATGGCAGTATAACATTCTCTTACATTTTCTTGATCCTCTTATCCGCTCCCGCGGAGTGGTACAAATTACAGGATGGAATAATTTCCCTACATTTCTTATAATTATAATAATCTCCCTGCTAAATAAAGGCAGAATGAATACGCACTGTAACTTTTATCTGGCATGTCATTATGAAAGAATAGCCGTCTGTTATGATATTATCTTCTGCGGAGGTGATTTTTCTCTTCCCTTTGATGGCAGTTGTCTCCGTTTCAAAGCAGTTGTGTTACTGAAGAATAGCACAAAGCATGATCATGTGTTTTGCATCACTGACTGATGTGCAACTCTTAAGAGGGGAGCAGACAAAGCTGAGATTCAGCATCTTGTTTCTGTGTGTGTCTCCACAGGCTCTTTGGAAGTTGTATTTGTCAGAATGTGCCGTGCCTTTGACTCGCAAAACAACACAGTCTATTTTGATGGGAAATATGCTGGACCCGATGTGTTCAAGTCATTAGGTAAGTGGAGATGGTGCAGGTATATGTGGTTGTCTGCATGTGCAGGTTTGAGTGGGTGTGCGTGTCTGTATTTGTGTGTCTGTGTGTCTTACTCATTTCCTTGGTGTAATAGCCAAAATTAGAGCCTGCTGTTGTGTTCTACACCATGCTGAAGGCCTGGAAACAAACACGGAGCACTCATCCCTGCCTCACCTGGCATTGCTGTCTCTGCAGCAGTTATTTATGGTAGAACAGAGATGTTAGTGAGGCTCTGCTGCATATGGCTCCTGTAACTGTGGAAAAGAAAATAAAGTCAGACTTTTGGGAGATAGCTATCAAAACTATCATTGATAGCTTGACATAAAACATCCTCTGCAAAAGTGAATAGCATTTGTGTTTGACTACGACGAGTCTACCTTTTGACAATGAAAAAAATCAAAATGTGTCCCACAGTGGCAATACAAATGCTGAATTCTGTTTCCAAGTGTGAATTTACCAATCCCCCAAACTATGCCAGAGTGCCCACTGCAGGGGAATGTGTTTTTATGTAAGCACATGTATCTGGCCTGTGTGTTATGTGCAAAGGGAAAGGCAGAGTGATGTGCTTCCCAAACCACGGTGGCATCAGTCTGTTTCTCTCTATCCCTGTTAATTGATTTAACTAAAAGCCTTAATAGCGACCTCATTTTGGCTTGCATAACGCCACACAACTGCCAAAAGTGGCTCGTCTGGAAGGCAAAACTCTGTAAAAGCATTGCCTGTTCTGCTTAAGATGCTCTCGTGTGCTGTCAGCCATATTCTTTTTTATTCCTTCCCCTTCCTCTTTCCTCCCTATGTGCCTCTCTCCCAATAAAGATCAAGAGTGAATGTTGTTCTTTGGTCTTCCTCATCCTAAGCCCTCTCTCTCTGTCCTTTGCTGTGGCAGGCTGTGACGACTTGATCAGCTCCGTCTTCGAGTTTGGGAAAAACTTGTGTTCTATGCACCTGTCTGAGGATGAGATCGCCCTGTTCTCCGCCTTTGTGTTGATGTCTGCTGGTAGGTGTCACTCACAGTGCAAAGGGGAAAAACATATTCCCTGTGACAAAGAGCGCTGTTTCCGTCCTGTTTTTCTCTATCAATTAAGATGTTAGGTTTAGTGGCACTGCCTCATTTCTTACCGTTAAGTGACCTACTTTCCAGACCGGTCTTGGCTCCAGGAGAAGTTGAAGGTGGAGAAACTCCAGCAGAAGATCCAACTGGCCCTCCAGCATGTCCTGCAGAAGAACCACAGAGAGGACGGTATACTAACAAAGGTAAAGTGCAATGCAGGATACACTCCATCCATTATCCCTGAAAGTAGCTGTCTGCTGAGCATTATTCTCCCCTTGTAGCGGTGTAATCTCCCACTGTTTGGGATATTCATCCACATGTTACCAACATTTTTTTTTTTACCGCAGTAGATTAAAACAGATTTCAGGGAAAGCAATTATTCTGTTCCCTGACTTTTTTTTATCAACAGAAAAGTGACAATTTATCAATGGTACCAGCTCCATTATAATACCAAATGTCAAGTTTTTCTTACGTCTGAACACTTGTCTCAATATTTACAAGTCTGTTTGCCGGTGTGTGAGACAGAATACACTGTAGGGAGTAATGTTTTTCACTACTTTTGCTCCATGTCCTTGCCTCCCTGTGAATCTAAACAGCCTGTCTCCTCTCTCTCCACAGTTGATATGCAAAGTGTCGACACTGCGAGCACTGTGCAGTAGGCATACAGAGAAGCTTACAGCTTTCAAAGCAATATACCCAGACATTGTGCGTGCCCACTTCCCTCCCTTATACAAGGAGTTGTTTGGATCAGACTTTGAGCAGTCCATGCCCGTTGAAGGGTAGCAGCCCTGCCAGGTGCCAGTGTGCCCACCGTAGGGGAATGTGGAGGAGGAATCTGAGACACTTTATTGGTGCCCTGCACAAACCAGAGTGGACAGACGGCATGTTGTTCAACTTCTTCTTTTACATTGGAGGGGAGGGCTTAGGGAGTTGATTCTCAAGGTTTACTTTATTGAATTTGGTTTTCCCTGGAAGACGATAGTTGGACCGACACCCCATGGGACATGAAGACGAGATAGGCACAAATAATTTTCTGTCCGGTTGAATTTGACCTTTTTATGCGCATTTCCAACAAGGAACTTAAGAATTATTGTGGCAATTCATGGATTTTTACCAATATTTATTGCGTCACTATTACAACGATTTGTGTGAATCTGATTTGTAAGCATTTAAACAATTAATAGTTGAAGACATCTTCAGTAGAGATGAAGATGAATCAACATCAGTATTCTTTTCCAGACGATACTACCAAAACTGTATTTTTGTATTCAACACTTCAACCAGGCATATTCCTGTCTCCTTCATACACAATATCCTGCAATAAACGCTTAATAAATGCGCACACTTTGGTCAAGTTCAGCCATTTTCTTCTTGTGTTGAGTATCTTTTGGATGCAGTGCTTGGAATGAAACTCACAGCAACTTTAGGGGAGGCTCCGTCAGCATTGGTGATGCAATCGGCAACTCTCTATGGACAATCGTTTTAAAAAAGATAATAGAATTCTGGTAATTCTAATGAAACCACAATGATTTTAGCTGTCAAAGACTCCATCCACCATTGTTGCATAGTGAAATCATGTAAGGCCATCTGCTATTAATCCTTCTCTGGACAGGTGCCCTGGAAAAGCACAGGGCACCAACACAATGAAAAGGGTCCATTCCACCTGTTTTATAATGTACTACAGGGTATACGGTCATAAGTACTTACTATACAGAAAAAAATGTTTATAGAATCTATTTTAAATAACCTGTATGATATTAGTAGTTAGACCATTCTTAATTGTTGAATTGATAAGGCACTTTTATTTCCACCTTTAATTTAAGATGTGTATATTTACCTAGTGATGTGTTGCATGTGCACAAGAAATACAAGTTGAACCATGGTCACAGAGGCTAGTCCTGGGAGCAACAGTTGATACTGGTCTGGAAGTGTTAGGGATGGCTGCGGTGGCTGCTCGCTGGCAAACAAAGAGGCATATATATATGTATATTTATATATATATATATATATATATATATATATATATATGTATATATATGTATATATATATATATATATATATATATGAGAAGGCAGGTTAGAGACACATTTATCACCTGCTAACGTCAGAGCCCTTCTCTTACCACACACGCAATAACTGTCAACGACTCTTGTAGTGCTGTTACGGTCTCACAGCTCTCCTGTCCGTGGTTGTGTATGCACAGATGTGGACTGAACTGCATATGTTGAAATACAGTCATTTAAAAAATTTGCAACACAGTTTATTTTTCTTTCACGTTATTTAAAAAAAAGTATGATGTTGTTATTATTTTTGAGAAGATTCTTTACTATATGAAGAAACCACAAAAGAAAACCACAATATTAAAACATTAGCTACATATTTATGTAGTTGGACTGCAACGATCACACATTGACTATAAACCAATTGTTCCATCTAGTGGAAGGTAGAGATACAGCAAGCCAGTGACCAGCCTAAAGAGAAGGTGCGCTGTCTAAACAGAAAAGCACATGTATGAGCCTTTTGTTTTGTGTTCTTTGATATTCTTTTCTTATTCTTTCTTTAATCTGCCTTCTCACCTCAGCCTCGGGCCGGCAACGCCACAACAGGACATGGAAAATAAGAGAGAAGGGAGAGTGAATATTCAAAGCCTTGTCTGGTAGTAAAGCTTCTATTTTTGTAACATGTTTTGGTTATTAAATTCATGAAAAAGAATGAGGGAGAGCGAAATAAGTCAGGTAGCACTTAACTATATTCCTGCAATAATTAGACTAGCTGTTGTTTGTATGATTAGGAGAGAAACATAAAAATGTTAGGACAAGTGCTATTTTCAGAATGCTTTGTTGTTGTGCTTCTGTTTCGTTGAGTGTGTCTTTCTTGTCAACGTGGTAGTAAAGTGGTAGAAAAAACCCTGGATGTGCCAAACAGTAGTCGTTGCTTCTGCTTTCCAGTCTACTCATCTGTAATGTAGAATGGATTCCTAAGACATTCCAGCAATCTCAGTAGCGGCTTTGTGAAGTATGTTTTTTCAAAAAAAAAAAAAAGGGGGGGGGGGGGGGAGAGAAAAAAGGAACTTAAAAAAAGAGAGGAAAAATGTATCCCTTTAGAAATTCAACAAAGCATGTTCACACATCTGTCACCAACCGTAACATAGGATCCAGTTGTTTTGTCTTTTGTTTTTCTGTTTGCACACTATCATTCCTCTGCCGTGCAATTTGTACAAGGTGTTAATGCCTTGTGCTGTCACCCCTCAGGGAAGAGTTTCTTTTGTGTTTTCTGTGAGAGGACATTTGTTTGTATTCATTATTAGTTTTTTGCATTTCATCTCATTTGTAAAAAAAAAAAAATAAGAAAAAAATCACTTCACCAACCATGCTTTTTATCAGTACACAGCATATTTGTAAAAACAAAAAACTCAGATTTGGTTTCAAACGGTGTCATCAGGGTGTTTAAAATAATAATAATAATAATAACCCTCTTTGTTAGAAAAACCAAATATTGTTATGCAATACTAAATCTCTTGTGTTTGGATTGTAGTAGATATGCTGTACCGAAGTAATAATCTCTGTTTTGATCCAATGCTGTTTGGATATGCACAAGCCCTCTATGACTAGTAAACCTCAGTCTCCTAGAAAACGAAACGCAGTCTGGAACACTGCTAGACAATCCAGGTTAAAGAGGCCCAGTGGCCCGGCGAATGCAGCAGCGAGGATGAGGTGTGAATGCTCAGGGAGGTAACAGGTAGACTGAAGAAGCAGCTCGCTTTCCTCTGGACTGTTGCAGGGCATTTAATTTGCTCTTTTGTGAATTTATGAACACTCAACTGATCAGAGGAGGTATAGTTGAACAGTTCGGCATAGCACACTGACTGAGCACTTAGCTGTTCATGAAATAATGAAGAGTTGGACATTTGGCTGATTTCCTGTTATTTATTTTCACTCGAAAAAAAAAAAAAATCTTCTGTTTTTCTTTTTTCGGGAAAATTATTTCACTTTCTTCTGCTGTTGGAGTCTTTGTAAAATTGTCACATAAAGAAAATAATAATAATTCAGTGCAATCAGTGATAAGGTCCACCACCAGAAGAGTTCCTCCTTCATGAAGTGAATTCATGTTCCTTTTATTTAAATAGTCGAGTGGCTTGTAGTTTGTTCTACAATATATTAAAAAAAACAACATAATATGCCTTGTGTTATAATTACGGGTCTCTACAGTGCAGTCATTATCCTTTTGAATTGATTGACCTTATACATACAGCTGACTCAGTCTCAGAACAAAAAGTAATAAAGCCCCATTATTCTGTTTCCCATCTTGTGATGTACTGATGTGGTTGCGATAACGGCAGGACGCGTGAATACGTGTGCCAGAGTACCAAACTGCACCTTCACACAGGCCTGTAAAATGATGTCCTTCTGTATATTCTCACTTGAGAGATCCCAGCTTTTTAAATGAGGAATTATTTGTGCTACTCAATCAGTGTATAGAATACAGTCAAATGTGCTGGTCCTTCTGTCTCTGCTCTGTTGTCTTTGTAACAAAAAAACAAAAACAAAAAAAGCAATAGTTTGTTTGCGTGTGTATGTGTGTGCACGCGTGTGTGTATGTATTTGTTCTCACAGTGTGTGAATAAAATAAATCCCAGACAAGGCTTTAATAATTACAGAGGAACAGGGTTATGTGGGTGAGGAGGTATTGATTTTATTTTTTGATCTTTTTTTTTTTTTTTTCTTTTTTAAACAAAGGTTTTGGTAAATGTTGAGCTTGATCCATCATCATAGGTGTAGGTTTCAAAAGCATGACATAATGCCTTCAACGATTCACTGGTCTGCAGATTGCTGTGAAGAAACACTGACCAGCTTCACAGTAAAAAATAAGGAAAAAAGAATAAAAAAACAGCCTTCAGTATTTGTTCAGACGGTGCAGTCGCAGCCCGAGCTGAAATTAATCCTGGACTATAAATTGTTTAAGATGAGTCTTTGTGACCATAAATTGTGAAGATAAGCGTTATGTCACGCTTGGAGACGTGCTGGAGCTGTCGCACCCAGAATTATGAGTCAGTCATCACATTCTAACAGAATTGATTTTCCAAAGCACAGCTTATAAGGATTTATGATTAAAAATACATTTTAAGAATATAGTTTAAAAAAAAAAAAATGAAAAGCAACTTTTAGCCATAATCGAATGTCGAGCAATAATATATGTCTGTGTATTATTTTTTGATTCTTTTGTGCATAATAGTCTTTGAACATCTGCATGTAAATACACCTCTTATTTATCACTTTTTGTTTTGTCTTGTGTTGATTTTGTGGAGGGTTTCTTTTTTTATGTTTCATCTGTATATTTGACCAGTTCTGTTCCCAGGTGGAGAACTTAGAACTTGACATGGCCTGTATGCTGTATATCTTATTTTCTCCCTCTTTCTCTCTGCCTCATTCTCAACTGTTTCTTCGTCCTATTTAATGTTTATTATTGACCACGTGTATAAAGGTAGCATTGTTACTTCTGTCTGTATAGGTAAGAGGAAAATACTGCTACTAAGGCCTACCCAATGAAAATATTTATCTGTTTTATCAATTACACCATATTGTATGATAACTCTGTTTCTAGTTTGCTTCCCTCCTATAGGATTAGTTTGATAGAGACAGGGTGTGCTGACCTTTATTTTGTGTTGCCCTGATGTGTGGTGCTAGGTAAGTTAATTTTGTGAACAAAGTATTGATTCCTGAGCCTGGCTGCCCAATTAGTTTGTTCATTTCTTTACATATTAATGTATTATTATTGATATTAGGACTCAATAAATGGTAAGAATAATGAAAACGATAGTGGTTAAAAAAAATAGTACCCAGCCAGTACCTGTATCAGTGTGCTCATCCTGGGGTAAGGCACTTATTTCCTTCTGACTTATAGCAAAGCTAGTATCTGCTAATTAACAAGCTATTTAAGGTTGCTTCTCTGGTTTGTGGAAAAATGATAATATTCAAAAAGAAACGGCAGTATTGTGTTTTATTTCCTTTGTCTGATTGTAAAAACCACTCACTGAGGCTATAGTTTGTCAGGTTTTAAGATACTAAAATATTTACCTCTCTTGTGTCTGCATAGTCCTTCACCTAATGCAGGGAAGTGGTGCTTGGATTTCATTAAACAGCCTCAGTCTGCTTTTGTTATTCCCCATTTTAGACGATATTGAACCAGTGGTTATCTTCAGACTAGCGACATAAACCTTTTACATCACATGAAGTACATGAAGTGTTGCAAATGTAAATGACAGGACTGCCATTTGGGGACAAAGGTGACCCTTTCTCTGCACTCTGTAGCAAATATCAGTTAAAAAAGAAAATATGCTTGCAATAATACACGACGTATCACACTGAGTGCCTCTCGGTGTAACAAGATGCATACATGGTTTTGATTGTCTCTTTTTGTGGTTTTCCAAACGTGTACTGAAGTGACAATGTATTTTGTACGTTAAGATGAATTCTCACTCTCACATGCTTCAATTGTCTTTTCGGACGCTTTCTTTGTGTTGATACATTAAAGAGTTTAAATGTATCGATTTGTCACCCCTCACCTTGTTTGAAAAACATAAATGGGGGCAGATTTGTTTCATTTTGATCTGGAATGGTCAAATAAATGCTTGCAAAAATATTACAGAAAAGTTCACCTGCACATTGTTTGATTATTAATTAGGCAATCCACATTCTTCATTCTGTATTAGATTTTTTATTTTTTTTTGTTTACCAACCTTTATTTTGTCACGAGAACAGAATAGTTACTAATGCATTGTATTTCAAGAATTTGTATCTGTTTGTAAAAGAGTATTACACCACATCTGATTTTTTTTTTTTTTTTTTCATGTTTTGTGTGCGCTCAATCAGTTGGGGTTACTTTACATGAAGGGTGGGTGGAACAAGGGTTGATTAGAATTCTTTTTCCGTGCAACAGTCGAACAAATCATGGGAAAGTGGAAACTAGTGTGTGGTTGTCACAAATTTCTAAGTCACTCGTTTGCTACTGATGTTAAAATGGGGACAGATGATCATGTACCTTTTTATCCAGCTCTTTTGAACTCTCTTTAGCAGGTAGTCTATTCACAAACGTAGTTTTGCTCCTTCTTGTCTGATTCTTAAATATGAAAATAAGTATTTTGATTCATTTTGTAAATACAGCTGTAAAGAAAAATAAGAAATTTAATGTTGTCTTTTAAATACTTTTCATTCTAATATGAATGTTGTTATATTGTACTTAGAAACTGTACCTTTAATATTACCTTTATTAAAAGTGCATTGGACACATCGATTTTAGATGTGCTTTATGTGCTGTTATCCCATAATAAAATTTACCGCTTGTAATGGGCTTTTATTTCCTGACTGTTTAACTCTCTCTATCTCTCTCTCTCAACTCTTTGTTCTTAACAAAGCTAATAATCTGAATATGTTTGATGTGTCACAACAATTAAATTAGGCCTAACTCTTCAGATTGAAGGACAACCAGAGCTCAACAAATAATCATTCTTCAAATTCTGTGAACACACACCCAATGTCAAATTTGACCGTACACCAAGGAGTCGGTGACAACATACATCAGTTCAATGTAATCTCTTTATTTATGCAAGATATATAATATCTTACATACTATCTATAGCACAAATTTAGTTATAGCCATGATCTCATTAAGATGAGAAACTATTTAGCAACATGATTATTAAATTGTAGTGGTTGTGATATACAGAATATTTTAGAGAATCAATCTCTGCCCTGTCAAATAATTATGAGCAAAACCTTAGGCCACTCTCAGTATTTTCACAATTAAAGAAACGTATACCTGGCAAACTCATTTGTGGCAAGTTGTTTGTGTTTGTTTTGTTTAGGGTGTATATTTGTCACACAGTCCAACTACCCTTGAGGGAAATAATACCATTTCCATTTTTGCTATGAATGCCATTTCCTTACAGCATTATATAATGAGTATGGCTACTGTAATGCAAAACTATACAGTAATTTCAAAAATAGGTTATGCTGTTTACCAGGTGCCATTTTTTTAAAACTACATGTAGCGTAATCCAGACCAAGATTAACAACCAGAACCACATATGAAGTATATTTTGCTTCCAATAAATGTGAGTGAAGATTGTGTTTGTGTTTTATTTATTTTTAAAAACACATCAATACTGTGTAATAATATTAGCCTCTCTTATAATGGAAGGGAAGACACTGGGGCACGGCAAGACCTGTTGGTGTCCGGAAGGGGGCAGCGATGTCCACAAACCTTTGACGTCGACGAACATTTTACAGAAGAAGAATGTCGCTTGTCAATACGTCAGGTGGCTAATGCTAACTCACTCTACAGTGTCGCGTGCGGGTAAAGTTCCTACCACCGGGCAGTCACAGTTATGGAGCTAGAATGGTAAGTTATATCTAGAATAATTTATTTTGTGTAGGGTGTGTTTGTTTCGTGACAATTTGGACGGTTTAAACAAGTTGTCATCATGTGGGATGACTGCTGTTTGCTAACTTGCTAGTTAGCATTCTTAGCTAACCGTCGTCTGAATGCTAACTACGTACCAACGTGCGTTGAACTGGACAGTGGTCGTCATTATCCTGCTGTTTGGAGCAACTAATATTAAACAAATCACTCTAACTGTTTTTAGCTGACAAGTCATTAGTTATCACTTTTACCCAAACCATATAAATGAAACAACTTAGCAGTAGCGTTTATTTTAATGTCAACGAATTTATTTATAAACATAGCACAAGTATTAAATATGACCTGATCCTGTAATAACCAAGTGAATGCACCGAGGGCTAATTTGGGGGATTTAGGGAAATCTAATTGCGATTTGATTTGCAATATAATATTAAAACTTCAGTTCTATATTCACTTTGTACTAATTCCAACGTGATGACTCATTACCATATGACATTATTCAAATATTAATAATCTAAATGCAAGGACGAGAACCTAAAAAAAATTGTTGGAACAATCTATATATATGTGTATGTGTGTGTGCGTAAATATATACTGCCTTTGTAGCAGTGTGTGTGTATATATATATATATAATAATATACATATATATTTATACGCACATTAGTATAGGTTATGGTGATAGTATATTGTTAGTTATAGTGTGGTGTATTTACTGATCAGTTTCAATAAGTATAGCATTCATTAAATTTGGAACCTGCATATGTGTTGCTTGCTTGATGATCATCCAGTATAAAGTGGTATACATAAAGCAATAGAAGAAGTAGTTATAATAACAGGAATTAAGTGATATTTTCCAATGTAATAATCATAATCAGATTGCACAATTGGTTAAATGGGGTGATGCCATAACTTGCAGGTGAGATTATGAATCTCCTAGTGATTGTAGAAGCTAAAAGAGTTTGAGAGGTGACCCTTTTTGAGATGCACTTCCTACTTAGGATGTCATATCCCAAAACACTCAATCAAAGTTATTTTGTCTTTTCTCATTGGGAATTCAATGAGTCATCATAGATTTAACAAATAACAAACAAACAAATCTTTTTCCTTTTGCATTTTACAGTGAGATCTTTTTTCATTAGTAAATGGCTTTATGAGAAATAATTTCACATTTTCATATTCATTATTTTTTTCTCAGTCACTCAGTTTAAAGTTTTCCTCTGCATGTTTTTGGACATGTGGAAGGAAATGAAGTACACAGAGAAAACCCACGCACACACACACAGAACATGCAAACTCCACACAGAAAGGCATGAACTGCAAACCCCTCTTGCTTTGAGGCAAAAGTGCTAGCCCAGTGCCCACTGTGTGGCCCCTATATTCAGTTCTGATGCATTTTGATAAAAGAGAAAATTCTGCTGCTGCACAGCTGCATTGAGTAACTATGCCAGTACAATTTAGACTTTTTATGCAATGAATGTCACATAACACTGGCCCTTTTAATATAATTTACTGACTGGTTTTAATTTAAGGGAAGATCCTCCTGTCCCTGATGCTCCTTTCTTTACCAGAGACGTCTATGACAAATTTTCCCTTGCTCCGACTACTGCAGAACTGTGGTCCTTTCTCCAAAGGTATTTTGATAAACTAGTACATTAAATATCATTCCAGATAAACTTAATTGTTGTTTTAAAAGCAAATTAGAGATGCTGCATTTTAATTTTTCTCTCCCTGTTTTTCCTCTTAAGCCCTGTGGAGAATGCCAATATAAAACAGGGCGGTGGCTTTAATGCTGCAAAAACCTCCGTCTCTCATTCCTCTGAAGATGATGCACAGCTACAAGACAACAGTTGTGTCAGCATAGGTTTGGACAGCTGTGATAGTGATGAACCAGAGGATACTGCAAAAGAAGCATCCAAGGGTACCAAAAAATCAAACGTGAAGCCCAAGGCTACTTTTCCTGAACCCAGACTGCCCTACCCTTGTCCGTCCACCCTGTCCATTAAAGAGCAGAATATGTACCTTGGTTTTTTGACGAGTAAGACAGCCAAGGATCCTCCGCAGGTGCCAGCATTATGTTGTCAATAATAATTTTTGAACTTGACAGTTCCTGTTGCATTGTTTTACTCACTATCGCACAACCTTTTATTTCAGACTTTAAAGACTCAAGTAAACAATGAAGTGATGCAGTTCATGAGGTACTTGCAAGATGTGGCCAGAATATGTGTTGATGACTACAATTTCATATCACCGGGAGCAATGCAGTATTCAGAGGTACAAACATAGTGACGCAACAACAAGTGTAATGTGTCCACAACTTTTAAAATTAAGACCCCAAATTTGTTTTTCAGGATTTTTTCAGGGCATGTTTGGAGTGTATAAAGACAATTCCTCAGCTCTATCAAATTCATGAGATGACTAGTTTGACGGGGGGAACATTCAACCCAGGGCTGATGCTGAACTTTGAAAAACAGCTGTTGATTATGGTAATGTATTTGGAAGTACATCTATTTCACAAGATGTGTTTTAAAGTCAGGCATATAGGATTACAACTTTGCAGATATGATTTCACAAATGACATTGTCCATGTTTCCATTCAGCCTTTCAACTCAAAGTATTATATTGCCAAATCAGTCTTTTGGTGTTGATTGATTCCTCCTTTTTTTTATGTTGGAACTCTTTATTTCTCCAGGGCAATGTGGATTTTACACAACACCAAATAGTGCCTGCTGATGCACAGCTTGCATCGGATTATCAGGCTGTTTCATCAGAGAATCCTCCAGCAAAAAAAGCTAAGGACATGCACGCTGTAAGCAATTGTCTTACTTTTTTAATTACTCCAATAAAGTTACAAAGATGTTTTACTGCTAGAATGGGATTCATGACCGCAGGTCTATTGTAACTCCATTTTAGCTCTTGCAGTTTTTCACAAAAGACACCAGAGGGTGTTCTTGTCTTGCTCAGCAAAACCAGTCCTAATTGTGTCTCTGAATGATGCTAAGCTTAGACCCAGTGCTGTCCAGTTAAATTTAGATGCTGTATTCTGTATTCAGTTTTTAAAAATACCATGGTTGTTTTTTTCCCTTGTTTGTTTTTTATAGACGGTAAGCAGTGATGGCAATGCAGAAAAGCTGAGTGCCCACTATGAGCCTCATGTGTGTATGACTCGTGATGCCCTGGTCAAACTACTTGATAACTGTGGTCCTGACTTCAGGGAGCCGTGGGAACTGCCTGTTTGGATCAAATTAAATCCAAGCAAAGGTGCAGTATCATCATTAAGTCACTCGGGCTGTCATTGTGGATATCAGTTAATTAGGGTCTAGCTTCCAGTGGGTAAAAATGCCCAAGAACATAATATGCCTGTATCCTCCTCTCCTTTTACTCTCTCTTCTTTGCTTGGCTGATGACATCCAACTTTTAATTCATAGAGAACAACAGTCCAATTTCTAAACTAAACTAAAATCCGAATTATTTTAACTTAAAAGTCCGGTGTGTAGAATCTTGGTTAATTAAATGATATCCCTTTGGCGGAAATGGAATATAAAATTATAATAATGGTGGGTCTTTTGAATATGTGCAATCACCTGAATGTATTAATTGTTTTCATACATTCATTGTTTTCTGAACCCTTTTGTTTACATCAAGATTGGATCTTCTCTACAGAGGCTTTTGAGTTGTAACAATTACTGAAAGCTACTGTAGTTTCTCTTACATGTTTGGAGGGGAAGGGTAAGGTGAGCTATATTAAGCTGCAACATGCAACTTTACCAATAGATGTAAGATTCTAGATACTTTACTTTCACATTTGAATAGCATATAGATAGCACACTATGTCTTGCATTTTTGGAAACACATTCATATGGAAGCATTGATATCAAAAAATAAAAGACAGTGTGTACAATGGAACTTGTCAAACTGAAACATGTTTTTCTTCCAATTGTATAGTCATAAATGACTATTTGGCTACTAATATTTGAAATCTGGTTTGCTCACCATGTTGGGAGTTGCTGTGTGTATTGACAATGAATGGCCTCCTGGTGGCACTGTTTCACATAGTCCTTTTTTATTTGCAGGCAGTAGCCAGAAAAAGACAGTATACATAGACTCACCACTTCTGAAGACTGAAATGACCGTGAGAGAGAGGAGTCATTTCTACCATGAGGAGAGTTTGAAGCTCTCCATCAAGAAGAAAGGATGTAAAAATGTGTTCCATTTAATGACAGAGCTTCCTTCAAATGAGCTGCAACTCTCTCCAGTATGTTTACATTCAAGTGTAGGTGGGAATACATGTAATGAGTTTCTATACCCTCAGAGCAATAAATCTGTTTTCTGTTCCCTAAACCAGGAGAGCTCACGAAGAAATCTAACGTCCTTTGAAAACGATGGCCTTGACTTTGAGGTGGACTTTACTGACCTAGAGACATTTGGAGAGACAACATCCAACAAGGCTCCCAAAGCACAGAATGGTCAACAAGCATGTGTTCAAAATAAAAAGGCTGCAAGTGTCCCACCAAGTAAGAATAAAACGTCCAGTGAAGATCTTGCAAACACCAGCAGCAATTTGCCTGGAGAGATGAACAGCTCATTAATGGATATGGATGATCCCATGACAAAGGTGACACCTCAGTCATATTCAAGTGTGCCAAAGACTGAACGGGTGGGGCAGGACTCTAGTAATACAGACATGGGTTCTGATGATGAGAAGCTGGTCATTGACGATTCTTTGTCTCCAGCTGCCACACCTACACAACAACCACCGTGCTCTTCTGTCCCACCTGTCTCAGAGGCTGTCCCTGTAAATGCAAACTCGTCTTCCCCTCAGAAAGTTACAAGGCAGTCCAAAAAATCAAAGGCTGGTGACCAGCTAGGAGAGATCCTGCGCATGCAGACAAAAATGTTTAATTCTGCCAACAGCGCAAGCAAATCCTCCAGCTTGTCCCAGGAGACCAGCTCACCCACTCGATGCTTGGGACCCTCAGTTTACTCCCATCCAACGTCTTTAATTAAACCCTGTGTTACTTCATATCTGGAGAGAAACCAGGATCAGGATGGAGAAACTTGCACTCCTTCCCACAAATTTGCACCAGTGGTTGACAACACTATAGAGCATAAAAGTAAGGAAACGTGTTACCTCTGTCAAGGAGATAATGTTTTTGGCAGTGTTTTTCTTTCTGTCTGTTTGTGAGTAGCATAATTGAAAAAGTCATGGTTGGATTTGGATTAAATATACTGGGGATACGGGTTATGGACCCAAGGAAGAAATGATTAGATGTTGGTAGTAACTTGGTGCCAGGTTTAGGATTTCCTTTGAAACAATGCTTAACCTTGTGAGATAAGGGAGTGTGGGTATTGACATTGTGTTAAACCAAGTGCCCCTGATGGAGGTTTGCGGAGTGCAATCTCTAGTTTTATGCTGGTGTTGTTGTCTCCGTGTGTTTAATTAACACAGTACACTATTGCTCCCATGCAGAAATACTGTCACAAGACCTGCAGGATGGTGCAGAAGATGAACAGGATTACGAGGCTCCTGAGGAGGGCAACCTGCTGTACAAGCTCTACAGTCTGCAAGATTTGCTGGTCATGGTGCGCACCTCTGTCTCACTGTCACACACAAGGAAAGTAGGCAGCCAAAACCAGGTATGTGTGTTAGTTTATACACATCCCCCAGAATTTCATACTTTATCCATTTGTTTAAAATCCTCTGTTTTTTTTCTGCTTCAGTAGATTGTTCCAGTGCATGTCTTGCCCAAGCTTGAATACCAGTTAAGTTATGGTGTTGAGTGTCTAACCAGCAGTGAGGCTTGCCAACTGTGGACAGAGAACTTGCTCCACTCCAGCGCCGTGTCATACATAGGTAGAACTTCTTTAATTCTGTCAAAATTTGCATGAAAGTGAGGCAAAAGTGTTTCTTGATCACTTTACTAGTATAATGCATATCAATTAATATTGCTCTTTAAAAAGAATGTGTTTTCTTTTTCCTTCCCTCCCCGAGTTCATTCGAGGCCCACAAGAAGGAATATCCTCCCACAAACCAATGGAATATTCTTGACATGACTCACCATCCTCTTGCCACTGTGTAGTGCTTAAGTTTACTTTGTTGCCATAACAACAGCCACATTGGATTGTGAGGACTAAAAAGTGTAGTGTACCAGGCTCAGCTAAATGATGTTTTTAGTTATGACAAAATCACCTAATTGATGCTGTTGCCTTTCATGTGCTGTGTTTACCCATTGCACAAGATTAAGAGCAAGGCGCCTCTCACCTTTCTGGATGCATTGTCTTGTTGACTCAGTGTCTAAATTGTAGCTCCTTGACACACATTAGCAGATTCTGCTGCCCTTTAATTTTTCAACTCTTGAGTCACAAGATTTTTTTTTGTAACAGGTTGAAAAATATCAGATCTTCTGAAAGTGTAGACAAAGCGACATGTTTTATAAGAAAAGCCAACATTCAATCTCCCATCAAATATAGACTGAATGTAATGTTGGAAGTCACTCCTGAAAGAAGAATTCCTCCTTTGGTCAGTGACTGCTGACTCATGTGGTTTATCATGAGGCTCACCCACTGTTTATTTATAGCTGAGCAGGCTTACAGGCTTTAAAATAGTCCTAATTGAAGGAAATTGTTGAAATGAGAAGGCATTCAAAGCTGAAGAGGGAGAAGAAAGCAGACGCGACCAACGAGCATTTCTCAGCCCACTCGAGCTTGTAACAACGCTGGCAAATCATCAGACTAATTACTTTGTAAGCACTAGGAGTGACTGATGAGGAGGTGAAGCTCCTGATGTGCACGCTCATTAGCTCTTTTCTCTGTATGTCTCTCATCCTCTCCGCCTGTAGCTCACATCAATGCACTCTCATCAAAAGTAGTTATGGTGAGGAATCTGCGTGCTGACTGGAAACAGAACATCTCCTGCGGGTTCAAGTAAGTGTCGTTTGCACAAATTCGTGCAGATGATTAGGATTAACCTCATCATGGCTTTATCGCTATCTAACTTAAAAGTTGACGGTTCAAATTTCAGAACGTTTATCAGTAATCCATGTCTTTTCATCAGCTGTGTCTATGATCATCATTGTCGCCTTTGTCAGCGTTATCTGAATCAATGTTGAAATCTATTTCCCTCACCGCTGTTGACAGATAGTGACTTGGTTGTTTTCCATCCCCAGGCCATCCAACTCACTGAATATACTGCACCACCTACTGAAAAAGCTAACGAGGTAAGCAGTTGAAGACGACATCATCTTAGTTTTGTTAAGCCCTTTTTAGTGTTTGACTCTACAATGAAATCATTCCATCATTTTAATGCAACATAAGCACATCATTTATTTAATGTATAAAAACTGTCCAGAAACATATTGATGGATTATTTGATGAAATGTTCAGTCCAAAACCAGAGACGGGTTAGGTTGGTCTTTATCTTTTCTTATATTAATCTGCAGATGAATTGTCAAGACACGTTTTGTTGCAACGCTCCATTTAAGATGATGAAATTTCTGTACAGTCATGTCTGCCAGCCTCTGGCTAAATTAATGACGTTATTGTCTCCTTTTGTTTGTGTTGGACGGTTACACAACCCATTACTCACACAACCCTCAAACTATGTGTCACCTTTTGCTGTCTTCAGCCTCTGTTCATCTACATGTCAGTCATTTGCAGGAACCCAGTGATTACTCAGTGGTACGTGTTTGAATATGTATGTTTGGATTTTAACACGTCTCCTGTGACTTCATTTGATTCTGTAGGTTGGATGAAGGACGCTACCTGGTTACACACAAAGCAGGGGAACCGTTTGTGACGTTATTAAAAGCAGCTACTGGGAAAGTGAATCGGGGGGCATACGACCTTCAGCAGGTCCACAGCTCTGTCCCTCAGCCTCCGGCCGCTGGCTTTGTGCCTTGGGTACCTCTCGATCCAGCCGTGTTCCTACCCTTTCACAAAGCACACGGCCGCGTTCCATGCACCTTCCCCCCCAAGGTCTGTGCTTGGTTTTTTTGGTGTCGTCACTGTGTTGACACAGTATTATGAAAAGTTATTATGATAATCAGCGAAGTTCAGGGCTGGACAAGAAATGTCATGTGGATAAAAGGTGTTTATCAGTTCATGTCTAGAAACTTTACACCCTTTCTTAAGTATACAGAGGAAATCTCTAAGACCTGGCACTTGGCCATTTTCTTATCAGACAGGCTGAACCGGCACACCACTGCATAGCTTAACTGCACAAGTCCAAAACCAACAAGAGGAACAAGAGTGAGCATAACTATCGGCAACGGCGCTGTGTAAATTGTAGATGAAGACACTGACTCATTCGTAGGATGCCTGTCTAAAATTCCTCACAGTGAAAACAGCATAAGTAAACAACTGGCAATAGAACAAGATTTCAGCAGATGGATTTCAACACTTTCCATTAGCTTGTGAGATTAGCAGATGAAATATTGTTGCATGTTTTGGAGTACTTTTCTTCCTGAATTTAGCACACCGTTATTAAAAGATGCACTTTTGCCTTCATTTAATCAACCAGGCGGAGAGAGACGAGTCATTCCAGTCCAACAACCGCGGCGCTGGGCAGTGGACTTACCAGAAGAATGCAGGGGGAAAGAAGAAGAAGAAAAAACAAACGAAACGTACAGCAAAGCGTAACAACTATATTAAAAAGCTGGTCCGTCAATCAGTGTAAACCAAATCAGAATGTGTGTACACCGGTGACGGTGACTTAATATTTGGAAATGTTGTGACATTGTGGAACTACATCTGTAATCTCAAAGCACTTAATAGAAAATAGACTCTATACTTTTTTTTGTTTTGTTCAGAGATGCTTTGTATATTTCCTTCAAAATATTTTGTAATAAAATGTATATTAGAGTGTTCATGTGGACGTGTGATTACTGTCTCTAATGTGACATTAAGGACGTAAAATAAGGATAAAACTTCAACAAATCTTTGAAAAACTTCCTTGTGCTCACAGTGGAGCTGGGTGGAGTCATGAGTGGGTGGAGAGGGGAGGCAACGTGAGTCAGGGTCGGTGAAAGAGGAAGGCTTTTTGTAAGTCTGGAAAGTTAAAGCTCCACACCCATTCCTCTTATACATCGCCCAGACACATTTTTGTCACTTCATCTTGAAACCTTAGGTAAGTTCAGTGCGATTTATACTTCATTTAATCTGGAATGACTGTATTTGTAATTGAGAATACCTTTTTAGGGATGTTTGCATGAATTTACCAACCTCAGTAAAACTATTATTTCATCAGGTTTCTGTTGTGTTTTTGCAGTTACTGTGTGTAGTATGTTTCTTTTTTGTCTCATTTTACTGCTTTTGTGTTATTTTTCTTCTTGTAAACAAACCCTGGAGACCTGCCCTGCAGTGTGTGAATGTACTCAGTCTTTATATCAGACAGGCATGTGGTAGCACTTCTTCCAGGGTGTGTCTCTGGAGTTGCTGTTATGGATACCAGACTGAACAAGAGTAACTTGTGAATACCTTCCAGTGTTACTGTGAGCTACTCTGAAAGCAGTGGAAACATGGAAATAACTTTCAACAAAATGGATGTTTCACAGATTTGTGTGGCTTGGTTGAACCAAAACCAAATGAAATAATTATGCTTAGAGGAATTGTGCCTCTGTTCAGAGGACGCAGCCTCAGTGGCTCGAGTGATTATGTCATCATACAAAGCAAACAGACAAGTATAATGTGATTATAATGACACAGAGGTGTTGACAATTTTGTCACCTTTTCCAGAAGTCACAATGGCGTTGGTATCAGAGTTTCTTGGACAGTTGTCTCTCCACCCTGGGGTAATGCCAAACTTTCCCCCTTTTTCCATGTTGTATGTTATGAATTCACCCTGGATGCTCTGCATGTTGCGTGTTGAATAATGTTGTGTGTCTCCCTCAGTCTCTAGAGCCCAAATTTCCAACTGTGGTACCTGCTGCGGACTTTAACCCTGACAAAGATGCTGCTAGAATAGAGACAGCTATCAAATCCAAAGGCAAGATACAACACCGAGCCCGTCTCTCCCTCAAAAACAATCCCTTTTACAGCTTCTCTCCAATAGTTGGTATTTGTGAGTCAGCTTCCTGGCTTAAAATCTCTTGACCAATGCCGGGAGCACTTCCAAATCTGTGCCTCTGCCAGTGTTGGCAGTCATCGACAACAGTATGACCGCCCCTCGCTCCAGTAGCAGCCCTCCATTTTTGCTGTCATAGCAAATGGTTTCTGTGATTTTCTGTTGAGCATTGATTAGAGCATGTCTGTTTTAGTTCCGGGCCATTTTACATTCTTATTATGTCCTTCCTCTTATAGAAAAGAAACCAGTGTAATGCCAACACACTTCAGTGAGGACTGGATGGTGCTTCAGCCACTTTAAACACAGATTTGACCTACTGTGTGCCATGTGTTCGAACTCTATCTCTATCTGTATTCATTTGTTTTGGCCCTATGAATTATATGAAACAAGATCACAAACAGCTTCCTGCTGAAAGTTTACAGCATATCATTTACAAGTACACAATACATGCACTTTCAGTTTTCTCTGTGTTTTTCCCCAGTTTTTGCTTTGTTTATTGTCATTTTTTAAGCATCAGACCAAATGTCATAACACAATATCATATTCCTCCTAACTCATACCTTCATTCCTCAGTTTTAATTTGTGTTTGTTTTTCTATCAACATTAGGAGTGGATGAGCAGACCATTATTGATGTCCTAACAAAGAGGACGTACTCCCAAAGGAGGGAAATTGCTTTTGCTTATGAAAGGAGGGCAAAGAAGGTACAGTGGGCCTGGGTGGAACAGTAAAGCAACTCTGATGATTTAGTGGGACACATTCATTGAAATCGGGCTTCACTTTTCCACTTTTGTTGTTGTTGTAAGGACATGATCTCAGCCCTGAAGACGGCACTGTCTGGTTCTCTGGAAACGGTGATCCTGGGACTGATGAGGAGCACAGCCCAGTACGATGCCACAGAAGTCAGAGGCTCAATCAAGGTAATGGAGGTGGAACCTGTTTTACTGGATTACTGTGGATTACTTTAAAGACTTGCACTGCCCTCTACTGGAGAAATGCTAAAATAAGCATATTTATTTTAAGATGGATCTGAAGTTAGGGTGTGTAAAATCGTCACATATGAAATGAAACAAAGATTTCTTTCTCCTCAGGGCTTGGGAACGGACGAAGAAACGCTGATTGAGATCTTGTGCTCACGCAGCAATGATGAGCTGGTGGAGATCAAGAAAGTCTACAAGGACTGTAAGTTCAAAACATGCTGATCATTCATTTAATCTGTAAATGGTTGTCCACGTTAAATGCCTGATATTTACTGAACAAAATACAGAAATCAATTTATTTATCTGTGATGATTAAAGTACACATGCAGCATGTTTGTCCCACAGAGTCACAAATGCATACAATGAGCGACTTTGTGACTTTGTTGTTTTAGAATTATGAGGATAATGTAGAAGTAAATTGTTTTAATGTCCTTTTGATGCGTCCTCTGTCCCCAGCTCACCTGTATCAATGGAACCAATTTGATAAGCATGTTTTATGTCGCTATAATAATAATAATAATAATAATAATGCAGTTCACTATGTAATAGTCAACCAAAATATGTCCTAATCTGTGCCCACTATATATAGTTTTTTTTTTAAAAACAAGCTCAATTAAAGCTTAAAAAGCCAAAGTGGTTTTATACGTCACTCTGTTTTTAGTTAAATTCACAGACCTCAACATGAGAACACAAAGGATGAAAGAAAAACTAAAAATTTGCTCTTTGATTTTAAGTCTCAAAGTCTCAAAAGGGGGATCTTGTTACTACCTTTAAGTTAGTGTGTTAAGTGAAGTATAAACCCAACTTGGCTTTTTAGCCAAAGTGTTAAAAAAAAGTAATGGTTACAGATGTACACATATATTTTGGTACATAATGGATCATATTATTATTTTCTTTAAAACATAAATGTGCCAGATCCATTTTGTAATAATCACTGCAATATGTAATAACTTGTATAACAAATGTTAATACATATTGCGTTCAAACTTTTTATTACAAAATGTGGTGTTATTACACACAGGGTTAGAAGTACATTGTAATGTTGTACTGTCTGATTTCCTCGCACCATCAGACAATTGTATAAACGTCTCTTAGCACTTTGTTAATCAAAAGTCTTGAATGTCATTGAACCGGAATGTGTCAGCAGTCGTGTGACTGCTGTGGTTAAGCAGAGCGAGCAATTATCTAAAATGGAGAAACCTCTGAATTCCAACAGTGTTTAAGAAGGACCTGGATAAAGACGTCGCAGGTGACACCTCGGGGAATTTTGCCAAGCTCCTCTTGGCTCTGGTGCAGGTGAGATCAGGCAGCGTCTGTCTTTATCTTTTTTTTTTTTTTTAAATACTGTATATGAAACAATAATGGTGAAACTGACTGTGAATCATGTCTCATTCCTGTGCAGACCAAGAGAGATGAACCGTCCGCTATTGTCGACTATGAAAAGATCGATCAAGACGCCAGGGTAATTCCCTTTGTCTGGAAATATACGCACATTGATTCAAACATGAAGTCAAACATGAAATCATTTATTTATTATTTTTGATTTTCTGTGTGAGCATTCATTCTCATTGCACACACTGTGTGGGTTAATTCATATTAATGAATTCCTATTGTCAAAACGCCACTGTCTCACCACCTGTTTTAATTGGTGTTTTGCTGACTCCTCTCAGGCACTCTATGAGGCTGGCATAGGAGTCAAAGGAACAGACGTGGCGACCTGGATCTCCATTATGTCTGAGAGAAGTGTACCACACCTGCAAAGAGGTACTACACCCTGTTTTCTTACGTGTTGATTTTTTTTTTTTGCTTCCTCTTAATGGTTTGAAAAATGAACTGGTGACTTTAATAATTGTTCTTTTTCTCCTCAGTGTTTCAGAGGTACAAGAACTTCAGCCCCTATGACATGGCGGAGAGTATAAAGAAGGAAGTGAAAGGAGACTTGCAGAAGTCCTTCACGGTGCTAGGTACAGTTATCTTTTATCACTAAATCAAATTTGTAAAAAGTAACTTAGAATTGACATATCAGAAATAAATCCTTATAGTTCAGCGTTCATTCCATTAATCACTGTCATATAACAGTGACACAATAACAATGACATTGCTGTGCTTAATTATACTCTTTCTCCTCTTTCAGTTGAGTGCTTTGAAAACAAACAGCTCTTCTTTGCCAACAGACTGAGTGAAGCCATGAAGGTAGTGACACTTACACAGTTACACTGAAAGCTACGGCTGTACTCAGGTTTCCATTGACATTTATCACGTTTATTCCTAAAAGAAAATGCACATTTGATGTTCACACATTCCTCCTCTCACCTGCTTTATTTGCCGTTTCCGCCACATGATTTCTAAACTTCATAACTTTATTCGGTAAAAAAGCGCTTACATCGCTTTCATTCACATCAATACACCAACTTTCCCACCTCCCCTTCCACAAGTGTAAGAACTTCAATGCAATATTTCATGACTGAAATTTTGTATTTTCATTCAAGTGTTTTTATGAGCAAATCGAAAATGTCTCTCTCTCTCACTCTCTACTTGTAAAAGTGCAATTTTGCTTCAGAGGCAAAGACACCAGAGTTGGCAGAAGTTATCTTACAGCAATGTTGCATCAGCTGCTGTAGTTAAGTATAGAACATGTGTAACTTTAATGAGTGCTGTATCCCGCTCAGAGTAAAGGAGCCAAAGAGAAGGTCGTGACCAGAATTATTGTGTCGCGCTGCGAGGTGGACCTGAAGAAGATCTGCTCTGAATACAAGGCCATCGTTGGACAGTCCCTGCAAAAGACGATCTTGGTAAGTCATTTATAAAACCAGACCTTGGCCCTGTTTCTGATTTACACGTATTTTGCATTGTGCACGCCCCCTAACCTGCTCTGTCTCTGCAGGAGCACACCAAGGGAGACTACCAGAAGGTTTTGCTCGGTCTGTGTGGACCTGAGCACTGAAACTGAATCATATCATAAAATGTCTCAATTTCCACGACTGAAAATGTGGGCCCATTATCATCTCGCTTTATGACAAAACCCCATTTTGCTTTTACTGCACACACATTTAACTGCAACATAGAAGGTGATAATATGAAGAATCTGTATTGCAATTCATTTTTGTTTTACCAAACTGGCAATAAAGTTGTACTCTGGACTATTAATGACTTCCCGTGTATCCCACTTACTTGATATTTCCACAGATATCCACTAGATGGCGTTATAGTAGCATTAAAAGCAGCTGCAAAAATCCAGCCTGTGTGTTAGGACCTAGGTAAGGTAAGGTAGGTAAGACCTGCTGAGAAATAGCTTTTTAACTTAAAATGTGAAATATAGTTAAGTATTTCATCTTATTTTATTTTAATTTTTTAATATAAGAATTAAATTGTTTCCTTGTTAAGTTGGTTGTATGAATTGTGTGTAAAAATATATTTTTTAAAATGTATACACAACATATATTTTATTTGTCTAGACAAATGTTATTTTGTGACATTTAAATATTCCCTTTTCAATGGGATTTAAAAACGTTAAATGGGATTTAAAACTTAAGATTTATGGGGGGGTTAATAAAAAAAAAAAAACAATAACATGATCTGATCCACACAGAATTTATCTCATACAAATAATAATATGAAATCCTCATTTTTCACTATTCGGCTCCATCTCGATGATTTAATCATTAGTGTGTTTTTCTGTGTTTGTTTGGTGCTAATATTTTAATTAAAAATGTTAATTTTACCTCTGGCAAAGATGATTTGCATAAGCACTAAACAAGCATCTATACTGTGTATTTCAGCTGTTTAGTTTGTGGTCTCTCAGGATGAAATAACCACCACAGTGTTGTCAAGGCATTACTACTGAAGTATAAGGGGGAAAAAAAAATGTTTTACCCAAAAGGCAGGATCAGCAGTGCCGAACACAGCGAAGAGGATGTGAAGGAAAGCATGGACATAATAATCTTAATAATATTGCACTATAATTCAAATAGGATGAAAGATCATCTGTTATTGGGAGAGAAAGTGTCTGATAAAATAATGCTTCTGTCTAATATTTTCACTGGTTGAGTAACTAAGAGGAGAAAAATGGCATCAGATCTTAACAAGGCGTTGGATTTATGATCATTTTGTAATAATATTGATGAGAACATTAGCCCTTTGTGATGGTTTATGTTTATTGGCAATAAAAATAAAATATAGAGCAAAGTAAGGCAAAACAGTATTTTCCAAAGCAGGAAGTGGGATTTATGCACGCGTGTGGTGACAGATTAATCTCTGCATCATAAAGAGGAAAGTAGCGCCATATTTTTCCCTTTTTATATGGATGTACAACATGCTGTTCTGTTCAAGGCCAGCCCACAGGGACCGCCAGCAAACCCAAGGGGAACTCTCTTCTCAATTGAAACGATGCAATTTACTGTCCCAAACGCTGGCACTTCATCATTCAGAGGACTTTAACCCCATGAATGTCAAACACTGTGCATGCTGGGAAGGAGATGGAATACCCCGTATTACCATAACAACTAGAGCCAAATGACAATCACTCAAAAGCCCAAAAGGTGAAGTATAATACCACATAATCACCCAATAATGTTTGAATATAAGAAGAGTTTTGATGACATCCTTTTTGGAAAATTGTATGTATGTATATATATATATATATATATATATATATATATATATATATATATATATATATGTGTATATATATATAAACATATATATATATATATATATATATATATATAATGAACAAGTTGCCACATTCCCAGCATTGAGTTGTACCCTGGTACTTTTAAAGGTCAGACAAAATCCCATCCCTTTTTTTCCCAAGTACTTGTCCCAGTTAGATCGAACATGTGGAAAGACGCCCCCCCACTACCTCAGAGACAAAGCCCAGGCAGCGCTGCAGGCTTCCAGTAGCATTAAAGTTTCACAATACAGCTGTATAGCTGCTGCTGCTGCTGCTGCTGCTGCTGCTGCTGACCCGCCAGACATGGCAACCGCACACTGGGAAGGTATTAGTTTGTGCTTTTTATTTATTCATTGCACTGAACAGAAGTCGCAACTTAGAGAACCAATAGCTTCCCAACGTTTCCTCTAATCTCTCTCTCCTTGACACATCTGAACCTGGCTCAGTTTTCTTTTTTTTTTTTCTCTTTTTTGCACAGCACCAAAGGGTGTTTAATTATAGAGTAGTAGGCCACCAAGGTCTGCTTTTAATTGTGGGCATCTGTGTACGCATATGTGTGTTTGTGTGTGTGTGAGTGTGTGTGTGTTTGCCTGCAGCTCTATAGGTCGCAGGCACGCTTTAAATGAGAACTCCTACAGGCTCAGCTAGAAGACCTGCTCCCTCAACAGATCTACAAAGCCGGGAGAGTTTGATTAATATTTTCTTAATTATCATTATTTAATTCAGCAAAACCACCAGCTTCTTCTGTGAAAGCATGGCCTTTTGTCTCTGTGATGCTGCAAATCCTTGCTCATTAAGGGCACGCAGAAATCCTGTATATGGTAAATAAGAGGCTGTGTCTCATGCTGCTGCCCCAGGGAAAGTTGGCACCACAATGAAGGACATCTTCTTCTAAAGGATGGTGCTCCGCTGATGTTTTCCTGCTCAGACCGCAGAGCTGGATCCTCCGCCTCTGGCTTTGTCAGGCCCGCTTCCGTTTATGAGGCTCAAATAGAGACAATGCGGGCAGATGAGCGATGTGCATGCGTCATGCCATCACGCTGCCTCCTTTGTACAGTGATTGAACCAACATAAGAGAGCAGAAAAGGCCTGTCTCCTCTTGGTTTCTGGCTGCACTCAGTCCGTCTGCAGACGAGACATGTCGAGAAGTGTATAAAAGAGCTTTGTGGACATGCAACACAATTTGTGTCTGTGAAGACTTCAGCTTCTGTCATCTTGAGAATCCAAAGAGAATTTCAACAAGGTTATAGTACGTGAAGCAAACTGTGGGTGATTTCAAGTAACATTAACTCATAAGGTGCCGTTATTAATTGCACGTGAATCAGTTTCGGTCTGATCCTCGTCACAATGCATTTTGGCCCGAAGATAGGAGTACATTTTTATGTCGTTTTTTCAGATCAGCAGTATTTGACGCTCAGGGCTGGACGGGATGCTGAGTTCTCTCTTTGCTCAAAGCTTCCTCTTTATTTCCATGTGCTGAAGGGATGAGAAGACCCTTCACTACTGATGTATATCCACTGTTTCCCCTTCTTCACTTGAGCCCAAGTCGACCAATCTCATCTTACGCATGGGGGGCAATTTTCTGAAGATTGTTGTGATGCACTTATTTTGATCAAATGTCTGACACAGGACACAGGGGTTTGTGCTTTATATCACACAGAATGCATATATGCATACTGTGTGTGTACAGTTTAATCTTTCGATGGGGCTTTGTGGCCTCCAGCCAGATGCACTAATGATAATTTTCTGTGAAGTGGTTGTAATGGTCTGGCCCTGGCTTCGCGAGCTCCTCTGTTGTTTGCACATGCCACTGGATCAGTTTGGGTGTGTGTACTTTGCAGTAGTGATGATAATATACCAAGGACTGTAAGGGGGAGGACAGTCTTTATCAGGGTGGCATATTAATGTTTATTTACACCGCGGCTAATAAGATGTGTGCTCCGCATTCTAGGTGAGACAGAATGATGGTGGGTAATTAAACTGCTTTGCTTTAGATGCATCCATTATCCATACTCAAGCCTGCATACATAATGTAATAATGTAAAATAAGGCTCGTCGCAGCAGCGGATGAGGTGACCATTCGGAAGGTGTTTCCGTCCACGGAGCGTGGCGTAAATCACTGCGTGTGTGTCACCGCACACACAATGCACGGGGATCTGTGTGATAAATTTGGGAATTGTCAAAATGTGTGTTCAGACGCGAAGTGAGGAATGACATTATTAATAATGCTGCTCTGCAAACAGAGCCACAAGTCTGTGTCCGCGTTTCCCTGTTTGCTTTTAAGCCTCTAACCTGTTGGTTTGAGATTGACTGAGTGGGTTTCTAATCCATATTGTCACGATGCCTAATCCCGTCTAAGGCAAGCCCATCACCATATCCTTGTCAAACTGGCCACTGGACCCCCCCCCACACACACACACACATAGAGACACGGAGAGAGCCTCACCTTCATGTGAGAGAGATTGAAATCAGCTAGGCAGGCACTCAAGCATGAACCAAATGTCAGCGACAAGCCACAGGGAGAGAAGAGGAGCCCATGTTAATTATTACAGAGAGAAATCATACTATTTCACCTGCAAGACATGCCGTCCAGGATATCCGTGGATCATGAAGTCATTTTCTTTTTTTCCCTCCGGGGATAAACCAAGAGGAGACGCAATTTCAATGAGTAGCTCTTTAAAAGCAGTGATTAACTTTGGGATGGATGTGTTTTTCCTCTGCAGTCTTTTGTTCATCTCTTTGTGGAGCTGTGCTGTGTGTACTTCTCTAAAGTGAAATATAATTATAGAAAGACCGAGAGATGTGCAAGTTCGAGAAGACTGAGTTCTTTTGTTCATCAACATGTCATGGAATTACAGATATTGTTTGAGCCCAGACGATGGATCCCTGACAGGAGAAATGCAAAGTTTTGAAAAGGTGTCTACAAATGTCTTCCCTCTGCATCTCTCATTTGGTTTTGAACATGTGGGGGGAAACGCAGCCTTCCTCCTCTCCTCTTCTGACAACACGTTTCCCATGTGACACTTAACCTTTGGAGATTTTCTATTCTCTCTGATCGTTCACTGTTTGGTTCATGTTAATTAACCCTGGGGCGAAGCAGTGTTGCAGGTTTTGAAGCAGAACAAAAAAAATAAAAAGAAGAAAGTACTGAAATTAAGTTTCTTTTTTTTTTTTTATGCCAATTCAGTTCTCTTTACATGTTAGAGTCTTGGTGGTGCCACTGAAAATGTGGTGTGGGCAGAGGAAATGGTTTGTGCTCGGGTTTTAGTCCCTGTCACCATTGGTTCCTCTCCCTGTGAAGAAGTTGGCCCTCAGGTGGCCATGGATATGGAAATCAGTTCAAAAATAGAACACAAGATGGATTTTGTAACCTTCAGCTTTCCAAAAAAAAGAGAGAGGGAGAGAGACATTTTGTCTTTTTCTTTTGATTGGCTCTTGGCAAAAATGGTCTTTTCTGTACTTGCTTGAATTACACAAAGCACATTTCTTGGTGAAAAGTGCCACCGGTGACAGGCTGAGCAATGTTGCCTGAGTCCAAAGAATATGCTGTGCATATGAAATAGTTTCTGTTAACTGTTTCACTACTTCCATCTTGAGAGAAGAGTGCGAGCAGGATCTAACCTCTGGCCTTTTGCCTCCTGTCATCAGCCACCTTGGTACAACTAAAAATACATAATACAAAAACAGTCAGGAGACGTGCAGTACATTTACCCTGGCATCTTGAGCTCCAGAAACCATTTCTTTTTTTTTTTTTCTTTCTTTCCTCGCTCAAAAGCATCTTTTCATAAAGCGAGTTGCAATCCACCACTCCTAAACAGTGGAAATATTCATGAGGAAATCCGCTGGAGAAGATGAGCCACAGCACAACCAGAGGCTTTATTCTCCAGCAGGTTCTCAGGGCAAATCTGTTCCTGTGTTTCTATCTGACGCTTGTCTCAAGCTCATAACAAAGACAGGAAGTATGATTAGCCATGGAGAACAGGAGTACAGCGCTCCCTCCAGGATAAGTCTTGCGGAGGGACTGATCAAAGCTATGCCCAGAGACAGAGGGAGACTGAACCAGCACTTTTCAGTGGCCTTAAGATACAAGCGAGGTAGAGTGGGAGGACTCTATACATATTTCCTTTTTCTTTTTCTTATTTTTACGTTGGAAAAAGTTGCTTATGTTTTGTGGTGGCACAGAACAATAGGTTCAACTAGTGTTGAACTCGTAGTGTTGACGCTGCATTGCCAAGCAGGCACTAACTACGCTGGTAAACATGTTATTACACAGAAATACGCGTGTGGCTTGTTTGTACATTATTTTTCTGTGAATAACACGCATCCCAATGAGGTTACCTCAACTTACTCTGACACAGAACGGAACGTGTGTGCCGCGTGTCCTTTTTCAAGTGGTGTTTGTTAGTCAAGAGGAAAAACAGATGCAGGTGTATTCAGCCGGCCTCGGGGTCTGAGAATCTGTGGCTGGTAATGAAGGCGGCCGGAGTGTGATGAGAGCCCTTCATTATATCTGTGTGCAGAGAGAGGACCTCTGTGAGAATGGTTAAATCAAAAGGAAGAGGCTTTGATATCTTGGCCTCAAACACTTATAGGTGTCACATGACAACCGCCTGCTGCTTTGGAATTCTTTGTTTTTTCTCAGTAGGAAGGTCCTGGAATACGACACATTAATATTTGATTATACTTTGTACAAAAAATACCTATATATGCATTATTTAATGCATAACCACTTTCTTTTTGTAGAATTGTGTAGAATTAGTTTATTATCTTGTAATGTGAGATTTTGTTTTTATTTTTTTTCTTAATGTACATACAGCGGCTTCAGTTCCCCCAGCAAATCGTTCGGGTTAACTGACGCGTTGTTAATTATTATATTGTAGACAGCCGTCAATATGCGTATTCATAAAAGCATACATTTGAATTTCAGCCTTGGCCTGTAAGCCTCTTAACTATAGGAGACTAAATATATACTTACGTTTTATTTCAAAGAGAGAAAAAAAGAAAAAGAATCCTGCCTGCCAAAAAAAAAAAAAGGCTCGCTATGAAGAACTTTACTCAAGGATAGGAAGCGCATCATTAAAAAGGGGCAAGAAATATTAAATAGGGGGAATGTGAAAGCATGAAGATCTTCTCGCCTTTGGCTACTCTGACTCGTTTCAAAAACATCATGCGATCTTTCCCTCCCTCAGACCTCCACTCCCTTATTATTTGACTTTATTTGCTGGCTTCACACTGATTTTAGTTGTGGAGTTTGCCACTAAATAATCAATCACATGGAGCTTCATAAAGGCACAGGATGCCTACAAGGAGGCTCTTTTCTGCATGCGGCATGAGCACAAGCCTGAGTGATTGGGCCCGGATGCTGTAGTCCCTTTATGTCAGCTTGACACCTCAGATTTCATCAAAGTCCTCAAGTCTCTGTGTCCTCAAACGCATCCCCAGACAGTGGCCTGGTCGGCCTAATTATAATACACAGAAATATGAAGGCTGAGGGGAGTCGCCTTTTGTAAAAGTGTAGGTATGAGGTAATTACCTGTTTTTTTTTTTTTTTTGCCACCCTCCATCTGGCTTTTGTCTCTCATCTGTTGGCGCGGACGTGCACTGTGCTGTCAACTCTCACCAAACGATGAGTAAGGGACATTAACACATTACTCCCACTCCCTCATGGATAATGGAATATGGTTTTCATTTGAATGATAAACAAAATGACTTGGAGACACTGGGAAGATCACTCGCACCTGCCCCTCCCTGCTCCCATGCCAAGCTGTGTATTATGCAAAACAAGGCGCGAGGATCTGTGTATCTCCCAGGCATTTTGGACAATTATGAGTCAGTAAAAGTAACTACACCTACTGCTAATGTTATTCAGTGATGCGTTCACTGTCCTTTTATCGGAGCACAGCGACTTTCATCTGAAAAGTTCTTCACCAAACCCTGTGTTCTCCACATTAGCATAGACTTGTAAGCGAGGCCCTTAATCAGAAACAACAAAGCACGGTGTCCTCGGCGTGTCCACGGTGATAAATAATTCTGGGCCCCTTCAAAACTATAAAATCAAATAAGAATAGAATAAATACTGACGTACCAGTAAGTATACAAAGTAAATATGTGCTCATTTATATGGGGGAAGCATATTCAGCAGCACATAGCTGCAGCGCTGTTTATTTTCATTTACGGAGACTTTCAATTCAAAACAAACTGAAGTTATTTTAGTTTATTTTGTTGCCAATAAACAGCTCGGGGGGATGTTATTCTGCAGTGACGCTCCGACTAAAAAAAGGTATTTCAAGTCTCCTAAATCTACGGCGGTGCGGCTCACATAACGCTGCCATGCTTGAAGAGTGACTCCTCAGAACTGAGTCTAAAAAGAGAGCATTGAATATATATTGGTTAACATCCTTTAAACGGCAGCTACAATTAATGTGTGAAGCGGCGCTTGAATCCCACTTTGTGCCACACACCTGCCAATCACGGTGTTTGTAGAGCCAGATCACAGTGTTGTTTTTCCTACTGTATTCAGCGTTGTGTGTATTTCACTGGTGTAAGAAAGATTGTATTTACTGGTCGTTTGAAGATGAGGCGATGCAGCACACGCTGTGCAAAGACTCGCAAATTGCAAAGAGGAGTTGGAGGGAAAAGGGAAATGCAGCAGGGTTTCAGAAGCCGCGTGTGTGTGTCGTCGGTGTTGCAAACTATTCCCACCCTGCACTTGCACAGATTTAGTGACTGTGTGCCCGCTGCAGTTTTTATCACATAGTATTTGTCTGACAGGAAACTGACACAGACTACTGTGTCTGTGCCAAATAAAATTGATCGAGATTTGACAAATTTAGAAGTGAGAAAAAATAAGAATTCTTACTCATGACATGGGCAAAGGGGGAATTGATTTTTCTTCACAATCTTCCATTTGGGACTCATGTACCTCTACCAATAGTGTTATGGTTAATTGATTTTTAGTGTCATTTTTTTGTCTGCAAAGCTGAAGAAGCCTTTGGCGTGCACGCCTTGTGTGACAGGGAGTCTCCGTGGTTACATCTGTGTTTCCAGAGAGATGCCAATGCAGACATCTCACCACCTTTCTCTATTATACAGAGCCCATAAGGCACAGGTAAAGTGTGGCTTCAGCACAGCTTCACTTGGGAAACTTCCCAAGTCCCACTTATTTATTATCTCAGGTCAGCAGGTGAGCTCCATTTACACCGTGAGAATTAAGACAAAGGAAATACACTGAAGATATATGTAAAGAGGAATTATATATATCTATATATACATATATGTATGTATATATAAACCTCCCTGCAATGACTCCGTATAATCTGATCTAACATTATTCCAGTTATTTCCAGGCAGCGTCGGGGAGGTGAGGATTAAAAAGATAAAACATAGGCTTTTCTTCGCGGACCACTTTGCTAATTAGACAGATTAAAATGTGCTCTGTGAAGGGAATTCATTTGCAAGTGAATGGCAGTTAGCAGGCAAACATGTATAGCAGATGACACAAATCCCTGAGGGTATTCCATGGTTAGTTTGGTACAATTTAGAAATTACACAACTCGTTTACTAAATAACAGGCTCATTTCCCCCCCGAACTGCATTCTTCAGTGGCTCACTGTCACTTGACTTTCAGATGTGTTGAAAATAGGTTAGTCTATTCCAGTGAATGAAGCCTCCTGGTAGTACCACTCACTGCAGTAATAGATGGCCATTTATAATTCATGAGGTGGCTAGTCCCCCAAGTTAATTTTGCCTAAGGCACTGTTTACTTCTGCTTTGTACTTTGTTTAAAGTCAGTTGTTGACAACTCTTGTACATGTCAAACTATCACCGCTAATAATTGCTTAAGGAGAAAGAACTTTCGCAAATGTTGGTTCCACCAGCGGTACATTCGCCTCGCCCTGTGCAGAACTTCTTCAGATGAATTTTTGATTGATCTCCTCCTCACACTTGACAAAAAGTCCTCTGTAATTCAAAGCAATAGCTGCGAGAACATTTTTTAAAAAAGAATAATGTAGCGTGCTCTCCATAACATCCTAGATTTCATGTGAAATAGGAAACGTCTCTCTCACTCTCTCCACTTCCACCACCCCCTTGTCTCTTTCTTCTTCTTCTGACATTTCGTCTTTTGACTCTCTCTCTCTTTTTTTTTTGCATATTGACCAAAGACATACTGCACCGGTGGATGATGACTGACACACACTCTGCCGATTGACAGAATCTGTTGTAAGAGCGTCAAGGCCTTGGGCACTACCTTGCTGGGTCATCCCTGTGCCTCTCTCTGAGCAGATGTAGCGACATTCTCTCAATACAAGCAGTCACTTGATTAGTGCCAATTATCCAGACTGTCACTTTCCCTGGTAAAGGCGGCCCAGGATGTGTCCCGTCCCCCACACTTCCCGTCTAGAGCGGACGTGCACTAAAAGTCTGCACTTATAGCTGTAGGCTGTGGGAATGATTTTCAAATGCAGAGATGGGGGGGGGGGGGGGGGGAATAAAAGACATGCAGGAAGCAAGTTCTGAGTTTGACAGTGTGATAGCATTGACTTCTGAGACAGTTACAAGGGTAGTGTGATTTCTCCCACAAAGACGGCTCCCCAGGGCTGCACCATCTTTCTTCAGTCGCTCACTCGCGAACTTAATATTCAGCTGTACACTGTCTACAGGACCCAACTTGGTTACATTCACTAAGGTATACAAAATTCACTTGTAAAGACTGTTGGTTTTAGTCTAAACCAGATGTACTATCTTAAATATAAATGTGCAGAAATGTGGCACAAGTATTAACAAAAACACTCATTTGCCAAAACAAAAATGAGGCAACAAATGGAATCCTGAAGAAAGAAGGAATCAAATCTATAGTCCAAATGTGTTAATAGCTTTTTTTTTTTCTTTTTTTTTAACCCTTTAACACTGAAGCCTCAAAATGTCCGCCTGGACTATTTTGCTTATTTAAACCTAAAAGGGCATTTGTCCATTTTTCCAGAATAACTCTCAATATATGGCAGTTATTTACAATGTACTGCATGTTAAAATACAGTTTTAACCATTTAAAATAAAGAACACCAGATTTTGCATGTTAAATTTGCAATTTGAACAGTAAAATAAACATATTTAAAATAACATCTATTGAGTTTTTGTCTCAATGTCCAAAAACTGGAGACTATGTACCAACTCTTTCCTCTCGGGTGACTCTGATTCACCAGCTGCCTGCAACAGCTCGACTGACATTAATGACATTATTGCCTTTGACGTGCAACCTCT
Organism: Solea solea; assembly: GCF_958295425.1. Lineage (NCBI taxonomy): Eukaryota > Metazoa > Chordata > Actinopteri > Pleuronectiformes > Soleidae > Solea > Solea solea. Next base: position 14,496,483 of record NC_081145.1, on the reverse strand, counting down.
CAGCTTCTCAGAAACCGTTGGAATTTTTCCGGTAGCACAAACCGTCGCGTAATTACGGTAATGCAACATGCGCTAGTGCTAACGTGTCATCTGCGATACGCTCGGTGTTAGAGGGTTCAAGCAAGTAATAAATTCAATTGAATCTTTTCACGGGGACCTCCTTTTAATGTTATATAGTTGTATCGTACGTTCTTAAAAGTCTTTATTTAAACGCCAAACAGATCATATAGCCTCACTCCTTCATCAGTCACCACTTCTTGGCTGCATCGGTATCTTTTTCCTGCTTCCCGTCCAGAAACACAATTGGAGCCGCTCTTTAAACAGCGCTACTGTGTATTTACTGATCCATCTCTCTGTGCTTTTATGTTGTTACTGCGTCTCTTGTAACTTCTCAGTGTTCGGCAGCACAGAAGTGAGATGGTGCAAAGCTCCTCTAAACAGCAGAGGTTATCCTCAGTATGGATGTCTGCAGGGGAGTAAACACCATTGAAGTGTGAGTGAATATTTTGTATGAGAGGATATTAATTATTCATGCGTGCCTCATTGTGTATGATGATGTGTCAGGATGTTTGCCAATAAACAACAATATTCCTTGTAGGATTGATCCAATATGAAAAGTTGTTGTGCTAGTTCTTCTCCGTATGAACAAGTCTGAAGAATGCAGAGTGTGGGAGAACTTGCGCTGGTACTTATTTATGGAAATATCAATATTGTATCATAATGCCGGATATTCTCCTCTTAGTATAAACTATGCAAACAATAGGGTTCTTTAAATCCGGTCTGCGAGAAAAGCATTAATATGAGGATTAAGGAGAATGTAAAAACCAAATTGTGCAATCAAATCAATTTGTGGTAAACTGGGTCAACGTTGTGCTGGGATTTACTGGAACGGCAGAAGAGAACGCACAAAAGGAAACAACAAAGAATATTGTTCACCTTGTTTTGAAATGTTTATTCTGCTCAGGCACTAACTCAGAGTTGCACACCCTAGTGATCTAGCTCATCATTGGCTCTCATAGTGCAGTGTGTGTGTGTACGTGTGTGTGTGTATGGTCTGCGGGGGTATTTCTGCTCTCTTTCATGGTGGCGGTGCCCCAGCCACTGTCTCCCTATGACACCCCGGGGAATACATCACCACACGGGCAGGACAGAAGGCCGGCACAGGCGTTATAATTGCCATCTCCTTCTAGTACACATTGTGCATTGTGGAGCACAGTGATTAAATCAAAAAAAGGAAAAAAAAAAAAAAAAAACCTCCTCTGCATCTCAGCTCTTTACCTTGCAGGCAAAACAGCAGGCTCCTCTGGGATGGGGTCATCATGGCCCCCTCTCTGTTCTGTGATCTTTGCATATGGTGGGTGGGGGCGTCGCAGTCTGCTCACTATCATACACAAAACAAAAAAAACAAAAAAAAAACAAAGAAAAACACGAAGAGCTTAATGGGTTTTAAAGTCAAGATTTATCTAAAGCCTCCCATATCAACAACATCCACCTGCAATAATGGAAAGTTTAAATACATATTTGAATGGGTGAAAAGTAGGTGACAAAGAATTCACTCCGGTGAATAACACAACTTTTGAATTCTCAGTAACGTGTCCATTAGTTGCCTCCCCTTTTATTCTGTTTTGTTTTGAATTCATGATTAAAGACGGCGCAGAGTGAGCACATCCCCGGTCATTAGCGTCTTGATTTAAGCATGTCCGTGATCATTAAAACACAGATAATTCACCTGAAGCCATAAAGAAAATTAGACCAAGGTTTTACACAGAGTTATTGTCCTTGGACAACCTGCACATACACACAAAACAGACCATTATCACTTGGGTTAATGGCTTTGTTAATTTGAAGACATTAACAACTGCTCAGCTGTCCCCAATGAATGTGTCATACAAGGCAGGCCTTGTATTGTTAAATGGGTTGCTAAGTAGATTGATTCCTTCGCTGCAAAGCACAGCGGTGATGAAAGCAAGCAGGTTAATTAAACATTTACACACAAACACCCAACAATCTATTGTGCTTCTCTAATTTATGACATCTATGCACTTTCATCAGGATTTTTTTTGCGAGCATATGTTTGCTCGCTCCATCCTAATTGGCACCGCGCCAATTTCTTCCTCTTTTTTTTTTTTTTTTAATTGCTCTGCTGTTTTTGAGGGGTGACTGGGACTAACTGAGCTCCCCGCACTCGCCCATAATAGGGACGCAGCGTCGCCGCCGCTGCACAGGGAGACACATTTCGAGATGAAGATTCAAGCACCTGCACCCACACCTCCACCTCCACTCGCTTTCATCTCTGGCACCAAGCACAGGCTGAGGAAGCACTGATTCCTAATCAGCTCTCCTTTTCTCTTTCCACACTGCCTCTACCTCTCAGCACTGCTTTAGCTCACACACACACACACACACACACACAAGTGCGTGTGTACACATTTGTACATGAAAACGCACACACAGTCCACCACAGAGACTTCCTCACAAGGCTCCGGTGGTGCAAATGTAAAAGTGAGCAGCACACCTCCTCCAAAAGAATTTCCTTTTTTCTTTCTTATTTAGAAAACTCATGGGGTCATGAGGACGGGGGGAAAACTTCTCGCATTTTGTTGTTTTCGAAGAATCGCTACATTTGTGTGTGTGTGTGGGGAGAGGGATTTGGGCCAGAGGCATCGATGGGTTTCTATCTTTCATGTATCCTCTTGCTGACAAAAAAAAAAGAGAGGGAAGCAACGAGGGAACAATCAATCACCTTTCTTTTCAACTTTCTTCTTGGCCCACATGTGTGTCGGTTAATTTGTTAACACTGTTTTTTTTTTGGTTTTTTTTTTCCCGCGCCTGTCTTTGCCGGGTGTCTAAGTGATGGAGCATAACACTCGTGCACTGCAGCAACAGCGAGCTATGATGAATTCCAATCATCACTCCATATGCCAGGCCTCATTAGCTACAGATGTGTTTGCTTACAGCTTCGCCTAAATACCTCAAGTACAAGATGCGTGTTGTTTTTCCTCTCCCCTTTTAAGTTCTCTCTCATACACATGGATGCAAACACAAACACACACACACACACACACACACTGGAAAAGCCTTTAATACACTTGCCAACCATGGGCCCTGGGTAAGATTCCTTGAGGGCAATGTGTATCCACAACAGTGTCTCTCCCTCAGACATGTGGCATGGGTAAACAACACAGTTAAGCCTAAAACAATGTGTGTCCCTGATGACTGCAATTATTTATGAAATCAAACATAATTCAGCTCTTTGCCAAGTGGGACGTCTCTCCAGATCACTCAATAAATGTCGCTTCTTCACCGCTCATGACGATAACCTTACTGTGAAATACCTGTCACTGCAGGAAGAATCCTGTCGGCGTTATCTCGACCATCAGGCTGACGGTACAGTCAACGCGCTCGTCTCCCACTTGCACAGGACGTGTCTTTATTTCGCTGCTTTTGAACCGAACAGAACACGTGTATGAACTATGCCAATTGAAGGCCCTTCCTCCTCAGGCTGTCTGTGCGGATGATCAGTGGCGACGCACACTGCGGTGATGGCTAAATTATTCAACCTGAGGTGTTATTGCTCCGGAGTGGAGAGCAGAAATGCCAGTGTCAGGACAGTATGCATGCTCCGGAGGCATGAGCCTTCAGTAAAGCAGCTGCTCGCGGAGGAGAGCTCACTTTGTCATCCACTTTCGCAACTCTACCTGCGAGGAGCAATTAAGTAACAGCACAGGCTCATTTCATTTACACAGGGTGGGGAGTGGGGAGCGAGGTCATTCATCACAGGGTTGCCTCATCATCTCACACTCTATGGACTTTGAAGAGACTCAGGACTTTAATCACAGTCAAACGGAGTGAACTCTCCAGACCTTTAACAGAAAGTCAGTCACATGCACACAGGTGCTGATAAGATGCTGTCACCCAGAAATGTTCATCAGTGTTAAGGCCCCTCACCTAGTGTCTCTCTCTCTGTCTCTCTGTCTTTCATTCTCTGCAATTTGAGAGTGTGTTTCCACCGTCTGTCAACTTGTAAGTACAAGAGAACCTGCTTGTATTCAGTGTGAGAACGAGACACTTCCTTCAACGACACTGAGGTCAGTCTTAAAGTGTCACCTTACAAAAAAACAAAAACAAAAGCTTTTCTTTGATTTTCAGGTAAGTATATCATAGCTATCAGGATTAAAAGGTGTATTTGTTATGTGCACATGTAATACATGAAGAACAAAAAATAAAAAATAAAAGGTCAAATCTTTAGATTACAAAATGAAAATTTTGTAATCTTTACAAACCCCGTATGTAAAGAAAACCAGTACAAATATGTCACAAGTTTAAATATGTAATGGCAACACAAATGTACACAAATACATGATTGTGATAAGTGTAACTAATTTGGCCAGAGATTAATCAAAGGAAGGGCGCGGCACTAATCCACCATTACAAGCACGTCTGTGGGGCCGACCACAGTAAAGCAACACCCCACGTTTTCGCGGCTTATAGATCCAAACCCCCATAAATCACAAGCGGAAGATAAATATGGGAGGGCGACTAAATTAAATGGTACTTAGCCTTGTGAGGTGCACTGTAACAGATCTAAGGAGGAGGTTTAGACAAAACAAGGAGGTGTGCGTCCTCCCTTCTCCAGCCAGCGGTTGTAACCCTCAATGATCTCCCTTAACACAGAGGAAACCAAAGATCATTACAAGACCTACTGAAAAACGCATCTCATTAGCTGCCTGCATACCTCTGCCATCACTTCACGGTGCCCTCCTTGGGAATATAGAAAGAGGGCTTTGTCTGCTCTGTCCCAAAGCTCTTGTCAAAATCTTCTTAATTATGATTAATTACGCACCCGTAAAGATTCCCTCTACCTACAGAGTATACAAATAATACAACACTCTCACTAAACACTACATTATTCATTAATTATAGGGATTTTTGCTCCGAAATACAAATTCCTGCCGAGGAGTTATTGCTCGTCACGAGAACAATGGCTTCCGTGTTTTTATAACGACTTGAGAAACATGTCTCTTTCTTAGGAAAAGTGTTGTGCCCTAGCTCCAGGCTCCTCTGCATATTGGAGGTTTTCCCTCTGTGGGCTCAGTTGTTATGGATGCTGTTTATGGTGCTGTTATGACAAGTGTGAAGGGCAGGCATTGTGAAAGATGTATCGCTCACTTATCTGCTCAGTGTCTGAATATGTTAAAGGATTGTAAATGACCCTGTACCATGACGGAGTCTCACAACAAGCAAAACCTCCTTTTGTCTCTTTTATTCTCTATGATAACTTTTTGACACGGGGTGACAAACACTGCTTGGGAGTCTAAATGTCTGTAAATTCATTGAATTTGTGTTTGTGATCGTGTGTGTGTGTGGGGGGGGGGGGAGATCAAATTATTATTATTTTTTTGTGCCAAATTCCCCACTCACGATAGAAGTTTCTCATAAGTTTGTAGAAAAGTCGTCAAAGGAAAACAGCTAACTGTGAGTAAAATAACAGCAGTGAGTGACAAGAGGCAGACTAATGATAAGGTTTATAAGTTTTGATAGTTTTTACGGCCTTTTTTTTCCGCGGAGCTGAGGCAGATCACTGAGATGTGCTCCGGAGCTGCACAGAGAACAATGTGCCTTTGAGACACACTCGCTGCACTGAAGCAGCTCTCGTCCTTCTGCCTCTTGCTGCATATGCTTTATAGCCGACAATAAACCATTTTAGTGCAAAATAAATTGGGATCGTATTGAAATGCTGGCGCTATATATGTCATCGAAGACATACAGTTATTTTTTAGCAAAGCTGGGGCATAGTTTATCATCATGTGAGTGCCGCGATGGGACTGTTCCACATCATTGGCTCCTCTTGCTTAGTTAGATTGTGAAGGTCAGAGTTCTCAAGCCTTTTATGGCTGTTTAACTTTAGAGAATTATCACATGGGCAGGGCTTGGCTGATATACGCTGCACAGTCCCATCCCAACATAGGCTCGTATACGTCCAGATTCTTTTTAGGTAAGGAATCCAAAGCCATTATTTGAACCAAACTGTCAGACTAAGTGGATACAGACCTGACCTTGCACTGAAGCATTTGCATAGATGTCTTTATTTGCCAAAAAGAAAAAAGAAAAGAAGTGAAATCTATATTTTAGTGGCCATTAGGAGCCACACACATCATGACTGTGTTTTAAAGTTAGTCTGTGCCTTTTTTTTTGGGATGTTTTTAAAAACGGATTTCTCTCAGATAGCAATTAACCGTGGCGCCTTTACAGCTTTATTTTGTGTTTGAGTTAATCTCATCACTTAAGAACATGATGATAGTTGTGTCAAAACAGTATCTCTGTCAACATTTGCTCATACGAAACTAAAATGAACAGCGACTCTGGAAATTACATATTTGACAACTAACAGTTTCCGGTGCAGCTATTTGCTTCTAATTGCTTCGCTGCGTTGTAAAACTTTGCAAATATAATTAACCGCCTCGGTAAATGAAGACGGAATTAGCACACAGTACAATCAAGAGAATTACCATATGAAAGAATTTAAAAGTTCTCCAAGTGAAAGCTTGAGGGGAGACGACTTCTCCCCTGAAACGGCAAGGTGACATTTTATTTCCAACTGTTAATTGATGTTCTGCTGATTAAAGCAGATTTTATGCTCAGGACCAGCGGGGCTTTATTTCCGTGAGCTATCAGTTTGCAGGCATGGATTGCAGCAGAGTTACAACGAGGGGCCAAACGCCCAAGTGTTCTTTTGTGTTGAATCAGAAATCCAGTCTCTTCTGCAAAGCCTGCAGATGAAAAGATTAAACCGTACTTTTTTCTTTTTTTCTTTTTTTTAGATGTGAAGAAGAGGAAAAGTATAATTATGCACAACACAAGCCTTATTGTCATTGTATTGCATTAAAGTCTGACACCGACCGTAACTCTCGCTCTCACTCTGAGACACTTTTATTACTTTGCTAAAGACTCACATTCATATCGTTGTGTTCTAATGTACAAACTGGTAGCAGGGTGCATTTGTGGCTTATTATATAGTCTACGCACTATTGTATTGTAAAATTAATGATCTTAGTTCACTTCTAAACAACCTGCGATGTGATTAATCACTACCAAAAATTTGTTAGAGCAAAACAGACTAATAATTCAAATCTGCAGCCTAACTTATTTATGGAAGTGTGCAATTGATAAAATGCCAGGAAGGAGTAATCTTTTAAAGCACCTCATACAAAAACCTCTTTGTCAGAATAATCAACACAGTCTGCATAATTTACATTACTTACTTAGATGCATGTACAGCCTGAGCATAAAGTAAAGAAGTTTGTTTTCTTGTGTTTGTGCCTATTAGCCACAAATTAATTAATCCACTATCCAAAACCCAATTAGGCCACAAGCTATATTAATACATCAGCCATTTCCCAGAATGCACAGGAAGCGGAGCACAAGCACTATTATTTTCACAAACACAATCACATTTTGTTGCAACAGTCGCAGCCACAAAGCGCCCCAGTTTATGTTTTAATGTATTCAGAGGCAGTGTGAGCTGTTTGGGGAAAAGAAGTCAAACCTGAACAGAGAGATTTTAAATTCATGCATGGCTGATTTGTTTCCGACCACTGGGGGGGGATGTGCTCCTCACAGGTCTGTGCTGCTCTAAAGTAGCGATGAGGCGGTTCAGTGAATACTTATGAAGCGTCCTGAGCCAGACTAGGTCTCACCACCTCGGTCTTCGTATTGAAAATGCTTTGGCCTCAGTTTACAGCCCGTGTATAACGACACATCCCGAGCACCAATCATATAATTACCAGTGTCTCCAACTTGAGTGTTCATTCAGCTCGGCTTCCTTCGGTCTTTCAGGCTCCTCTATCCATCAGTGATGTGAAAAACGTCAGCTCCTCCATTTAATATTGTTTGTTTTGTTGTTTGTCAACACAACAGAGGAGATGTGCTTTTCTAAAGCGCAGTGTTAAAGAGGCACCCCAAAGACGAATACACACAGCGTTGCCATGGAGCCCATTGATGTGCAAATGTTTTCATTTAAATATTTTTAAGAGGATCAGCTCAGATTACGCCAAAGTTTGACAGAGATAATTCGGTGGCTTGTGTAGCAGCTTTGTTTGTGGAGACCATCATTCAGGGCACGTCAGACCACCTTCACAAGCCTTCAAGGCCTTTTTAATGAAGTTTACTTTGAGAAATAGGCCGGAGCGAGTATCTTTTTTTTGCTTGGCCGTATTAGGGAAATCATCTCATCCCCCAGTGAAGAGACGCTTCCTTAAAAGTTCTTATTTTCAGTTATACAGCACTGAGAAGCGTGGTGAGGTTTGATGACAGTAGAGTACATCCTCAGTACAGCGTCATTTGTGACTGAGAAAAGTTTTATTGAACACGCTCCCTCGTTTCCACTTAACAATGCTGAAAACATGCCAGCAAGCCGGTATAGTAGCATCCAGCGGATATATTTGCTCTTTTTCTTGCATTATAGATAAATGCACCATGGAGACCCCCCAGTATTTGGGACAAGGGAGAAGAGCTTAAATATTTATGCCTAAGCCTCTAGAGGCCCACTATTAGTAGTAAAATGTTTTACTTTCTGGGGCTGTCACTCTGCTCTGGCTCCCATTAACAACAGGGCTGACAGGGACCTCTGGGTCAAACACTTTGAGGCAACAAAAGACCCTGATGAAATCACTCAGTGAGACCCAAATTACTTCTGTGTCATTGCTGAACAATATTTTCTCCCCACAGCATTCCTCCTTCTGTTAACACCATGACCCCGTCCACTGCATATGGAAAGGAGTGTTTGTCTATAACACTGGGGGATGGAGATGAGGAGAAGTTCATGGACAATGTTCCTGGCTATGTTAGCGCGCCACAAGCAGCCAGGCTCCCCTCCCTCTGTTTTGTTGTGCTTTGTGGAAAAAGTTGATAAAAACAGGAACATGTTGGGGTGGAGCAGTGAAGCGGGAAATCCAAATATACAAGACCCCAAAGGAAACTGGCAAAAGAGGAGAGAGAGAAAATGCCTGGGGGGGGGGGGCGCTTACCATGATGTGCCAAAATTCAAACTACAGGAGCCGGTGTGAAGACTGTCCAGTCATTTTGCAATAAATGTTGATTTTTCTGGATGTGCTTTTCAGCAAAGTGATATTGTTTATTGGGATGCCCACTATTTTTCTTGTGGTCCACACAAAACGTAAAGAAAAATGATAGAAATACAGCAAAAAGGCCCATGAAATTAAAATGAATTAAGTAAAAACAGAATATTACGTATGCTATGTTTAGACATAAAAGTCAGTTCTGTGTGATGTGAGGGTTTATCTATAATGGCTAATTATGGAACATGTTGCTAAATGTGCACACTCTGTATTTGTGCAGTGCATTTGTATAATATTTGTTCAGAATTAGAGCCTTAATTCTATATTTGATCAGGCTGTTTGTTCTGAACTTAACTATTAACAAGATCTCATAAACTATTCTTTAGAAATCCGTCATGATATACCGACTTACACATTGTTATCATCCTTTAAGAAAAAGGACTGAGAGTTGAGGCTTGCCTTTCAGCCATAGAGGAGGCTCATATTAAGAGTGACACAATCGGATGAGCTGCAAACAGCATCAGAAAGGCCTGGAAAGGAAAGGGCAGGCAGGGAAGCTTCAAATCCCCTCTCAAACCTAAGTGGGTGGTCCTTTCACTGTGGGTAACTGTGCAGTCGCCAGGCATTCGCACGGATTTTTTGTGAAGGACTGGCTCTCCAGACACAACATTCACCATCTCAGGGCCCATACATCCACAGAATTAGATTCATGCTACACTGACTTTATTTAAGCTAAGAGTCCTGGCAGTGGCAGCATTAAATGACAGCCAGTTCTTGGGGCCTTTTCTCTGGATTAAAGGATGACTCAGGAGAGGAAGGCAGAATGGCTTAAGAAAGAATTCACTCAGGGAGAAAGAAGTCCATAGTTTATCTGAAAAAAAAAGAAAAAAAAAAAAAGTGTGACCTGCAGAGGCTGCCAATGTGTATTGAACACTGGAGATGTATGAAGATCGGCAGGGAAATATGCTGTGGCCCCACCTCTCTTCTCCTCTCCTCCTCTCCACACACACACACACACACACACAGGCACAGTGTGCTTTCATTTACTTCTTTATGAGTATATGTGATGTAAGAGAAGCCACTGAAGTTTATTTATACCTGAGTATAATGACAATCAAGATGATTTCTGACCCTTATTTTAAAAATAAAATGTTATTTGTGAAATCTTTTGGGGAAAAAGGAGACCCTGATTTACTGACATTATCATTATACTATTTATATTTACATACATGTATATATTTATAAATATTTTATACAAAACCTGCCCCTTTCCCCGACAACGACTGCAATGTTGGTTTTTATTAGAGAAAATAAAGTAATAGAAAAAATACATCTGTATAGTTTTCTAAATCAATGTGTTGAAATTATAATATAATATAATATAATATTATATTATATTATATTATATAATGTGAATATATATATATAAAAAATATATATATTGTGTTTCAAGTTATTTCAAGTATTAATCACTGAAATGTTATAAATGTGTCTTTATACACAATAACACAAATATTATGTTAGTGTTCCAGAGTCACATTTTCAGGGTGCCACCCTGACTCGGAACGACAAGCAGCCAGAGAACTGTTTAAGTGTTTAAGTTGCCCCCCCACCCACCCACCCCGAGTCATACATTTCAATGATTTCAAAGAGACCTCCAATTAAAAGCAACAAACATGTCTTTGGAATGCGAACTAACACAATTAAAAGTGCTTCATGAGTGTATTAGAGGAATAAGTTGTGAATTAGCACTTTGAATACACAATGCTGTTTTCATTCCCAAACCCTTTCACTCCGTGAAGAAGCCGAGGGACAGAGATCTTTTTGAAGTCACTCACTTCTCTTTCTCTGCTTTTTTTCTCTCCCTCTGAGCAAAAGAAGATTGAGTCAGCCTAATCTGCTCCTTGTACATTTGAATGTCTTCTGCAAAGAGCTCATCCTGGCTGCTTGATAAAGGCCCAGGTGCAGAGACAGTGGCCCAGCCTAACTTTGTCTCTGTGGGGGCTGTAAATCATGGGGGAGAAGGCCACCCTTTGAAGATACAAGCTTGCTTTTTCCGCTGATTTGTGGCCAGAGAGGCGAGCCCCTTTTCTGGCCACATGCAAACGCTGTCGTCAAACAGAGAGGCGCGAGAAGAGAGGTATGGACTCATAACTTGTTGATATGCTCGAGGACTCTCTGGAAGGAGCAGGGCCGCTGGAGGTGAAAGGTCAAGTGGAAGGAGAGCCGGGGAGTGACGGCGCAGGGATTTAGTCAAGATCGGAAGAATCGTGTGCAAACAAAAATGTTTACTTTGCTCTTACAAGAAACGTCAATATTGACTTTTTATGAAATTAAAATGAATTTAAAAAAGAAAAGAAAGAACAGGTGCTGGAAACTGCCCACAGTTACAAGATATGTCAAACGCATGGCTATAAATCCATTTTATGGAACCAGATGCCAAACAAAGCTGTGAATCAACTACAACCTTTTATACTTTATAATTAAATAGATACTGTATTTACCAAGTGAATCATAAACTCACCTTGACATCCGCCCGTTGCTTCAGGGCCTACACACACACACACACACACACACAGTCAATCACTTTGAATTGTACACGGTTCTTCATCCTATGTTTAACGCTAAAAGACAAGCCGTTATGACAGACGGCATGAAAATAAGAAATACACATGGTTGAACATCTTGATAACATCTTGTTTTAATAGTGTCATAGCACGAGGTATAAGGCAAATATATGCATGTTCTATATTAACACTTTTGCACACACACACACACTGCTTTTCATTTGTCCACTATAGTGCCATCTAATGATGCCAAAGAAAAGACATTAGCCGACCATCGCACGCTCCCTTTGACAGAGTCATTAAGGTGGCCAGTGCGGGACAACAGCGGAGCCTTGTGAAGCTCACTGTGACACACAGGCTTGCATTCCTCTGTTTGTTATTTAGATCCTTATTTACACTTGTTGTCAGAGACAGGCTGTAGGCACAGCAGTGGCTTCCTCCATGGGCTGGGTAACAATGAGCTCTAGGGAGCAGCCCAGTGAGGCATTTAGCCCTTGCAGCCCTGCCCCATCTCCAGACGAAAGGGGGCGAGAAAAGTTTACTGCATGTGCCTACAGAGACTTTCACTTTCCACACACCAGGTCTCTGTGTCCAAAAGCATGGCGATCATATCATTAAGGGGGAAAAGGCTAATGTTCCTTGGCGAAAAAATGTGTTTTCCCCTCGAAGTTACCCCTAAATCAGAGCTGTAGTGACACAAAAACAAAGCTGGACAACTGTCTGAATAAATAACGGCGATACTTCACTTCTGCAGCTCTAGTTTGCAGTTTACGGTGGAGGAAAGACGGGCGCAGCAAGCAAGTCATGTTCATTTGTGGTTCTTAAAGTGCTGCCCTGGCTCTTTCATCATATTTCATCATTCTGTGTTTTTGCTAATGAATTTAATGACCCAAAAAAAAAAGAGAGTAACACCACTTTTTTTTTGAACGCCTCATCACAAAAACTGCCAGACACTGGGACTTCTCTGCACACAAGATAGAAAACTCATCTCTGTAGTGTATGCACACGATATCAACTACTTTTGGAAACTAAGACCCTGTCAGGTCAAAAAAGATATTTGGGAGAATATATTTCTAAAACATTTCCAGAAAAAAAAAATCAATAAATAAAATAATTATAGCTAGAGGTGCCACATAACCTTGAGTTTCTTCTTAACGGCAGCACATTACATCATTCAGAAAGAACCCGGTTTCCCAAGTGTAAATGGTGACTCTTCTCATGATTACAATGTGCTGTGCAACTTATGATCGGCACGCACGAATATCACTATTGAAAAGTGGTGTTATCTGGGCCGTGTATGGGTGTGTGCGCCCATTGTAACCTTTGTGTTTTGCAACTTCCTGAGAGGACCAGCAGTTTGTTCAGAGGTATCAGCAGCTGTGTGCTACGTGCCTCTGATCCAGGCAGCTATTGACTTCCTGAGATTTGAATTAATTACTTGCTTCACAAGAGAAACTGGATTGCTGTGGAACCCCCTAAGAAGTCCACTCATTCTTAGGAAACTGCCCCATGGACTTGCAGATGGTTTCACTGAGATGTGCTTTCCCATAGAGAACAATTACACAGGGGATTGTGGTGCTGGTATAAACCTGGAGCACATAGTCTCCATTCTGAACATTTCAAAACAGCCATAGGGGAGGTTTGTGACTTAACATAAATTAGACCACCAGGGAATGGGGAGATCTGAAGTGGTGGAAGGGCAATATTGCAGATAAATGCACTGTGCTGAGAGCTTCTCCGCCACAGAAGAAACAGAAAATGACACTGTGACACCACGGAATCAGATAATAACCACATTAAAGCCTCCTAATGTTTGATACATTTAATCACTGCGGCCTTTTTTCTGCAAATGCATCCTGATGCTAAGCTGATTTTGTCAACACTCTTAGTGACTTAGTGCTTTCAAGTATGAGAAAGGACGGCGGCGGTGACAACAGTGATGAGAGCAATTACTGACATGAAGAAACAATTGCAGCGGATACTTCTGAGCCCCGTGTGTTTGTGTGAAAGGGATTAAGTTGCTGCCGCGCTTGTGTTCTTCTCTCAATTGGCTCAAGGCCTTGTATTTGGTCTTGTTAGTGCCAGTGGTCCCGTTGCCCAGTGAAGAGTACACTTCAGCTGTGATTAAGTATCCAAGAACGCAGGGGTTACCAGTAGCTGCTAATTAACCTCACATTGTGTTCACTAACAAAGAAACAAAGGAACAAAGTGGAATTACAATGCGAGAGATTATCACAATCACAATGAGGGTAGTGCCGGATCATGCACTTAATAAGGATTTTCACACTGGTACTGACAACATGAGATTACATCAAAGACAGATGAAGTTACATTAACAAAACAAAGCGGCCTTGTTATGCAATAACCAGCAGCCATCTGGGCCTTCTCTGGACTAGAGGGAAAGGACTCCAAGTGCACAGCGTTGCCGCAGTGATCTTGAGCATCTTCGGCAAGATTGTATTAGATTGTGAGAACTTTACGGCAGCTTTGTTGTGTTAGAGAGGAGGTAGCATCCTTCCTCAAACACATCAAGACAAAGAGGAAACAGGCTGTGTATTCTTCACCAGTTACTGTTGCCTCTGTTTCGGTCCCACCGGCTGAACGGCAATTACTGTTGACTTCCTATCCGGCATGGAGCCCAACCCACTGAGGGTGTCCTGACCCTGCAGTATCCAGAGGGGAGAGACATGAGCTGTCAAATCTCACACCTCTCCCTGGTCCCGTGGGGAGTGCTCCTCCAGCTGCTGCCCCACAGGGCTCACTGCACACTCTTACTAATCAGCTCCATCTCATCTCTGGAAGGAACTGGCCTCAAGTAGATGTCGGCCCTTTTCTCACCTCTGATACCTAGTTCACCTTTGAAGTCCCATGTAAGTGTTAGTTTATGGCTGGAGAGGGTAAGATAAGATCCTGTGGAACGGTGATAAATTAGCTTTTCGTCTTACATTTAAGAAGGGAAATAGCCGGCTGCTAAAGTCCACAGACTCGGTTACAGTTGTGACACCTAACAGCTAAAGTACGAGAGAACCAAAAACATTGCAGTGTCAAATCTGTTAAGTACCTTCATTAAAGCTACGTGTTTGTATGAGCACTTCCCACACTGAAGTTCTCCATGAGCAAACATTTGGTCCAAATCTAACTGTAGGGTTTGTGTGGATGGAAAAGAAAAAAAGAAAGCTTTAAATGCAACTGATTCATTAGACTAGAGAAGACGTGCCAAATTATGCAGTGGGGTATAAAATATATAAATATATATATATATATCTAATGTTTCCTTTCACGAGTACACCTCGTGAAAAAAAACTTGCTGACTTCAGCTATTTGCTAAACCCACTTTAACTCGAAACTGAAATTATACACACTTATTTGAGTCAGTTGTCAAATGAAATGGCTCGAGGTTGAAGTTGACAAGGCTGGAGCCTGAAGTTTGATGAATGGTTTTGTCTCGGTTCTCTGTTTCAACCTGCCCAACATGTGTACATACTCAAGAGCCAGAAACTAGAAATCTATCTATGTCCTGCAACATAAGTAACTGCTGGTCTGTTGGGCAAAGTGGAAGATCTGCTTAAACACAGTGTGTATTTGTGTGCTGCATGCAGCGTAGATCCTCTGCTTTTATTAGCAAGAGGAAACAATGAATGGATAAATGGAGTTCAAAAGAAAGGGGCATTCCAGACACAAACCGAAGATCCTGTGCTCTGCAGTCTCTCAATCTCTCTCTTTCTGTCACTCACAATCATTGTGGGCCAGTCTGTATGACCGAGGAAGGAAATAAGTGTGTGAGTTTGTGCAAGCAGATTTTACATTTGTGTGTGTGCGTGTGTAGTTTCGGGGATTGTCCCTCAAAAAACGTCTGCATGCATCTAGTCATAAATGAAATGTTGTGGCAAAACCTAAACCGTACATGTTTTACACAGTTTTGGTTCATACTCCCACGCAATGATGATCATTTATGGACAGTAAGAATTACCCTAGAAAATTCTGGGAAATTAGTGGTCGGGGCCCAGAACTAGAGGCTCACGTTAGCTTCTTGTTATAACCTCCCCCTACATTTTCCTGTTCTGTAATCTGCTGAACTTGTGTCTGTACATGTGACACCTACGGTCTGTGAGGGATCCCTCCTGCGTGGCTCTTCCTGAGGTTTCTCCCATTTATTCAGGGGTTTTGTGGAGGGTCTAAGGATAGAGGATGTCACTTGCTGTACAGACTGTAACGCCCTCTGAGGCCAATTGTATGTGTGATGGTGGGCTGTATGAAATACAACTGACTTGACTCAAACAGAAACAGACTTATAGATACGTCATTATACCTACTGTTTAATATCGGAAGCATCTGTTAAGCTGTTAAAGCGTTTAAAAGAGAGTGGCTTTTCTTGACATTTGATGTTTGCTTTGGCTTCATGAGATCTACATTCAAAGTGTCATTTTGATTGCAGGTATAATGTACATTTATTCACTTGTTTTAAAATGGCATATGGCGACTTTTACTAGTGTGCCAAGATGAACAATTATGTTACAAGCTGCACAAGTACAATACTGCAGAAGTTATTTCATTAAATGTTAGTCTGTAGGTTTTAAACTAACTAACCAAGCACTTGCAATCCTTAATGAATTGGTCTCTAATGGCGCATTTCCACCGACTCTACTCCCCTTCCCCCGTCAAGGTTCCAAGCGTGCTTAAAAGCAGGTACTATGCGATGATTGGTCAGACTGCAGGCCGCTGAGTCCCGTCACAGGAAGAGACCTCCCACACACAAATCAAGCCGAACAGCGCAGAACTGTAGATCACTTAAAACTACTTAATAATCCTAACAACGTGAGTTAATCTCCAACAACTACCAGGGAGGGGTATTTAGGGACATCGCCGGCGATTGCTGCCGCTGTAGTCTGTGGAGTAGGAGGCTGTACCCTGGTACTCTGGAGACGTGTGGACAGAAATCAAGCCGAACGGGGCCAAATTGTAGATCAGTTAAAACTACTTAACAATCCTAAAAACGTGTGTTAATCTCCAACAACTACAGAAGTGTGGTGTAAAGTCACTAGTCACTCGTGTCACCGCAGTTTCATTCAGCCGTGCAGCGATGACTCCGCCCACGTTAAGTAGGTACTTTTTTATAGTGGAGATGCAACCTAATCGTGTCGTGTCGTGTCGTGGCGAGGTGAGGCGAGTAGAGCCGGTGGAAATGCGCCAATAGTGTTGCAGGACAGTTTGCAAACTGGGAATATGCCAGTAATAGTCACATATTGAAGGGATATTTAATCTCCCAATCTATTGGACAAGTTAAATTAAGCCAGATTTGATTTATATGAATGGAAATCACAATTTCTAAATGTACCCAAAGGAGCTCCACAGTATCTAGATATGACACTCTGTGCCTGAAGATACAAGGTTTGGATTGGGATGAGTTTCTACAAAAACTGGAGGAAATTTACGAGAATCGACACTATTGATATGAACACACTGGTTTATATGAAAGTTGTAAAGTGCAAATAAATCAATATGAGAAAATCCACCATAATAATCAAATGTCCTTTAACTTTCAATTCTATCCAGGACTTCTTTATAAATAAAATCACTTCCATTAGAGGTAGATTAGGTATGTAGAAATTAGCTCAAGGAGTCCTGATTAACAACAATTTGTTCATGTTAACCATGACTGTGTGTTAGGACAAATACTTTTAACCTATGCTTTTAAGGCAAAATCTTCAAAAAGCATTATGAAAAGAAAAATCCTTCTATGCAGACAACACCTAGCTATTATTAAAGTTAAAGTTTAGAAATTGTTTAAAGACATAAGTACAAGTAAGTCAATTTAAATGGCCCTAATGTGGAGTTTAAAGAGAATGGTTTGAGGCTGAAATTCCTCAAACCAGCACGATGGACAGTGCCGTACAGACCCTCGGGGATTGGAGGTCAGAACAAGTAGCAACCCACTGTGACCTATTCCCACTATGACCTATTGGTTTGTGACTTACCGTTTTAAAGCCTTGAGATTCGCAGTTTGACCAGCACCATGTTGCTTTTTTGAAACTTGAAGGTAACTATGGATGAGAGGGTCAAGCTGGGGAAGGAGCGAAGGGTTGATCACTCTCGCATGACGATTGGCAGGTCACTGTGTGCGGCAGTTGTGACTTAAATCATACCCTGCTTTTATTCTAAATGGGACCATCATTTTATACATGGACATCATTGTTGTATTAAAGAAACCATTAAGTTATCTGATCTTTATAGATTTATTCAGAAATGAACTTCTTTTTGTAACACCCACACAATTCAAGAGAATACAGGTTGCAGGCATTGTTGCACTGGCTTTACTTTCTCTATCTAGAGACAATTTAGATGTCAGACTGAGTAGAAGATCTCAGACGGGATCTGTAAGACACAAAGAAGAGCTAATCACAGGATACTGGCAAGCTGGCAGAGGTGAACCAAATTCAATATAAATACCCCATTCCCACTACTCAAAAACCCATATTATCCCGGATTTAAATAGATTTTTCACCAGTGGCAATGTGTTTAATCAGCATTCACTCTGCAATGCACATGTTTTTTTTTTTTTATCAGTTTTGGCTCCATTCTGCATCAGTGGGGACATAAGGCCTGAGTGAACGCACTCATTTTGCCTTCGTCTGCTCTATTTTTGCCAGAAATGCGTGATTTACGGTGCATTATTATGATCTCCGTGTTATGACAGCGGTCCTTACTTTTTACAACTTGGGACAGCGCTAGTAACTATACATAGTAACTACTGTGACAATATTATTATTGTTGTTTTTGGATTAATGGTGTTAATCGCTTTAGCCGGCTTAAAAATCCCTGGTATAGCCAATAATGTTAGTGTGAAAAGTATAGTGAAGAGCTGGTGTTGCAAGACTAACAGGCAGAGAAACAAGACAAACATGAAAAACCAGGAAAAGAGTATAGGGACACAATGAGGGGAAGAGGGAGAGTTAATATGTTTGAATCTTGGCCTCCAGATCTAATGACTTTTGTTCCACCTATGCACTATTGTTAAAATTACAAACACGCTTTGGCAAAAGAATGCAGAAAACACAACTTAAATGCTCTGCTACTATAACAAACTGCTGCAGTACAAGCACTGACGGAAAAAAACAAAACATCACTCCAATAATCTTTGCTTTGGCTCCCAGTAAAATCCAGAATTCATAAGAAATTCTCCTCACAAACAAAGCCCTTAATGGCCACGTTCCAATATATATTAAGGAGCTTATATAGTAACCCATTTTCCCACTAGATCATTTTGCCTCAGGCTCTACAGGCTTACATGTGTTTCCAGGAGTCTCAGCTGGGTGTAGAATTGCTTATCGCTTTTAAAGCATTAAATGGCTTTGCTCCAAACTACGTCAATGACATATTAACTCCGTTCCTGGGCATTCACTCAGATTAGCGAATGGAGCTTTGCTGGTTTTTCATACAGCTCATGGCCAGCTAATGGATGACAGGCGAGTTGGGCATTTGCTGTGGAATGACACAAACTGTGCATATAGTCTTTAGGAAGATTTATCGAGATGAGAGCGTAAAGGCAATATCGGCAGTGTTTATAACCTAATCATTGAACTTTTGTGTCCGATATATGCTGTTTTATTTCACATAACTGAATTTAATGAACTCCATCTGAATCACTTTTTAACACCGAGTGTATCGCAGGTGACACGTTTGCACATTACCGTAATTACACGAAGGTTTGTGCTATCGGAAAAATACTAACGGTTTCTGAAAGCTGAGAAGTGCACGTTCAAAGTCAACATATACAAGTATATACATAAACAAACATGTTGCAGGAAGCCGGCGAATCAGCGTCTTTGTCACCAGAGAGGAGAGAGTTGGAAAAACGCCTGTTTTTTGGCCTGTTTTTGGACATTGCGACAAAAACGCAAACAAATGTTATTTTGTATATGTTTTATTTAATTTATATTAATTTAACACGCAAAATCTGGTGTTCGTGTACAACTACAGTGTTTTTTTCTCAATAAACCTTTTGGTTTTACTTCATTTAAAATTGTGAATACACTATTTCAATGTGCAGTAAATTGTGAATAACTTGTTTTATGGTTAAACAAAAAAGTTCAGGCAGACATTTTGAGCCTTATAGGTGTTAAAGGGTTAAAATATGTTTTGATTCTTTTCACTTGAACCTTTTGCTACTTCATTTATGAAAGTGCCATATAGGGCTACATTTGTGTTTTTTTATTTTATTTGCATAACTTGCATAACTTTCTCTTCTTGAGATCCTTAACGGTTTAGCTGCTGACAGTATAGGCTCTCTCTCTCATTTGCACCTCACACCCTGTCTGTGTCAATATGCATCCTTGTCTTGAATAACAATTATCATCCCATTTCCTAGAACCATTAGATCTACTTTACGACACCCACTTTCTTTTAAAGGGCTTGAAATTTCACCGTCTATGGCTCAACAATAGGAAGGCAATTCTTTTTTTCTTTCTTTCTTTTTTTTAAGCTCTTCTTTTGGCGAGTTGAGAACCTTTAAATTTATCACACGAGGAAACTTTCATCACAGCTTATAAAACCCAATCTATGGCCTGCTATAACTTCCTCGTATAGCCACCACTGTCTGCTGCAGCTCAGTGGAATTTTGCTGCTGCCCCCCACTGACATAATTTGTTTCACAGTCACCACACAGCAGCATGAATCAGATGTTGACACTCTAATTTCATGCACACATGGGTGTTTGGCTGAGGCAGCCTTGAATGCTGCTGCATTCTCCTGCCTCTCCCTGCAGCTGCTCACTATACCTGAACTTTGCCCTCTGACACATTCATGTAGTGTATTTAACCTGGCATTCACACATCATGACTGATGATTCAACCATAGCCTTATAATGAAGTTACACTGTCAGGACAAGTGTGGGATTTGTAGATTATAATCCCTACTTGCTTTTGGCTTCTTCCTCGTCAGGGCTCGCCACAATGGACGATCTGCACATTTGATGAGACTGCATTTAATTTATAATCAATCCAGTCAACTTTTTTTAACCAAATTAAATTTCTTTGAGGTGGAAATACAAACCATAAAATGATCGTCTGCACTAAAAAGTTACTGCAGCTCCTACCTTGTGATTTAAAGGTTTTTCCTTGGCTCAAACGGTCTTTATTTCATTCATGACGGTGATATTTGGCAGATTATACCTCACCCACTCCTTTTGTACCTGTTGGAAAACCACTACAACCCATACAATGCTATTTTGCATTTGCTAAAAAGTGACTGCAGCTCCTACCTTGTGACCTTGTTTTGTTTTTTTTTGCTGCTTCAAATTCACTTGTTTTTATTCCTGTGGGTAAGATTTGGCAGATTATACCTCACCCAGTCCCCATTTATCTGTTGAAGTATCCATAAAGGGCCAATACAGCTGGTAAAATGTACATTTCCACTTGCCAAAAGGTAATTGCAGCTTCTACCTTGTGACCTTAAGTGTTTTTCTGGCTGGTTTATTTATTAGTTGGGTATTTGGTATTTTATTTTAAAATGGGTTTCTTTGCCCGAGTGTGTATCACATCTATCATAATTTAACTTGACAAAGATTGACTGACACATTCCTAATAAAATAAAAGTATTTCCAGTCTCCATATCCATCCATCGGATGAGCTCCATGTTGCTATATTTACCACTAAAATAAATCTGTTTACCGTGGTCCACAGCTCCATCTAACAATATTTGTTTTGCTTTGTTGTCTTTATATATATAAAAAAAGGAAACTACATGTACTTGCAGGAAAGAATAAAATACAGCCACGAGCCATGTTTTAGAACGTCAGGGCCATGCCAAAGATTGGCACATTTGCAGAGGATAATTAATGCAAGTTTTGCTCATCACTGATTATTTTGGTTCCTCTAAAAGTCAGTGTTGACAGCCTGCTGCACACGGGAGACAGCACGAGCTGCCTCGCGTAGACGTCCTCATTCTGTCAAAAGCTCAAAGAGCCAGCGTAAACTATTTTCATCACCAGTGACCTGCAGGAGATCTGTGAACATACATTACACTGTGGAAAAAGCTGACAAAACAACGCATGGACAATTCCCGATATCTTTACCCCGTGACAAATCTGACACCTTTTCTTATGAGTGAGCATAAATCCACAAGATAAACACCAAAACAAATAAGTTGTTTGTGTGCAGTGGAAGCCAGATAACCGCCAGGGTTTTATGAAACACTTCCTCTTGACAAATGTCCAAACAATAAACATACAGTAAATAACAGCAACCTGTCCATATCAGTTCCCTACTTGAGGTTAAGTTGAGTTTATTGCCGAGGCCACTGCCTGCATGCATTAAGCAAATCATAAATTATACATGCTAATTACCCTGGGCCTCCGCTTTAATGAATTATTTTAATTAAACTACAACATTGGGGTTTTGCATGTGGTCAATATTTCATCCCGTGCCTGAGATGACCTTCCTCTCAGTCTCACTGGAACATAGTTGAGAGAACAAGGACAAGGCAGACACCAGTTCATAGACACTGCTGAATGTTGAAGGCTGTCATCTGTAGTTTTGAAGAAGAGCAGATTTTATTTATAATTGTTACACAGAAGAAAGGCTACAATGTAAGAGGGGGAAGAAAGAACTCTGTGAGGGGTCAGGTTTGCAGAAGAAAACATGTTGTGCAATCAGAACATTTATTGTTTTAGTGTGGAAAAATAAGTTTTCCAAAAACCTTTAAAAATCTATTTGTCAGCAATAACTTTTCATACATCTTCAGTTTTTTTCCCCCACCTGTAACATTATGTTTAATGACAGGGGCTTTGTCACTTTTCTGAATGATTCAATTAATTCCCTCATTCTTAATTTTTAAAAATATTTTTTTTATATTTGGAACCAAGTTTAATCCAAACCGAGTCCTGATTGTTGGAGATTTGCAGCAATTCAGCACCATGCTCTCTGTTTTAAAACAGAATTATCAGATGACAGGATGATACTTTTAAATGATGCAGTCTGATCATTTGCATGTTTCAGAGCAGCACATCCTGCATCAAAAATGTTTACAAATTTAGGTTTGACTTCCTATTCACAAATGTTTCATATAACATTTATCTGTAAATGACATAGACCATTTACTTTTAACTGTGCAATACAAAGCTGAACACAGTTAATTAAAAATAAAAAATAAATAAATGTACTAGTATAAATGGGACTCTTTAATGTATTATTGTGGTCAATTTGTTTTTTTAAAGTAAAAAAAAAAGTTTGTTAATGTGATTTTAATTTGTCAGTGGGGGTGGATAAAGTCGGATTCAAAATTAAAGCTTGTAATCTGGTGTTGCAATTTCAATCAAATTAATCATCCAGGCTCTGAATTAATGTTACACACACACACACACACAAATGCACTAAATTGGGAGGAAAATAAAACTAACACTGTTGTACAAACAGTCCATGGGGGAGGGGTGGATTTAAATTCCAAAAGGGTCTCCCAGCTCGTTTCCTAGTTCCCAGTCAGCAATGTGTTTGTGAAAAAAAGCCGTCTTTTTTGTCTCGCTGAAAAAAAAGGCTAAATCTACATTGGTGGCCCAGTCTAAGTTTGCCATTCTTTGCACTTTCAATTCAAGTGAATGAGGCTGAATGAAGTGGCCCGAGACCCTTTTATTTGATCTAGTCGATTGCATAAAGTGACGGAATTCTAATGTATTTGTTTAATGCCCTAAAATAGGCTGTTGCTTTCTATAGAGGAGCAGGTTTGTTTATTAGTATTATTATTTTAGACTCTGAAAACAAACAGAAGACAAGTAAAAGTAAGAATTATATCTGTTGCAATCATAAGTGAACGAAAAATGAATAAATAAATAAATGCAAATGAACATGACACCAATTTTAACGGCCTGTGTGACGTTTGAAATGTGCTCACCATATTTATTCGGACGCGGCTTTTGCAAATGTTTATTGTTGGGCTTAATTGTGTTGAGCCACAGTTTGATGAATGAGGCCGGTTGTCTGCGCTGTGACCATGGCATCGCAGCTCCGTGCATCCTAATCGACTGCACGATTCATTTCTCCCTCACTGACGCTGCTGCTGCTGCTGCTGCTGCTCTCACACTCTGTGTTTATCACACAACTTTAGCTGGGAAAAAAAAAAGATATTATAACAACAATAAAAATAATAGCGTTATTATTATAACTATATTTGTATAATAATTGTTATTGTGTGTGTATAACAACACATGTAATTGGTGGATTTTAGACATTCTCTTTGCATAAGAATAATAACAACAATTCATGACATTAATTTAGAGGAAATCTTCAGAAGCCGTTTGGATTGTTTAATTATTTTTTAATGAGAAAATATTTCGATGACCAGTTGTTGTTTTTTTTTCAATTCACTGTTTGCACACTTTTCGAAAGCACGCATGCTTGCAAAAGAAAATAAACAAACAACGACAACAACAACAACAACGAAAAACAGCAACACCATCAGTAACGACACAGATTTTCAGGATGAATTCGCATGCTTTACCTATAGAAAAAGTACAAATGTACAGAGCATCTGATACACATGGTCACCACAGTTTGTTTGTTTGTTTTTTAAATTAAATGCTTCACAGAACATTTTCTGGAAAATAGATATCTAAAACATAAAACTAAAAAGTGCATCTTACAACATTTTAGAAATCGGTTATTTGCAATATTCACATCTTGCATTTTGAGGACATCTCACAACACTTTGCTTTTCAATTTTGAAAAGATTTGCTTTTACTTTGTCTTTTTCTTCTTCTTTTTTTTTTTTTTTTTACAGAGCTCGTAAGAACAAATCTAAATCCTACTTCTATTTGGTTTTCCCGTATCCATCATTCCGGTATTAAAAAAGCAAACTAAAACACAGAAGCCATCGCCTCGCAGTTTCATTGACATTACAGTGGTCACACAGACACGGTGCAAAAGTTTCGCTGTTGGATAAAACTCAAGTTTTAAAGACCTGCCGCGGGAATGTCCCCCTGAATCCCTGCAGTGACTCCACTTCCAACACGCACATTTCACAATAAACCGAAAAATAGAACAATCAAATAATTTATATTATCAAGAGCAAATACTTCGCAGTGTGATTCTGTGCTGCGTGGACTCCATATGACACCAGTTAAAGCGCACATTCAACACATAACACACACACAAATCAATATGCAACTGCAACTCGCCTTGATAGTTTTCCCGACGACGGAAAATATAAACTTTGGGTTTTGGTAAAAGGGTGAAAGTTCGGTGGACGCGGTCAGTGCACGGCCACAGACTGCAGCGTGGACGGGCTCGTCAGAGTCTCGCTTGGGGTCGCGGGGCTGCTTTGGCTCGTCGCGGTCTGTGGGGACGTCGGGCTCAGGGACTGTGGAGAGTTTGAGAGGAACGCGGGGATGTGCGGAGGTAGCGCCGAGAAACCGGACATGGAGGTCGGCGTGGGTTTGATTGGCAAGGGGATCGCCGGTAAGGATTGTCCCCCGTGACACAGCGACTTGATGGGCACGCCGTACGCGCTGTAGTCGCTGCTCATGGAGATCGGCGCCGCCGTGTCAATCACGCTGGTGTTGTACATGTGTGGCCAGGCTGTGGTCAGCTGGTTGTGGAGCGGGTAGCCGGCAGACATGGACTGCATGGTGGAGAAGGCCAGGCTTCCCGGGACCTTGTACTCTCTAGCGATGATGTTCTCGATGGCAAACGGGTGTTTAAAAGTTGACGTCTGCGACACTCCGAGGTTGTACGTTGACATCTGGGGCAGGTGTGTGCCAGTGGCTGCCAGCGCGCTCAGTCTCAGTTTGGCTTGCTGCTGGAGATAGTGAGCAGCCTCCGACTGCTTACTGGGGGCCAAAGGGTCGGCTAGGAGCACTTTGAACCTTTTGCGGCGTCTCAAGAAACTTCCATTCTCGAACATGTCCCCGCAGCTTGGGTGCAGCGCCCAGAAACTTCCCTTACCTGGCTGGTCTGGGCGCCGCGGGATTTTGATGAAGCAGTCGTTGAAGGAGAGGTTGTGTCGCAGAGAGTTCTGCCACCGCTGCGTGTTTTCTCGGTAGTAAGGGAATCTATCCATGATGAACTTGTAAATTTCACTGAGTGGCAGCATTTTCTCCGGGCAGCTCTGGATCGCCATGGCGGTGAGGGAGATATAGGAGTAAGGTGGTTTCTGGTCGCTGTACGTGTTTCTCCCCGGACGAGGCATCCTCGATATTTGTGTCAAGTGAAGCAAATGCAAATGCAAAAAAAAGTATAGTCTCCCCTTCTTTCTTTTTTTAATTCCTTGACGAAAGCTTGCAGCTCTTCATGAAAACAGCCGCTGGAGAAAGTTTCGCTGCTGGAGCTGCGCTGTGCGTAAAGCAGCCAGGTTGCGCGCCTCTGCTGTGTGCACGCGGGCGGATGGTGCACATTTATGGAGTGACGGCTGCTGTAAGTCTTCTCTTGCAAAGTAAGTCAACTAAAGCTAAAGCAGAGTTGAATAGACTTCATTTGGCTTCCCTGATACGACGAGCTAAGTGGATGCCTCCATGGCCTTCCTCTAACCATCTGATAGTTTTATGTAGTGACATGAGCAGAAAAGACCCCTGTAGGGGCGCTCCATTAATGTGCCACCTCTTTGCTATCACATGACAATTGCCATGGGAGGAGGAGGAGGAGGAGGCGTGGGGGGGGGGGGGGGGGGGCTGGGAGGAAGGCATAATCTGGTTTCATTTACACCTATTTACATGGACACCTTGGGCCAATGGAAATCATTTCCATTTGAAGACAGAAAATGGGGTGAAAAGGCTCGACAACCGGAATTGAACTGCGATGGCACTCAGTGTGTGAAGGTATGCGCTAATACTTCTTCAGCGGACTTTACAGTAGAAGGATTATATATGTCTGTGTGGAATAAATATGATTCGGCTTATTGTAATATATCATATAAATTGTATTCTAGTATTATAATAAAAAATAATAATATCTGCTGCTGCTAATGTAGTTTATGGTGTTTGTTGTTGGGATGTGTGATCATTCGTACAATTTTATTTGACTATTTTTTTAAAAAATTTTTTTGGTATTTGAAAGAAAGATGTTTGTCATTTCGTTCACAAAACACACGAGTTTGTTGATAAGTTAACTCTTCTCTGCTTGTTCGATCCAGAGCTGAGCGAAGTAGATGATGTGTGGAAAAAGAAGAAGGAGAAGAAGGAGAAGAAGAAGAAATCAAAACAATGCAAACAATGCTTTTCAAACTGAAACTTCATGAGGCAACTGGGTCTATTGTGTTTATGTAAAGATCATTCAAAAGTACTTCAGAAATGCAAATAAACCCTTGAGGATGGTGTGCTGAAAACTGTATAAAATATCCATAAGTCAATTATTTGAATGTGCAAACCAAATGGGAAGCCTATTTTGAGCTATTGCTATTCAAGCTTTTGGCCAGGGCCACCTTTTCCGCTTGGAGGGTTCGCAATACCAGGGACCACACACACGCACACGCAGATTTGCTCATAATTTATGCTAATTTCCACCCATAAATCCACAATGCACCCCATCACCAGTCTGACGGATTACGAAAAGAATCGCATTGCGGGGGGACAGCGAGCTATTTTCACCCAGAGACAAGGAGCAGGATGAAGAGAGGAGCGTCCTCCCCGCTGCAGGATGGACTGTTTAACAATCTTTAACAACAACAAAAAAAAACACACACACTCTAATTTATCAAATTATGCATGTGTTATTATTATTATTATGCGATTTTTTTTTTGTTCGTTAATAATTAATATGTGTGTTGACTTTATATATTTAAAAGAAGATGCATCGTGTCTAGAACTTCCCAGTGCACTTTTCTTATAGTTGTCACGCTGAGTGGCTTTTTAACACCTGTCATTTCACATTAATTCAACGTCCGAAGGTTTTTGTCCAAAAAGGAAGTGGTGCAGTCCACTCCTAGAGTGAAACCACTGTGGATAATGACAGCCCACACTGTTCAATCCCAAACATCTTTTGACATCCAGTTCCAAAAAAGAAAGAAAGAAGAAATAAATAAATATATATATAGGGTCTCTCTCAGATGAATGTAGACCAAGCTGTTTTTCTTTTCTTTAATTTTTTGCATTGCATTGCAGATATCTAATTAGTGAGGTGTTCTAAATGGATATAAAAAAATATTTATTTATATAATATTTATATATATTTATTTATGTGCGTAAATCACGCCAGTTTGAAGTTAAGCTGCACCAGCACTGGCGTTAACCAGCCGAGCCACAGAGCACACACACACACACACACACACACACACACACACACACTGACAGTGTGCCTTTTGAGCTTCAGGGTTATGGGATATTGGTCGGCCTTTTGTCCCCCGTCGAATGCACACACTGAAAATACCACCATGACTCCGAATCTGAATAGTTTCTTCTTTCTCCTTTTTTTTCTGTCGCTGCTCCCCAAAAACTCCCGAGTTCAAGCAGCAGTAGATCAAGTCTGCACTATGTTTGGTCATTTGTAGGAACCCAGACAAAGGTTGGGATAAGCCAAATTGCATTGCACTTGTGAACCGTGCCTCAGTCTGAAGTATCCTTTATAGCAGGAGGGGGACCAAGAACAATTTTGTGTGAGCGCTAAAAAGGGGAGAGAGAGAGAGAGAGAGAGAGAGAGAGGGGCGAAAACAAAGGGCACTTTCTGAAACATCTTAAAGTAGAGTAGTGAGGCGTGACATTCCCAGGGTGACGGGACACAAAAGCTGAGGTCATGGGGATGAAAAAGAGAATCAAACAGCCACTTTCACACGTCTGCCCTGCGATGCTGCGCCCCATCCGCACAATAGGAAACAAATGTTGTTAAAAGAGGATCGATGCCATTCAGCCCTAAAGCAGCGAATGATAGCCAAACAATATTGTCACACTGAATCGACTTGAGATATGCTGCCACCCAGACCTGCGGGGAGAGAGAGAGAGAGAGAGAGAGAGATGATTACATAAACGTTTATTTAACATATTTCTGTCTGGATGAGAAGATCATTCAATAAAAACATTGGCCTCAGCTTTTATTAGAGTCTTGTTTTTGTTATGTTTTTTTAATGTAAACAAATAATTAATAATATGGCTGATGGTTTCAAATTCTTCAAACATTTATGGCAATAAAGTATATATGTATATAAGTGTGTGTGTGTATACAGTATTTATATAACTATCATTACTCTTTTATTCATTACTCTATATCTTTTTGCATTTTGTTAGGTGTATGCTGTCATTTTTATTCTCACATATCACATTTTCTTGCACACTTTATAACTCTATCTATCTTGAGGTGTATAATATGCAAATGTATGAACGTTTTTAATCCCATTAAATGATGGTCGTAAATTAGCGCAGTTTTCTCTTAGAGACGTCTCAGTGATCTTCACGCAGGATTACCGTTAAACGCAGAATGCAGACCTGTATGTATATACACTATATAATGTTCCTGCGTGGCCTCGGTGTTAAACACGCGCTCAGTGTGCTGAGAGCAGAGTGATTATTTTTATTTTTTTATTACAGATTTGTTGTCTGCAAAGCGCGACTCTCCACGCAGCCCCGAACCCTGCAGTGCACGAGGACAGTCTCAGTGCGCGCGGTGCCGTGCAGTGCGGCCCGCGCGCTCCTAATTAAGTCCGTGGTGATTTCAGCCTCCAGAGATGTTTTACGGTGCAATTAAGGACGCGCTGGCGATAAGGTATGAATATTCAGCGGAGTGACAATTAATTAGCAGACAGAGGGCTCTTACAAACTATCTCCTCAATGGCATATTTAGCCTATATGACGCCACATGCACGCACGCACGCACCTGAACACGCGCCTCCACATTTTTGTCGGAGAGAATTGAGCACAGAAAAGTGAAATCTGTATCGCTGCCTTTTCGCCATATACACACAGTTATCGCGTCTATCGCACCGTGGTGTATAGTGTGTAGTGAAAATGTTTTTTTTTTGTTGTTGTTGTTTTTTGTTTATTTTATCAAACAGCAGGAATTCGAGTGAGTCTCCCCTCGCAGCCCACTCCGCTACCTGGAAGAAGACTTCAGGGCATTTGCAGCATATGCTCGGATTATGCTTAATGGTCTAATTACATAAATTAGGCATTCATTATACGGCACATCATCTGTAACAGACATCTCAATTGAGCAGAGGCGGGAACATCTAATTTAATTTGTCTCTGCGACATAAAAGGGATATATATATATATATATATATATATATATATATATATATATATATACACACTGTATATTTCTTTATGCAGTATATATATGTATATATGTTCTGCAGTTGGAGGTTTTTATGATACAATCTAATGATGATAAGAGATGTCATATATGTATGTATATATATATATATATATACACAAACACACATCTATGCATAAAAATATTATTTTAATTGTTTTATTTATGTATTCTTTTATTGTGAAATTATAGTAATTTCACAATAATTTGCAAGAGTCACTTCTTCTAATGTGATTTTCTTTTTACTGCTATGTTATTTCTACAGAAAAATACTGCTTAATCACAATGATTATACACACCTATATGTACAGTACATATATACAGTATATATATATACATATACTGTATTCTCACAGATTACTATATCAACTATACAGTCATCTGTGAAAATACAGTATTCAGGACACAATTTACAATATTGTACAGTGATCTATCTACAATATTTGATTTGAACTAATTCTGAACAGTATGAAACATAAAGAATTCGATTCATCCTCGCACATATGAAACTGTGTCTGCAGGCACAGTGAGTGCATGTGATGTGTGTGTGTGTGTTTTTGAGGAAGACAGCAAGAGACAGAGGGAGAGGGAGAGAGAGAGAGAGAGAGAGACAGAGAGAGAGAGAGAGAGGAGGGCCGTCCCAGTTCATTGACTCCATATGGTGAGAAACAGCAGGACTGATGAGTGTACTACCTGAGGTCCGTGTTTGTGCTGTCGACTGTAACCAAAACAGAGGCCCCTTGACCCACTGCATAATTCATTACAGACAAAGACAGTGTCGCCCACACTCTCATCTCTTCATTTAGCTTTTGGTGACAGATGACTCCAAAATTCCCCCATTCAATTGCACATGATACTTAGCCGCAGCTGACAGATAGCAGAGAAAGAAGCCACGAATGAGAGGGAGAAGTTGCTGCAAGTGACAGGGGGGGGGGGGGGGAAATGACAAAACAGACTAACAACACGACAACACAGTCAATTTCAATATTTCATATATTCAATAAACATACAGGTGAAATGACTCTATTGACTAAAGTACTCATTTCATATAAGCAATAATCATGAGATACTGTACATTACTGTCAAAGTGAGAGAATAGAGGTGAGATCATAATATATTAACAACAAACTCAACAGAAGAGTGAACTTTTACTGTGAAGGAGAAAGATAAAAGAGTTATTATGCAAAAAAAAAAAGAATCATCATAGTTCAATCACATACAAGAGTCACCTTTCACAGAGGATAAAAATGAGGTGGAAGGCTTTGAGATGGATAACTCTATGAATCTGTGTCGCTTCACAATGAGGAGAAGATCACAGGATGGCGGAAAGAAATATGAAATGAGTTATCTAAGTTTTAGGCTTCTTCGTCTTTGAACAGTCAATAGCACGCCCATGATGATGATAATGATGATGGGTGACAGATTGTGTGCGAGAAGGATTAATATACTGGGTCGCTTCAAATGACATTACAACCTCTAGAGGTCAAAGTTGCAAGTTTAACCTATAACCTTTTGGCTTTTTTGTTTGGGTTTCCTTTTTTATTATCTTTGACTTTGGGGAGGGAACGAAACAGAAGTGTTTTACTCTCCTTTAATCTCTCCCCACAATAATTACACTACACAATTTCAAGGTATGCAGTAATGAAGGATAAAAAAAAAAAAAAAAAAAAAGCTTTGAACTCAGGGATCAATTCTGAGACGGTTGACATGTCCTTGGCTACAGCACCAACAAGTCTCTCCTTTGGGGGTTTGTGCAGAGCAAAATGTTTGTAACTGAGGCAAATCATCCCTTTTATTGTGTGCTTGTGTGGTTTGGAGGCACAGTCCCTCCATGTGGCGTTCATCCAGACCTTGGCAGTGATCAGAACACACTTAACCAACTGGGACCAAATGAGGGGCATTGTATTCCGTCTTTCATCTTATTCAGCGGGGAAAAGCTCGGTCTCCAAGGATGGCTGACAGAGCCAAAGACCTGGAGAAAACAATACACACACACACACACACACACACACACACACACAATAATAAAAAAAAAGATGCAGTGAAGTGTTTACAGCACACATAAACAAAAACATTTGGCTGATGCTGGGGACGCCCATAGGGAAGGTAACTTTTAAAATTTTATTTGAAAAGTTTGCAAACGTGATCCATCTATGGACACCTGAGTGAAAAGAAAGCACACGTGAGAGGAGCTACATTTGGTGTTGCTCTTTCTGAGTCGCACGCATATGGACTGTTGATAAAAATGGACGGAGCCTTTCCGGGTTTAAAAAGATCTTGTGATTTGGGATTTGATATGGTGCCGTGACAGTTTTTAACGCTGGAAAACGATTGAAGCTGTCAATCACACTGTCATCATCTATACCCCTCTAAATGTGAGCGTAATTTACAAAATGGACAACACGCTCTATTGAGGAAGAACCTGAAACCATTAGCCATTAACCTCAGGAAAATGTTAATTAACCGTGAAAATAATTTTCCCCTGGACTCCCAATCAAGCAGAGTCCTTTCTCTCCCTGGTGGTTAACTGCTACTCCCGTCCTACTTCCTGGGCTTCACCTTTCAATCTGGAAGACTAGATGAATTTGTATATACAGTCTTTTGTTTTACTGTCACTTGTATCGTATTACAGTTTTCTTTTTTTGCCACCAAGGCAGCACTCAGTCCTTTTGATCATAAAGGCAATGGCCACACAATGACCAACCACAGAGTGCCACTTCTATTGATAGATTCTAATTGGGTTGTGATATATATACTGCTGTAAGTCCCACATTTGCATTGCTAAGCATAAACAAGCCTCACAGTAAATCACGGCGAGCATGGTGAGCTTTGCTACTGCTCCTTTATAGGTGACCAGCTCCAATCTGCCTCCCGCTAAGGTAATATGCATGACACATTTCCAGGCACTAATTCATTTGTTTAGTAATAGGGGAGCTAACCTGTGCTGGAAACATGGGTGCGGTGAGAAAAACATAAAAAGGTCCCTCTAATCCGTGGCTAATCAAAGGGGCACAGAAAAGCACCCCGCAGAAGTATTTTGTCATCTTAATTAAGGTGAAACTTGTGTATGTTTGTGTGTCTGTAGCGTTATTAGAGACAGGGTGCGGTGCCAATTATTATACCACCAGCCTGCTGTGACACCAACCATGTAAGGATGCAGCCCCATGCTGGCAGCTAAGGACCTTGGAAACCATAGCTAATATCTCGAGGAAAAATATGTATTTTTGTGTCTCAAATCCTGTTGATGAAGGGCTCTTGAAGCAGCATTGCTGCTGCTCTATGAGAAGAGTCATTTCTGAAGGATAGTTGTAAAAGAACTGACGAACTGTGGTGTTGATTACGAGACCCTTAAGGGTACACACTTGAAAATAATGTTGTTGACACTGACCCGCTCAAAGGCAAGTACTTCAGATGTGACAAATCATTTGAATTATGGATGGTGAATACACAGCGAATGCACGCGCACAAAAGAAAGCAATTACATTTCTCTATCAAAACAAATTTAATTTGGAGTTGAATTACAATGCACCGGTGGAAGAGCACGAGAAAAAATCCCCGGCAAATGTCAAGTATTGCTGCATGTGAGGAACAATCTCCATCACCGCAGCTACTGTAGGCACAGACAGAGCATTAACAGCCTTATCAGCTGGGAAAATGCTCAGTTCCCCTGCCTAAACCAAAGCTATTACAATCCCAAATAATTAACTTTCGGCTGAACAGCCAGTCGCCGTGACAACTAGGATGGGGAAATATGCATCGACATTTTTGAGCAAAAGTATCTGTCTCACAATGTAGTGGGTAGAAAAATAAATCTACTGTTTTCCGGGGAGTTCAGACGACTGACCATTTTAAAGATAATGTGAGTGTTATCATATTTTGATTTTGATAGCAAGTCCTTAATGGCAGATTTAAAAAAAAAAAAAGAAAAAAGAGAGAGATTTATACTGTAAAATATGAATAATTATGGTGTCCTAAATGTAACACACACCTCTGCATACTTCATTTTAATGACAGGAAATAAAAACTTCACTGCACAGACTCATGTACATTTAGTCAGTGTATGAAATTTGTGAATTTAATTTAAGTTTACATTTTTTTGTCTTTCGGCTTCTTCCTCTCGAGGAGTCACCACAGCAGATGATCCACATATTTGATTTGGCAGAGCGTTTTACATCAGGATGCCCTTCCCCGACGCAACCCTCACATTTATCCGGGCTTGGGACCAGGCACTCGGAGCACACTGGGCATCCCATAACTGAGGAGTGGCACAACAGGTGGGACTGAAGTCACATAATGTTCCCCCAACATTTACAAGCCTCTCAAAACTCAAACAGAGTCATGTCAAAAGGCGGAAATAAGAAGAGGAGAATCTGTGTTTCAAAAGTAGTGTTTTTGTTCAACTGCAGTTCGTCAGCCCCAGTTGTGAACTATCCACAAATTAGCCCTGTTATTTAATCATTACTCTGTTTATGCTCTCATCCCACTGACAGACTTCAACAGGCGTTAAACCAACTCAGGTAATATGGCCTAATAAATCGGGACCAATAAAAAGCATTTAATCGTGAATGTCAACATGATTAATTGTGCACTAAAATCCATGTGAGACCTCCTAGTCAAGGGGCCAGAGAGGAGGCATTTTGCATTTCAGCATAACTGGCACCAGGACAAGGAGTGAATCTATCTGTGGGACGGTATGAATATAAGATTAATAATTAGCCATGTAATTTCTCCTCAGGAATTACTACGCTTCAAACTGGTTGGTGAATTTAATTATTAGCAGCCTTTTTGTTTCCATGTCCCTCTCATTACTGTCAGGATTGATGTAACGTAAACTTCATTAAAAATTAAAGCAAGAGTCTTAATTATGAGGCTACACTGACTGAAGTTAGAATTAGCCAACTCAGTGATGTGCAAATGAGAGCATTATTTAAGAAACATGCTGGAAGTAGTTATGCTAATTTCAAGAGTTCACAGTAGCAGACCTTTTCACTTGCAGTTGCATATTCATTAAACACACTATGCAAATTTAATGTAGCAGTCTTAGTAATGCCTTGTTAATTTATTCAGATTTATTGAGTACGACTTGTAAAAAGTACCAATTTAATTACCCTATCTCCTTGGAAGGTAAGGGATATGGCCAAGGTTTTAAACTGTGTAAATCAGGATTAGTGTGGTTTCATGGAGAAATGGGGAATGAACAGGCACCGCTGTTAATAGCCACGCTCCAAAGACATATTGATTTACTTAAGACGTGAGCCAAGCAAAATTCTCTAAAGCGTGCTCAGCCGGCCAAAAACCAGTGCCGATGAACAGCATATGCACTGTTGATGGTTGAGGCTGAGTTCAACATGCAAATCTTTACGTTATATACGAGCGTCAGCTCCACGTCTCCTTAAGGGGTGAGCTTGTTTTTGTCTTGTGCGGTCACATTTGGTGAATTATCACCTCATTTTTATTTATTTATTTTTTTTCAATGAAGAGCTTTCATGCAAACCTGCTGTATCACAAAATCCCAGATTTAGTGTCAGTCACATTGTGTTTGTTTACAACGTGTTTGTGCTTAACATCTGAACTGGTGATTAAAGCAACAACAGCAACGACGACAACAAAAATCTCACTCAAGTGAGCCCCATGGAATCATTCATTCACAAATCACTGCCAGCAAACGCTAACTCACAGCTGCGAATTAGGAGGTGACAACTCTTTTCACACACACACACACACACACACACACTGATGTGGAGTTTATTTTGAAGGATA
Source organism: Solea solea (assembly GCF_958295425.1). Taxonomy (NCBI): domain Eukaryota; kingdom Metazoa; phylum Chordata; class Actinopteri; order Pleuronectiformes; family Soleidae; genus Solea; species Solea solea. Next base: position 14,460,861 of record NC_081145.1, on the reverse strand, counting down.
TGAACAAAATGATTTCACAAACCAAAGGCAACACACAAGCAACTTTTGTTTTGCACACTTGCATCACTTCACTCAGTGTTTGCATCCGTGTTAATTACATGAATCGTCTGTTATTTCACAACACGAGTTTAGGTTAGAGTTTAACATTATTTTGTCCACAATGTGGAACATGTGTCTTTGGTTCCCCAAGGCACTAGTCAGTAATGAATCTTATTACTCACATTGCACTGCTCACTGGCCCACCTAGCCAACTTAACTTGGTTACAAAAAATAAAATAATCATAAAGAAGATTTAAGAACTTGTTGTCATCTTTAATTTGTCTTTGGGTTAAAATTGAGCCACTGAAACGAGTTCAAATGATGCTATTCTTCTTTGATTTGATTGATTTTGATACTTTGATTTGGAAAAAAAACTAAACATAGATTACAAATACAAATATCAATTTAAAAAACAAGTTTATTTCTTGTAGCTTCACGTTTGACAAAAATAAGCATATTAAAAGATATTGTGTTTATTTTTATTTTGTGTAGCTAGCTTCTTGTACTATCTTAAGAACTTTCTGACTAATCCCAGAGTTATTTAACTCTGCGATGCCTTTTTAAAAACATAATCTCTGTTATCTGTACGATAAAGATGACTGTCTATATACTATAGGTTATCCCACGGTGCCGTATGGTTATTAGGGGTTGACATGCATTTGATATATAGTGTTAAGTGCATACAATTATTTCTTTGGGATTAATATTTAATATTTCCAGAGGCTGTCACCAGAGACACCAGTTCTGGAGGTTAGATTGCATATTTAATGTAAAGACGTTCACCTGCATTGTATGATGGTGTGATACTGTTGTAAGGAGGATTTGTGGACCTAAATGCAAACACATACATTCAGAGGGACAGACAAACAAAAAACAACAAAAAGACCAAGAGGGGGAAATCCAAAAAGCACATAACAATCAGGGTCACACAAAAAAGACCAGAGAATGAAACTGATGAATTGACTGAGACTGTGGGAACACACAGACCTTCTGTAAATAGCCTGCACGGATGAAGAGGGAAACCAAACACAGGTGTCTAACACACTGCGGTGGAGCAAGTATTCACACAGGTTTGGAAACACAGTTAGGCTTCAAGTTCAGACAACAACGTCTAAGGGTTGACGGTAGGGGCTTGGATGTATGAAAGTTGCATTTTCTCAAAATGTACAGGTCCTAGTCACCGCGCTAACAAAACCAGCCTCGCACAATACTTGGAAAATCAAAACACATCAAGAAAAATAGCATGGGATACATTTTATTTACAGAACCATGGTGCCAATTCATCTAATTTCACAAGAGAACACTGCCACCAAGATAAAGGACATGAGCATGATACAGTATGAGCATTAACTCTATTTTTTCTCTGTTTGTTTGACACATGCATCATCATTTGGACTGGGGATGAAAAGGGACTGTACCAAACGACCAAAGAAATAAGAGTTATCAAGTCCAGTTGATTTGATGACTTTTTGGACAACGATGACCTGGATAAATGTGATCCTGCACAGATACTAAGTTCTTTAGTGTTTGCAGTATGTTTCTTCAAACAGGTCAGGAAAAAGCTCCCGTTTGAAAAGTTAAAAAAAAGTGTTATTTTTATGTCATAGGGAAGAACAAAAAAATAGTATTATGTGTTGAAACTATTGTATAAGTCAAACATTAAAGGGACTGTAAAACATACCGAATGTCCAAAAACAGTAGTTGATGTGGTGAATTGTATTAATAACACAATCCAAAGAAAAATAACTCAAAAGTCACATGAAAAAAAGAAAAATAAGAGCATTTGTAGCACACTTGCAATCTGTAACTGTTGTGTCAGAGCATGTAAAATGCTGGTTCAATGAAAGGTGACTATTACAAACAGCACAGCAATAAACATTTGCATCTAAAAGCATGTTTACTGCATTGGACCCAATCCAAATACGAAGAATTATTGCGCAAAGAGAGGGGTGTTAATTAATGTGCACTCTTAATTCAATATGTAAACGCCTGAAGAAAAAATTAAACATGTCTGCACCCATCTGGGCTGTTTATCATAACAAACTTTACAGCAAATTTTACAGCCGCACGCTCTTGTCGAGCACCATTTGATCTTTTTACATAACAACAACCCAAAGCCATAACGTTGTCTTCCTCAGGTGACTTCAGGAATGAGACAAACATAAACGGACGGCTGTGCAACGTGCAACCAAATAATCTTGTTAGTTTCAAGTGCTACGGCCAGTCATCAGATGTTTCGTCCTCGGGGACAGAGTGGTGAGATTGAACTGGTGAAAAACATCCTCGGGGCGCGCCAGTTATAGACACTCCATCCACTGTGGTGGTACAAAAAAGAAAACAACCTGCAGACGAGCACTGAGGGCCACACAGCTCTGACCGTGGCAGAGCAGAGCTCACTGACTACACACACCACTCCAGGAGATAATTACAGTGGCGGGGCTTCTATTGCTCATGTCTGTTCATCACTCCCTGTTGTCCCACTGGAGTCCCTCGGGGCATGTGTGCGCGCCTGTGCTGTGTGTGTGTGTGTGTGTGCTCATGTGTGCACTAAGGGATATAGCAAACCCACCAGGCCAATCCTGAAATCACCTCTCACTGCTTTGCTTAACAAAAATTAAATGTGCATGTGTTAGACGCAGCCATCCATATACAGTATACACACATAAATGTATATATGCTGTGCACAATTAAACTGCTCATTTTCATCTCAGTTAAAAGTAAATAAAAAGGATGTGTAAGTTGAAGAGTATATACGCACACATGCTTAAACTCCTGATGTGTGCAGGTGTGCACATTTCAGTATTGCATTACTCACTGCTACTTATGTGTTATTGATTAAAGCTGAAAAAGGGAAATATTTGCAAATAGAATCATTGGAGTTTCGTGTCGTACACTGAGGAGCAGCATAAAATATGATCCAATAAAATACTGAGATGCAGTAAAGCTCAATAAACGCCGTCGCCTCCTCAACGGGACTTTAGTGTCACACTGTAAACTTGATTTCATGTTTCAGTCACCACGTTCAACATAGCTGAGCTGTAAGTGGGACACAAACTGTACATGCAGGTCCCGACGAGCAGAAAACACCATAATAATAATAATAATAATAATACCGGCATCAGCTCCCGTGTGTCTCCTGGGCTCCTGTGTGATTCTTGCAATGGCAGTAAACCCCCGTCCACTGCAGCTGCTTTTCCACATGATGGTGACACTCACGGCGCTGATGTCAAAATTAGAATGCTGATTGTATTCATACCGATGAGCCCCAACAAGAAGATGACTTAATATACATCCTTTATCATCTTGAGGGAAGTCATTTCCATTTTTCTCACTCAGAGTGACAGATGTGAACCATCCCATTGACCATAATTAATCTGTGTTTAAAACGAACAGGCCACACCGTAGTGGCGGCATAGCCCAGGGTCTGAGGGCCTGTGTCACAGTGCTATCTGTCTGGCCCCGTGCATCTCAATGTAATTATCCCATTGCCATGAATAATGGGACAAGGAGGATCCCAGTGATGCTTTGATAGAGATGAGATTAGTTTAATCAAGTTCATTGCTTGGGCTAGGCCACTGAATCTCATCATCCTTCCTCTCAAATCACCAGACCCTCACCCCACCCGCCAAAGCTGCCTTTACGCCTGCCACATTAGCCCAAAAAATTTATGACATCGTTAGTTTTAAGTGCTACCCCTGTTAGGACAATGCATACTTAAAGCAGAACCCTTCGTGACAAGAGGATTCATATTGGACGGGGGCAAAAGCCGGAGTACCGAATCTTTCGGAGATATTAATATAATATAGTCTGAACTGGCCCATATACAACACAGAACTGAGATCTGTGTACATAACACAATAATCAAAATGATATTGTATGATAGTTGTGCTGGGAGCCAGTCTATAACAGTAAAATTGCTCATAAAAAAAAATTCATATTTACTTAAATGTTAGACAAATGACACATCTCATCGTTCTTAACCTTGCTGATACAAGTAAATGATTAAACAGCACATTTAGATTCATTATAAATAAGAAACTGTTGGTTTTCAATAGTTTAGGCACCTCTCATTAGTAAGACAAACATGGAATCTATCATTATAATGTGTTGCACCCCTGAGGCAGATCTTCATGCAAAACAGAGAGAGCATTATAAGGCACTCTGTGTACTCGCACACAACACATCTTGTTTGTCAAAACTCACAAACCCAGCATGAAAGAAAAACAGTAGCAGGGAGACGTCCGGGAACACGTGCTCCCTGCAGCACACCATCACTCTGTGCAGCCCAGCCTGACGTCAAAGGACAGGGCTTCGACTGTCCACAGAGGACAACAACTTTGCAAACAAAGCCCCAAGTCCAACCTCATGGAAGTCCCGACTTTGACTTTCTCCCGGCTTCGTGTCAACATGCCGCTCTGCATCCACGTACCCCCCCCCCTTCCTCCCCTCTCCCCTCCGCAGCCGCCTCCACAAAAAAATACCACTATTACAGCACAATTTGGGAGTCATTCATCAAATAAGACATAGGATTAATTAAGCCTGAGGACTGAATTAGCCTCCCCCTTTACTCATCAAGGTGTACCCTTGGCCTGAGGTTGGGGATGAGGGGGGTGGGGGCTCTGTGTTGGCGGTGAGGGGAGTGGGGGTTGGGATTTAATATGGGTAGCATGTGTTTAGTACACTCAACGCTCATAGTGGGACAAAAAGGAGATGAAAACCCTGTTATCCCCAATTTACATATGATGTATGACAATAAAAAGAAACTCCAGAGGGGAATGTTACCGCAGTGCACTTCATTACATATTAGCTTTATGGCGATATATTTACCAGGCTGATCGGCCTTCTAGGAAACAATAAAAGTTGGCCTTATAAATGACTGAATGACAAAACTTTCACACTGAACCGAACTAAATATCCACATATTTCTCATGTATATTAACCAGTCATAGCAATGGGTACCACACCTGAGACGTGGCACTGACATTAACCTTTTCAATGTTGTTTTTAGATGAATATTTCACAAGGACAGCTGCAGTGGGAGTCCAGCAGACAGATGAGACTTTTGTCTTTGTATTTAAACGCCGCGCAGGTATAGTGTGTGTGTGTGTAATAATGGCCCATTATAAGTAAAGATTCCCTCCCCTGTGTGCAAAGATTTGTGGTTCATAGCATACACTCAGTTCATTAGTCCATAGCGTTGTGTCCCTCACTGGAGAGGGTCAGGCTTTTGATGAATGGACTGTGTACCGTGTAGCTTCAGGCTAAGATTCAGCACCTCAAGAGGCAGAGAGGACCCAACTCTGGTTAGAGTGAAGAAAGAGAAGAAAGAGAGGAGGAAATGAGGTAGGGAGGGAGACAGAGAGAGAGAGAGAGAGAAAGATGAATTTGGATTACCCAGGAGTTCTGTCTCCCCCGAGTCCTGCATCAGAGAGACATTAGGAATCTAATGTGCTATTATTCTCCATCACCCCTCTAAGCCTAAAACATCTGTCCTTGGGGTGTCTCCAGTAATAGACAAGGGCTTTCGGACCCTTTGCTAAGACAAGATAGCAGCATCGACAAGGGCCCTTGACGTCCTGCCGACTTAATCTGCAAGTACTTCCACAAAATTGACATTGTCTAGAGAGTAAAGCAATCAGCAGACACAGTGTTAGAGAGCATTTATATTACAGTTGTGTTTTCAAAGACAGTAAAAACCTGACCTTTAGGATGCCTGGCAAATAATTACATATTTGCCAGGCGTGTCACTTGTTTCAGCTTGCAAATGACTTCTCTTGCATTGTTAGCAGTAGCTGAAAACATGCAGAAAGGATTTATTGTGTATGTCAACAATATTTAGGGATACATGATGTTATCGGCAAAATGTATGTATGTAATATGCATTATATATGTAATGTAATATCGACAAACACACCAAGATCTGCTGATATGACTGATGACTGTAACAGCAGACTAATTTAGCTGCTACCTCCTTGACTTCTACAACTATTGTTTTTTTTTTTTACCATTTATTTATTTTGCTTAAAGAAGAAAACTTATATCTACATCTGCTGCGACATAAGTAGGCAACATATTATGTTAATTTCATGACTGAAGAGAATAAATGACCTCTGCATCATATGTATGGGTATATATCGGTATGTATATATATTGGTTATTGGTCCGATATACTCCCGATATAGATATACTGTCTATATATATATATATATATACTGTCTATATATATATATATATATATATATATGTACATATATATCATGTGCTCTAACTTACAGATACCTGTGCAATATTGAGAAATGAATTGTATTTTCTTTTTTTCTGTATCTTCACAGCATGTGAGACTAATTGTCTTCATGTGGCCATAAATGCAATATTTATGATATTCATTTTCAACATGAAAGATCTGTAAGTGGAGGCGCCGCATTTGATGTTGTATGTCTTATAATTGAATTAAATCCAGTCAAAGAGCAGAAATATTTTGTCTTAAAGGCTTTTGGACCCTCAAGATCGGATTATAAATGCAAAATGAAAAGAATACGTCTTGATTTATTAAATATTGATGAGGGGGGAGGGGGGAAATACTATGCATACTAATTCATTTAAGAGAAATAATGTTTCATCATTAAGGCACAGCAACTACTTGGCTATGTGAGATAAAAAAATAAAAAAATAAATAAAGTTTCAATGAATTCCCAGTAGCTTCTTCACATTTGACAGTGGAAAACACGCAACCTGTTTAAGTTTCTATGCTAAAGAGAAGGTGTGGGCTGAACAGATGGCCACATGCATGCCTTTCACGACTGGTTCTGTTGAGCAATTAAAAGTTTCTGGCTATTTTTCTCCCTTCCCCCCCCAAAGTACAGATTGCAAACATGACAAGAGGTCAAATATCTGCAAGGAAAGAACGTGTGGAACAACTGTTCTACCGAGCTGCTCTGGACTCAGCTGGTGTGCAAGCGGACGGGTATTCACCTGAACGAGGACTGGTAATCACCCCACACCAAAGTGAATAATTAGTGCAATAATTACCAGGCTTAAAATGAATCTGTTAGCTGCCCTCTCCTAACAGGTGTTGAAAGTGCCTTGAAGGGACAGAGATTAAAGATTATTTCGTTATCCTGGGTCTCCTTCAGGCACAACTGTCTTGTGTTTTATCCTGTCATCCACAGTGAGGGTCATGTGGGGGCTCATTTTCCTCTGGCTTGGCAGTTTTGGGAGCTGCGCATCTGACAGAGAGTGAATGTTGTTTAATCTGGGAGAGTGGGCCGTCCTTGAGCTTCCTGGACACTCCATGTCCACATAACCTCCAGCTACATGGTTGTACTAATGGTTATTATTAGCAGCCACGCTGGCGTTCCCACTGAAAAAAGCCAGAGACACTGAAATAACATTTTTTGATGATGTGAAAGAAACAACAGCTTTAGAACCCAAGTAATAATATCAAATGAGTTTCACGTTAAGTTTACAGTTAATAAGAAATCTGCCGCTATTCTCCTCAATGATTATCAAATTTGCTCATGTGATTTCATTGGCAGTCGAGTGGCTGTGTGTGCTCTCTGTTTTGACTTAGGCAACGAAGCAAGTGAGCCTAGGGGTGTTTGTTCTTGTAAGAATGACTTAAAGACTTATCAAGATGCCACAACTTGTGCCTCGGTTCCCAGGCTCGTTCGATGTTTGTTATTCAGACTTCCTGTGTGTGTAATTGCTACAGCAGGTGTATCAGATCTTAGACACAGTAAGTTAAATATTTTGCTTTAGTTACAATTTTGCTTTAATTACAATGAAACTAGAATAATCCCTAAAGTATTGCATATAAATGGTGCAGCATCAGTAAAGCATTGCCATCAGGAATCATTATGCTATGATGCTGTTATGCCACACAAAACAATTCACTTACAAATGTATTATGTTGTAAGACTTCTCAGTATTTTCCATTCAACGACTTGAATATATATGAATGTCTATGCAAAATCAAGACAAATGTGCGTTTCAGACAGACATTGGTTGACTCCAGTATCCGCATGACACTCTGCACTTTATCTTTTCCTGTGCCCTGTTGTTGTAAAATGTTGTATCATTAGTTTCTCTGACAATGATTTAGCATTCAGTCATCTACCCCATTGACCTGTGCTGTGTTTAAATGTAACCTTCTTTCAGCTCCAGCCATCGTTTGTCTCTTTTGAGCTGTCAAATACACACAAATTGGACGCAACCTGCCATGGCCGGTGACGGCGAGCGGGGCTGCAAAACTGAGGCTGGGCAATCAGCTGCATCTATTACATTTACATGGTCTGGGAAGGTTAGCAGGTTGTTCCTGAAAGATTACTACCTCTAATTTCTTTGGGGAGGATGGGACCTTGGTGCTGCTGCCAAGCCTGCTTTTCAGGTCAGGGCCCCCTGAATGTTAACTAAGACCCAGGAGCAGGTCAGCAGGCAGGCCAAGGGACCAGAGGAGAGCCCGCGTCCTGCTTGTACACTGGTGGCCAGCAAGTCGTGCAGAAAGTTGCCATCCATCTCTGGCACAATGCTAATGATCCATTCTGGTAGAGGTCTGTGGTTAGAAAAAGCTATTCAGGTATAGTTCTCCACCGTTGCCTCCCTGCTGCTGAGTGCAATGCCAACTCTGGAATCCCTGTCAGTGAGAAGACAGGCTCTCTTACCAAAAAAAGAGGAAAATCTCAAGTATTTCTTCAGTGAGAGAAAGAAGTGTTTGATGTTCTCACAACTGCTCATCAACCCGCTGGTTGTCTTCTTTAAGCTATGCTGCAGGGACATTTCATGTGGTGCCACAAAGAGCAAATTCTGCTTCCAGTTTTTTTTTTTTTTACTTTGACTTTGATCTAAATTATTAAACACTTTCAACTCCATGTCAAACTATGATCATTGCAACAAAAAGTGTTGTGGCTCCAGATCATGCTTTGTGTTACTATGGCGGAGGCAGCTATAGGCTGCATAAAATACACACGATCGGTAAAGCTTTATTTCAGTCATTAGCACATCACACCTACATTCAAATTGTTAATGGCAACATGGTGGGAATAAACATACAGCTCCATCCTATCATCCTGTGCAGATTATACAAACATAACATTTTAAAAAGATAGTTATTTCTAACTATCCCTGGCCAACTGGATTCATTTGAATGTTCACAGAAGAAAATAACCTTTGTTTGCGTGTCTGTTTACATAATGTTGACCCACGCAGCACACATCATGTCATGTAATAAATGTACCGTATATACATATTTACCACAAATGCTTTCTCACATAAACACCACCCTAGAGTATATTAGTATATTATATCCTCAATGTGTGAAAAAAATATAATATTATTTGCTGTGACCATGTGCCATGGGTATAGAAGACAGTAAGGTGTTTTGGGGTTTTTTCTGCAGCAACATGTCATTTTATCTAATTTTGTATACAATGAAATAGCCAATTAAAAATAACTGCCTTACTTTGTTAATAAAGCAAAAGACTGACTCCAGGGAACATTTCATTGGCAGTTAATTATGCAGTCTGGTATTTCCTGATGTTCTCAGCAAATGTACAGTGAGACTATAAAGCTGTTATTGTGCTCCGGTTTGATTTCATATTTGCATAACAGAGAGAGTGCCATGTGTCTTGATGCTGCTGCTGCTGCTGCTGCCACATGCAAAGCCTGAGCATGTTTAGAAAAACGCTGGTGTCGTTTGCATCTGTGGAGGTGCATTTGCAGTGTGTCATTTCCTATAACATACCGTACGATGTAGTAATCCTTTTAAATTGACGATGCAGTGTGATTCACTAGAGCAAAAAAAAAAACACGCTTACTACTTTAAATGTCTGAATACTAGAACTTCTGTAATGAGTAATATAGTGAAATAATTCATTGAAATCTATCTAAATTTTTCTTTCTATACGCACCTGCGCTGAGATACGCTATTAACTTCTCCGTTTCCATGCCTTTCTGAGGTAAATGATGCTTGAACAGCAGGGTTATCACTCACTGTTAACCATATGGTTTTGTGCTAAAGGTCACCAGTGTGTCTGGGGTTAATATCAAATGCCCAAAGACTGAGGCACTCACACATTTATTAATAACAGTATATATTCCCCAGTGCAAAGACCATGCAGATGGCAAATATGTGTTTCTTTCTTAGCATAACTGTGAGTGCACTGAGCACAGTGTTTGAAGTATATGACAATGAATTAGTAGTCTGGATTAAAAATGAGCCCGATCAATCTGCAGAAATCAATCTAAACTAATGGGAATATACGTTTTATACTTTTTAAATACATAACTCCACAAAACGTTGCATTATTATTTCTCCTATAGGTCGGATTTTACCACGTCCCTTGTCGACATTTCTCTTTACTTTGACAGAGAGCAGAATCAGTCTCCCTTTAGCCGTAATAAAAAATATTGGCTTTTAAAAGTCACATTAAAGCATATGGACGCTCAAGGCCGTACCAACATTGTGCAAAGGCCTGAAGGGATAGAAAGAGAGTCGAGTTTCCCCACAATTCTGCACCAAAACAGCCTACACTTGATGCGAGAATTGGTAAATAGTTATCATTTCTATGTTAAAAAAAAAAGGGTCAAAGCCAACATGCGGCGAAATAATAAAATATTGAAATGCCAATGAAACATAAATGGGAATTTTGTTACATCTGTCTCTTGCTAATTGAGTTGCTCCCAAGAATGTTAGTGCTCTGGAGAATAATTTGTCAGTGCAAAACATCGAACGGACCAATTTATTGGTTGCTGCAGGCTGTAGAGTTCCATCAGTCTTTGATCAACCTTTTTAGGTCAGTGTCTCTCGAAATACAGAGAGGAGAATTACACAGCAGAGAAAATATTTCATCCTTTTAAAAAGACAAGGAAAACTATTTTTGTAGTCACACTGTCTGGCTGTGATCGTGAATAAATTCTTGAGGGTTTGAAGCCGGAGTGGAGAACTGGAAGCTTTAGTGCACAATATTTATTGTTTTGTGTTGGATGGTAACTTAAACATTTATCATAACAAGTGACACAAAGAGTAATTATAAGTTTTGCTTTTTTCTCATCACTCCCTGGATGTTGGCTGCGTGTGCTGACAGTTACTGTTAAGCTTCTCTGACACACTTAATTATGAGGGCGGTTCAAAGTTTTTGACGATCAATCTTTTGAAAGACTCCTGGCGCTTTAACAATAGATGTGCAAAAGGTCGTTTGATAGCACAATCAAAGTCAAACTTCAGGTTTCCTTCAATAAAATTATAGCGTTTTTGTTTTTTTACTGAGCTGTGGGTAGTGTGCGGATCAGTGACCTCGGTGAACCTTGTGTTATGGCAAAGAACATGTGGATCAATACCTGTCTATAACTGAGCCATCACCTCCTTAACCCATTCTAACCTAAACCTAACTTCCGTAACCTTATGCAACATATTCAAACGTATGCACAAATGATCACATATTTGGTGTGCAGTGATCTCTGAGTACACAGTGGGTAAATAAAGCAGAATAATTAATCAAGAAATAGTAAAATGCACAGCTAATCTGTATAATCTGATGTGAACAGAGCAGATGTGTTTGTCTTATTGTTAACAATAATGGTAGCAATAACAATCTTTGTTTGGTTGTGTTTAAATATTAGTAGACACAGCTTTACCAAAGTATTTTTTTTACTGCATAGGCTCACTGTAACATTGTACAGTGCTAGGTGACAGGCAGCTGAATCGAGGTTGCAAACACACATCATTGCATGCTGTGTTTTCTGATTGTTATGAGTATTGTGTGAGTACAGCTGGCCTTTCTCATATTAAGCACATGTAGTTACAATCATGGCCAAGCATCTTTGCACATCACACCACCTCATCCCATTCATTATAAAATAGTCCCTTGGTCACATGGCTGGAAACTGCAATTAAGCTGGCAGTAAAGTAAACGTAAAAATGGGTGGGAGATTTTAAAATGCTGAATAGCCTGAATTAATTTGATAGTGGAATTAGCCAGTGGAGGCTTATCCTCCTGTGTCTCCTCGGAAATGTTGCCTCAACACCATGCCATGGCTTTTTTTTGGGGGGTGTTTTTTTTTATTTGTTTTTTGCAGGTATTTAAAGAAATATAGAGATATTTGCAGACAAAGCAAATACAGTGAGTAAAGACTAATCACATTTTAAACAAAAGGAAACCCTAATTATGCAGAAAACATTTTAAGTGTTTAAGAAGTGACTGTAATTTATGGCGTAATCAAACTGGAAAATGCCAGATTATAACATGTTTCCTCAGAAGAAACGCCATAATAGAGTGTAATATTTAGTTTCTCCTCGAAAAAATAATTTCAACAAGGCCCTTAAGATAAGTAACCAGGTTGTACAGCACACTACATCATTAGCTCACACATGTGCAGCATCTCAGAGGACCTATAATTTGAGTAGGAAAAGTCCGTTCCTTCACAGTGGGGTTAAAGAGTGGGTGACAAGTGAAGAAAATCACAGTGGAATGCATTAATTAAGTAGATCTAAAAGCATATTTATCAAAGGCTAAGCCATAAGGGAATTATCTTATGATCTAGTAAAGACAGGACAGGTTAATAGAATAAAGGGCCTTGAACAGAATGTGTGCTTATACATAAAATATCAACCTGATCTTACATGTAAACGAATCATTAGGATGTAACGGTTAAATCTCGAGACAAGCAGATGCTTAACAACAGAAATGACCCTCATGTTTCATCACTGATTTGTGTTTAATTTGATTCAAATGTCAAAACCTGTGACTTAATTCTTCTTGGCATTTTGTAAGATTCCGCGGGAAGTGACCCAATATTTGCTCAGAGTGAAAAGACCATTTTTCCTAAAAGGCTGATACCAAAAATAAATATTTTCTTGAACCTCCCCTTAATCGGAAAACAGTGCACTGGTGGTTCATAGAGGAAATAAACAGCCTACTGATTCCGTCTAAATCACCTAAACGGTGTCAATCACAAGTGAATATGCAGGGCCCCATCCCGGCTAGTGATGACTGATGGCCCCTCAGTGGCGATTGAGACAGACGGAGCAGATTGAGAGAGCTTATCTTTATGGAGGAGCCATGGAATTGTTAACAGGATGTGATGGCTCGCATCCGCTGAGCTGAGCTGGGAAATAAAGCTGTTGGGCTCTGGCTGCCTTGCCATCATTCACAGGGGTAATGATCTTTGTCTGGCTCGGAAGTAAGTAATAGTCTGCCCACAGGTTAGTAAGGGCATGACACAGTGTTGCTGACAAAGTTGAACTCGGACAGATGAGCACAGGTCAGTACACTGCTATATTTTTAATACATTTAACAGGCAATTGAATAAAGATTAAAATATATTGTAAAACCTGGGGTTCACAGAGCTTAAGTAAGAGATGAGTTGCACTCGATGTCTGGCCGTGGACATTTTTTTTTTTTAGATGTTCTCCTCTGGTGCAGGAATAATGGGGAAGCTGCAGAGTGAGATGACTGCAACAGTGAAGTACAACACTTAAAAGTCATTTATGTCACAACACCATGACATTTCCGGTGAACAATCGCCACATTATTGTAAATGGTGGTGTGGATGATTATTCTCGGGATCAAAATGGATGCAAGGGTATGTTGAGAGGAAGCAGTCAAAGATCAAGCTCCACTCAATTGTCTTTAGCAGGATAATTAATCAATTCACTATGCACATCCAGGTCTCAGAGGCGTCTTTGAGATAATTGTTCTCATTGACTTGAATAATTATTTGTTTACTGCTTTAATTATTTTTGCATTTGGGAAACATATGTTTTCTTTTGATGGTAGCTATAGGTGGAATTCACACTAAAACAATATGATAATATGACTCATCCTAATTCCAAGTGTCTCGCAAGGAAACTACTCAATTTATGTCATTATATGTATTTTTATTTTTCCCAATTTAACTTGGAAAAGGGTCAATAAAACATGTTTTGTTATTTCTGCCTTGCACTGAATCTAAGGCGTTTAATTCTGGGCTGTGAGGTCAGCCCTTAGTTACAGACACAATATATTCAAACAGGCACTGGCATGATGTTGAAAACAATCCACAGAGTCCTCGGCTCACGCCATGACTATGAATGAGACCTTATGGCTAATGTAACAAATAGCACAAATTACGAGGGCCAATTTAATGACACTCGCTACTATTTATCGTGCCCGGTTTAAATGTTTTGCTCATTTGTTTCCATTAAATATTTCATCTTCCCTTAAATATTAATTCAACTTCCTCTTTAAATTTTTTACCAGTCTCTTTGCAGTTGCTATCTCCATGCCTTCCTTTTAGGCTTCACAATCATGAATAATTATTCATCTACTCCCAGAAAGAGATTGCATAAAACATGCACATGAATTCTTTTTGTCTCCCCTCATTAGTGATATATTTCAAGTAGCCTAAATACTTCCCACTACCCCACTTATGGAAATTGGAGGAGAACCTTCCTAATGATCCTGCTGTACAAATAGGTTATGCCTCCGTCTCTGAATCCAACATTGATCCCTCCTTTCATGATGAAATGAGGGGTCTGCGCCGAGATCTGGAGTTCAGCTATTACTTTTTAAGGGAGAAATCTGAAACACCCTACACAGACGGTGTCTCTTTGCATTTTATTGTTTAACAAACAGCTCCTCGGGTGTTCTAGATTGTGCTCGTATACCTACAAATTCAATTTTTTTTGAATAGCTGTCTATAAATGTAAGGAACTGGATCTGGTCATTTGGGTAACGGGTCACCTGACAGGCCTCAAACTCGGCAGGGGACTTACTAAGGGCACAAGTGTGTGTAGTGTCAACGTTGGATAAGATATGCAAGAGATATAAGTGCAAATGCAACAGATGTATTGCTAAAAGAGCCACTTCCACCCCCTCAAAAAGCAGGCACATACTGAATGGTTTTAAATGACAGGCACTGGCTTTGCTGTGACCCAACCTTATTCAGATGCAATTGCAAATTTGCTTTAAAATAATTACTCTTTGAGCATAATTACATTTTTGTTGGGTCACCAAACATAAAAAAAAAATTCAATTTAATCTCTTATTTTCTAGAAATATCTAAATGTTAGATATGCTACAGCCCAGCTCAATGGCTTTATCTTGACTAAACAGCCAACATTTGTCTTCATTTGTACAATAATTGCAACATGACTCAGTGGCAAATAGCACAGTGGTGGAAGGTGGAAGGGAAGTACTCTCAATTTGACTGGATTATCATTTGGTGATGAGGCCTAATGATCCAGCAGAGTAAATAGAACTGTGTTAATTAGAAACAACACTGAATGAGCCGCTGCACACAGAGGAGGTCTTAATTAACCATGCAGAACCATTATGTTAGAATTATAGATGTGCTTTCTTGTACACCGTGATGTCTGATTATTAATAATAACAATAATAATGATGATAATAATAATAATAATTAGTCCACAATTATCCAGACTGCCAAAAGAGAAATTGCAGTACATTTCAGTCATCTCAATTCAGTTTGGGAGTATAGGTGGTGATAAAAGCTCTGAAATGTAAATAACTAATATGCTCCCATCTCTTCAGATAATATGTTAACATGGCCTAACCTGAGGGATGATAGTAGCCATCTTCACCAAAGAAAATCTCTACTTCTCTAAATGTGTAATGTATTTTTTTGTTTTTCAGAAAAAAATGGGTTGGGTAAAAGCTGCCTCTTGTTATTGCAATTTAAAAACGGTCTTCATTACATCGCAGACAGTTTTCTCTACAAGGCTTTGAGTTATGGCAGATTTGCAATCAATAAAAAGCCCATGTCTGCAGTATTTAAATAAGCATCTAACACCACCTAGTGGCATATTGGACACAGACACTGACACTACAGTCAATTCAAGTTATAACAAACTTGAATTACTTGACAGTAAATCTAACCAGACATTAGATATTTTAGGGATAGTACATTTCAAAATAAAGTAAAGGTGCTTTACAGTAGAAACTAACTGTACAGGTGTTAACATTCAAGTAGTAAAAACCAAAACATAGACATATAAAATCAAAGAGCAATGAATAAGTAAACACCAAAAATTAAATATGTGCCATACAATAAAAGTGTGTTTTAGAGGAACAATGAGTAAGATTTAGCAATATTTATTGGATATATAATAACCCTCACCTCAGCATTCCCTTACAAGTGTGTGGGGAAACCTTCAGTTACCTTTAAATCATTGCAAAAAACACAATTGCAAAATGGTGTCCTCCACAGAGCTGACCCGGCTCCTGATATTAACTTAGAGGCCTCATGCTGGACAAAAACAACAATTCATTCAGATCTCAGGTGTCAGTCTCATAGGCAATGACAAATAATGTATAGGCAGGAGCCAGAGCTTTCAAAGCTTTAAGTGGGACACATGACCAGGCTTGTAAAGTTACAAACACAGGCCACCTTAAGAAACAACAAATTTCTATTGAGTTATAAATGAAAAAAATAATAATAATAATGTATTTCAAAGCTGTATCTGCAATTTGAATAGCTCCTCCCACTTGTGTTGGTCAATTACAGTTTTTCTCAATTGCTAAAACACTAAACCCTATTGTCTGAACCAAATGCTCAGTTGCCTGAACCCACTGATTGACTCAGTCACTCTTTTGGCAAAAACATAAGCACTTTTCACCTGTTTAGACAAAACTTGCCAACACATTTTCATAGTGATGCACCTGTGCTGCATAATGGTGAACACAGGTGACAAAAGTCAAACACAATTAGAGCACAAGTGTCACCACGTGAACACAACAACTCAAAACTGATCACACTTGTGGATAATGATGTGAGGGAACATATAAGCCAGTTCAGAGAGCACTGGTTTGTGAGGCCCTATGATGGATAGAAATTTGAGAGGAAGAGTTTGTGTGAGAGGAGGTTGAGGTGGTCAGTGAAGACATCTGATGAAATCAGAGCGACTGTGATTGACCATGTTCTTGTCCATGGTATGAGCATGAGGGAGGCCGGACAAAGGCTACAACCAAACAACAGTAGATTCACTGTGTCCACCATAATCCGAAGGTTTAGAACAGGTAATTACCTTTTTTGACATTATAGTATAGTATAGTATGTAAATGTTGACAGCAATTACTGTATGACATACTATATACTGTACCACAGTATACTGTAAGTAAATATATGTTTCAGTACATCACTGTACCAATGTACTGTAGTATTGTAATGGAGGGTTGGTCTAACTGTTTGTAGGCCTAGTATTTCATGTATATTCTTTGTAACTGCATGTTCTCTTTTTGTAGAATTGAAAGACTGCCACATGGGGCAGGTATGTTCTCCCCGCACCAAGAGACCCTAATTGTTGATATGGTCCGTGAGAACAACACCATTAAACTGAGTGAAATTCAGCAGAAGATCATTGAGGACCATGTAAATTTTGAGGGTATCAACAGTGTCAGCCTCTCTACTGTTGATCGTGTCAGACTGCACATGAAACAGCCTGGATACGGCATGCTAGAGGTTTTTCTCCGGTTGCCTGGCCACACAAAATATGGCCTGTGATGTGGATGAAGTCCTGTGGCCTGACCCAGTACAGAGACATGATGATGTGGCTGAGTAATGCACTTATTTGTATATTTGTGTACTTTACATTTTGTACTACTTTACATGGGCTTACTGTACACAAGTGGCAAATGCATACGATTTTGTCTTTTTGTACAAATGCTAAATGCACAGGTTTTTTTGTTTTGCCACATCCATTTAGCCTACAGTGAACAATAAACATTTATTTCTCCAGCTTCATGTCCTGAGCATTGTGTTTTCAATTTTTCTACATAGTGTTTAGTGACTGTTCAGTAGTGTTTTTAATTTTGATTGACTCGGGGCACGATTTGACAACATAGTTCAGTTTTGAGCACAGATTGAACTGTTTTGAGGTGAAAGTTTGGTTTTGCAAGAAGAGTCTGAGGTTTTGTGAATGTAGCTTGAAAATTGGGTTTTGTGTTCACAGTTTAGAGAAAAGGAGAGCAGCTTTCAAGAAATGTGTCTTAGCAATCGAGAAAAACTGTAATACATTTTCTCACTTGTTGTCTTGTAGGTTTAATGTGCAGTAGTTCGAGTGTTAACACAGATAAAGCAGGTAATTAATAAACAGGTTAACATACAGGCAAAATGTAGCATACAATAATGGAACATAATGACTTAGCAGTTTAAAAAGAACAATCCACAAAAGTGTGGAGTGTTTTGCACAAGGACTCTCTGGAAGGTCAGCAATAAAACTATTTTTTATTATCATACCAATTGTATCCCCCTAAATGGCACTTGTGTTTTTTTTTTTACAAGGTGGAGTATTAGTATAGTACCGTTATCGCTGATTACTCAATCATAACAATGAGCTGCTGCTGCCAACAGAGGGCGGTAAAATAGATCAGGGACCGAGACTGTCGACGGTGCCAGGTTTGCTATTTTTCCGGAATCCGGAATGCATAACACACTATTACCATATATCTATTCCACTGTGTATATATATACGTATACATACGTGAATATGTAGAACATAATAAAAAAAAAATCACAACATCGAGATCTTAAATCTTCTACATAAATTAATAGTGTCAGGCGGTGAACAACTTTGCAGTTTAAAATGAAAAAGTGTTGTGTCGTTTACTGCGTGTTGTGTTGAGAGAAGTAAAACTTTAGAACCAAACCACGAGGACACGACACTGGCAACTCAGTGGAAAGCTGTCTAACGCTAGCTGCGCAACAGGCAAGCAGCTAGCGTTGTTGGCAAACAACAGTCGTGGTCTGACACCGGTACTGAACGTCCCGGGTCGTGAAATCAATGCGTATTGACTTTGTACTACACACGAAGCAGTGGAACGAGTTTTCCACAGTTGTCAACGATTTTGGCGTGATTTTATGGACTTCAGCCGTACAGCATTAGCTTGTTTTGCTGCGACTACGTTAGCTAACGGTAGCTCATGCGCTAGCGTGACATACGTATGTTAACGGTTGAAGGAAGGAAGGAAGGAAGGAAATTAACTGGCATAGGTAGGATCGCTCCGCTCCATTTGCTAAGCTACTTTGTGGACGTTTCGGCTCTACATCGTGACGCATCTTGAAAATGTGACTTGTGCAGCCTGTGAGACATTTAACACTATTTGTTAATGAGATAGTTGGTAGGTGTCGCTAGCTGTCAACAAAAGTCCTTGCTAGCGGTACTGCAAATTTGCCACAAACTTCTTAAGAAGTTGTGAATCAGATTGGGTAATCTGATTGATTTGTGCTACTAATAAGCAGGTGTGTTAGTCGTTTGTTGGCGGACTGTTTCTCTTTAGCGACAGCGGGACAAACCCATGGCATCGGGTGTGATTGAGAGTGAAGCCGTGCTACATGGTTTAAGTGATATGAATTTGAACAATAGCAACCCGGATTGTGTCACACCCAGGAGGACTCATGGTGGAAACAGGCAGACTTCCAGTCCCTCATCCTCCGGGGTGTCCGGAGAGGGTGACGTGGAGGAAGTAGATGAATTACAAAATAGCACCATTGAAAATGGCGAAGAGGCACAGAAGGAGAGTCTGACGACAAGTAGAGTTACGCTGCAGGAGAAGACGACACCAGAACATGGACAGAAACAGCCAGCAGCAAGAAGCTCTACTCCAGTGAAACCTTCCCAGCCACGCTCACCATCTGGACCTGTAGGAAGGTCTGTCATATATGCATTTAAAATGCTAAATATTTCAGTGTCTGGCATGTCTGCGTCATGACAACATGAGCTTATTTATGGTTTTCTTTCCTTCTTCCTCTGTTTCTGGAGGAGTGTGGGAGCAAGGATTTTGCCATAAGTCCTCCAAAGTTGTGAAATGTGGCATATTGAAATTGCAAATATTCTAAGATCCACACATTTTCAGTGAGTAAAGTAAAGTATCATAAAAGCTTATCATCATTTTACATGTTTTAAAAAAAAGATTACAATGACCTTCTTGAGTTTCAACTTTGCTCAAGTAAACTATATAGTATAACCTTGACATTACCTTAGGGTTGATCAAGTGGCAGGTTTTCCCAGTATCCCAGTATTTCTTCATTCCAAAACTGCTGCTCACCCAGACTCCAGAATCTCACCCTGAATTACTATTCAGACATAGGCACTACAAGTGCTTTGACAGGCCAGTTACCATTCATTGTTATTGCCAATATTGTTGCTGTTAGTTGCTGTGCTTGTCCTATGAGAGGAGAATGTATCTTAACATGTTGGCATTGCAGTATTTGTAGAAGCCAGGTTTAGAGTTTATAACATTTTTTATTATTATTATTACTATTATTTAATATTGTTGAGGGGTGACCATAAATCTCAACTATTGCTTGTTATTCTGGCAAAGGACAAACATATCATATAATCATAATACCATGTATAAAAATGTTCCACGGGCAAGAATATAAAAAAGAACCACTGTGTTAAAAGAACACAATCAAAAATGATGTAACGTTCATTCATTAATTAATTCATTGCCTATCGCTTTATCCTCCACATGTAATCTTTGTTGTATCATGTTAATAGAATGACTCTTGTTTCACTGTAGTGGTATACATAAACAAACAGACACATCACTACATGTGCAGTTAAAATGGAAAACATATGTATGAAAGGGGTTATACATCAGGATAACTGCACTTAACAAATTCAATTTAGCTTATGAAGAGGACATTTCTACATGTTGTCATCTTGACATGTGTGATCCTTTGTGTGGAAGGATAAGTGAGCATGGTTTGTGCTTCTACCTTTTGTTGTCAGCATAACCAGCCATACTGAATGAACTGCTTCAGGAAAGCTAAAATAGGCCACCCTATCTAACCAAAGAAAATTGCATATCAAAGTTATCAAGCAGGAGAGTATGCAGGAGGAACTCGGGACTTTCTTGAAGCAGGGTTAAA
Source organism: Solea solea (assembly GCF_958295425.1). NCBI lineage: Eukaryota > Metazoa > Chordata > Actinopteri > Pleuronectiformes > Soleidae > Solea > Solea solea. The sequence goes on along the minus strand of NC_081145.1, from coordinate 14,439,954 downwards.
CCACTTGACCTGTTGTGTTAATAAGGGAACTAAATGCAAATAGTATTTTGGTAATGCAATGAGGGATGACATGTCAACAAATTGTTGTACATGAAGCGGGGATTGTTTTTATAAAGTGGTTAACATATAATAAAGTTATTAGCAAGTCTGATGAAATCAGGTCTAGGATAACTTACCATTATGTCAAGCCTAAGTAATTTTAGGTCTACTAAGCTGACAACCAGTTATTATTGTAGGATACTTAATTAAACAGTTTTGTTTCATAAGGTTAGGGTTAACAAACCTAGAAATTATAATTTTCTCAAATGTCATGTTTTGTCCACAAATCAGTTTGAAAAATCAGAAAGCTTGTTGTAATTGTTAAAAAAAAATAACTCAAACCAATCAATCGATGATAAAAATAGTTGATGATTAATTTTGTAACCCATTAATAATTGAATAATCTTTGCAGCCCTAATAGTTTTTATTCAGATATTTATTTTTTTAATTTTTGAGTCAGTGTGGCTGATTAGATTTACATTCAGTGAGGTCACCATTACACTTTAGATTGCAAGCCTCTATTTAGGAAACTGCATTCCTGTGGCACCCAGACCTGTCTCAGTTTGCTTGAGTGTATTGTAGTGATTAGTGAAAAACACAAGCAAACTGCTACACTGATACCTTATGAAATGTTGAGAACCAAATTCCCAGAGTGTTTTTGTGTCTGGGAATACAAATACAGTCATGCATGTGCTCAATGCATCAAAGGAGCTCTGTATAGTAAAGATACAGATGTCACGATCAGCATTCATGGTTTATAACTAATCCCTCAACACAAGCTGGTAAGCCTTTCAAGAAGCCAGCGATCTGATTACATGACTAGAAACAAGCCTACACATTCAGAGACACTCGATCAACATGTTAACAAGTCTGGGTGCATGACCAACTTAAAGCACTTTAAATTAGTTAAAACAAGTAATTCACAATTCTGTATGTAGTGTGACCTTCCAATTAGTATAGGGGGTCACCCACAACTCAGGACTGTCATTCATGCATTGATTAGTACTATAGTGTAGGGTATTACTCAATAAATGGTCCCTTAATTAATAATCAATGTATGTGAATAATTTTAAATATTTGGCAGTAGTGCTGGGCAACATATTATTGTCAAATCAATTTGAATTTAAACAAGACAATCAGCAATTCACAAACACCGCAATGTCTTATATAGCACCTGGGTCTGCTATTGTCACTTTAAACTTACAGGGTGTGGTCTACATTTGCTATACTTTGACATAACAAATAATTGGTGGCCTCTCATTCCACACCCCAACAAGCTTGGGTGGTTCTATGACCCATTTAGTGCCTTTATGTCCCCATCCTTGCATTTGAATGTAGAACAGTCTATAATTTAATACCGCAATGCTCCATTTTGTATTTTGTTTTTTTTAGTTTTCTTTACAGTATTTAATTTGTTTACAATGGTGAGGCTGTTATTGTATGTAAATGGTACACAATTATGTAAGGGTTTAGTGAAAAACTGAGTCGATTGAGACTGCCATTCAAGCGGAATTTGGAAACAAGAACAAAACTGCATTTGACTCTTGGTAGAGCATTATGACTTCAATGTTTCCCCCTTAATCCTTTGAGGACTGTAGAAGTCACAAGCAAGTGTTGACAGATGACCATTTGTATCTGTTAGGATTTTGTTGGTCATAGATAATCTTTGCTTCCTCTTACTCTAATTGAAATTGGAGTACAAGAGAGTCTTTCAGTAAGTACAAGCTTTAAAACTTTTACAGTAGCAAAACATTTTTGTGTTCTAATTTCCAGTCTTGATCGCCAAGAATCAGTCGCGACAACAGAGGCCCGTTTAAGAATGGAAGGAGTTGAACTTAAGGAAGAGTGGCAAGATGAGGACTTTCCACGGTACTTTTGCATTTTCTCATTGTTTTAATAAGTCATGTATGGATCACAGTTTTGTATCATATCTTTGTGTTTTAAAGTCACATAGACAGAAGACCTACTGATGACCTGTTCCCCTCTTGTTTTATTTTCAGGCCCCTACCAGAGGAGGAGGAGCTTGAAGAAGAGCTTTTTGCTGGGTCATCTGAAAACCGAGACCCTGGTAAGGAAAACAGAATATTATAATATCACAATATATACAGTAAATACATGTCCATAAAACAAACATGCCAGCATTTGTACAAATAGAGTGACATTGGTTGCTGTACTTTCTTATTCAGTCATGTTTTTGTTTTGTTTTTTAAATTTATTTTGAATTTATTTTAGTTTTTTATCTGAACAAAGAACAGATGAGGGCCAGGACAACTACAATTGCAAAGCAATTCTTATCTACTACTATGACTATACAGGTATAATAGAGCAGAATAAAAATAAGTGCAGTCCACAGTGCATACCAGACATGTTCAGATGAACAGACATGTTTTAAGAGCCAAGAAAGTATTAAGAGTCTTTGAATTTGTGGCAGTCCCATTTTTCCCAGTATTTCTCTCCTGTTTCCTTTTGAAGTCTTAGCATAAAAGTTAGTCAGTCTTGTTTCTCCCAAAATCTTTTCAAAAGTTAATTCGGAACTAATGTCAGAGCTCAGCACTCCCGAGTTGGCAAGATCAAAAAAGTGTCTTGGAAGACTTTCTTTCAAGTCTTCCAATGGTTGAGTGATAGTGGATTTTTAAAGGCTGATACAAAGCCAATAATGGAAGGAAATGAAAAAACTGCCCTGATATTTCAAAGATTTGCAATGGAAATATAAAAGCAGAACACCATTGTATTGCATTAATGAAAACATAAACTAATTCTGGATTTAAGATTGCTCTCTAAACTAAACATTTGGTGGGAATGGTTTTGTATTATAGTAGAAAGCACTCAAACCTGTGTATATAAACTGTGTATAAACAGTATAATCACTAATGTCTTGGTATCTACTCTAGACTATGTAATCAACCATAGCAAGAGGGCAAAGAAAAAGCTTGCAGCACCAGACATCAGTCTGACATTGGATCGCAGTGAGGGCTCTCTTCTCTCAGATGAACTGGATGAAAGCACAGAGCTAGACCTTGATGACATCGACACACCCTCAGACAACAGCAATGAGTTTGAGTGGGAAGGTAAAGGCTTAATTATATCATATATTGGCCCAGGTACCAGGAACGACATTGCTCTTGCAGGCCATCGTTAAGGCACGTTTCCACTGCAGTGAAAGGCCAGGAATGATAATGTAAAGTAGCATGATGACATGTAAGCAATCCACACCCACAATGGAGGTCTAAAATTGGAACAATTGGGGCTTAAAAAAAACTGCACAGCTGTTTTGAGAAGTCATTGCAGCTTTGAGAGAGTAAAGACAGCAAGAAAGAAGAGGAAGAGTGTATTTGCTGCAAACAGCTGTTGGGTGATGCAGTGGGGCAGCTGAGCCAACTAACAGCAGAGTTAACAGAGAAGCTATCTAACACAAGAGCTAATAGTATAGCTATCAGAGATGCCATCAAGTATAGAAACTATTAAGTATGGAAAGTTTCGGATCATATTTGAAACTGTGTCAGGAGTACTTAAATATCAGGACACCATTGTAGAGTGCAGGACAACAGGAAACAACAACACAATAAAACGTCAACAATAGTAACCATGAAGAGATCCATGTCGTGCTGTTGTTTGCTTTGTTACTAGAATGAGCTCTTGTAACAAAGCAAAGTCAAAACACAACCAGGTATTGTCAGCATTGCTAAAATGACATTGGTTTGGTTTGTTACTTTAATTTTTTTAAAGTGAAATAAAATGCAGCAATCAGAAATGTAGTGCTGCAAGCTCCACCCACATTGGTCTTAACCCCCGAACAAAGCTGTTTTTTCAGGCCAAATAAATGGCCCATTACTTCCATCTAGTTCCTGTGGTAGAAATTCTCATAGTTCCTGGGAAAGTCCCCAGTTCCTGTGGTGGAAAGGTGCCTCTCCTGTGATTTATTGTAGCTTGGTCACAGCAAGGTAACGTTGACTTAGAATTTGACCTACATTTAATCTGTGATGTAACTTATTTATGGAAATATATGTTTTATTCACTGATTTGTAATGCATAAGCAAATGTGTTTTCAAACCAGTCTTTTATGTCCAGCGTCTTGGATGCATTGGCAATTACCCACGTTGATTTTCTAGCTTTGTGTAGGCAGCTGTAGTAGTTAAAATATGCTTTGTTGTTTTTCTCTGTTTCTTCACTGCTGCCTTCCCCTTTATCACTGAGAAGAAATGTTTCCATTCTCTGCCTGGATACAGGCTGCAGGCCAGCAACATGTTTCACTTTTCCTTGTGGTAAGGTCTCTTAGACAGCACCTGTGTTGTTTTCCCTGCCAGCCATCAGTCAATCAACCCCTATTTTTCAGTTGTTCAAACAAATCATGGTTTGAATCGTGTTTCATATCTCTTCATTTTTACTTGCTGTTTTGATGCATGTGTTTTTTGGTTTTTTTTTCCAACGAAAGTTTCTTGCATTTGAGGAAATAATCAAGCAAGATATTTTTAATGATCACTGTAAAGGTGCCGCTATCAAGTAGGAGCAATTTGGACCTTGACGATGTGTGCTTCTTAGTTTTGCATTGAGTCACATTTTCAATTTTTCTCACATTACTGGAACCTAATATATTGCAGTTGGTAGGGCTGGGTTACGATTCATAGCAATTGATGAAATGTTTAGATCGATCTTTTAATATATGCCGTTTCCTGTATCCTCTGCACAAAACTTGCGTGACTTGCCTGACTGCTTCACTGGAGCTAACCAATAAGGTAACAACCGAGTCAGCAGTTTTATTCATTACTCTGCCATCTGTGGTGTTGATCTTGTCACTACAAGACATCGGTCAGTGCGTCTACATGCATGTTAATTTCTTTGCATGTATACTCAGGCTCAGCAAGTTGTCCGATTGCCCGGCTTAGTTGGACTACGACCTTAGCTTGATTAAATTCTACATGTAAATGCACAAGTTGCTTTGCAGGGACACTGCAAAACAACATAACATTATGCAAAGAGGGCATGGGTAAGGCCAAGCTACAGCACCCTGTGCTTGACAAGTTGGGGAATTACTTCAGAAAGTCTGATGCACTTTTAGGCTGGACATTTTTAACTTGAGTTTGAGAACAATCACCAATGACTGTATTGTAGAGTAGTGCAACTATCAAATTAAACAGACCATTAATGTAACTACTTTCGGGTCAGTTATTTATGTAAATATTAATATTTTTAGTGATGCACCAGCTTAAAGTAATCCAAATCTTGTGCTATTACCAGCACTGGGTCTGCATTATTGGTAGATTGATATACTACATCTACTCTGCATACAGGTTTTTGGTGCTGCATCATTGACAAAACTCCTATTTTGCAAAGAGACCTAAAAAAAAAAGGCAAAGGTTTTAATATAAAATTGGACAATAGATGCTTTAAGTCATCTGTCGTCAATGCTCATCTGATGAGAGGATCCCTGGACCAGAGAGCTGTGGTTAAGTGTGGAGTATTTAAAAAACTCTTAATAAAACTCCACTTTTAACTGTTAATCCAGCAAACCTGCTGACTGCAGCTTTAAGACAAGGGTCACATGGATGTGATTGTTCCTGTTGATTTGCAGAGAAAGCATGCCTTCAGACACAAAACTACAAATGCAAATGCAAAAGTGTAATCTGGCTGTCAATTGATTGAATTGCATGTATTTGGAAAAAATAAACATTTGATCAAAATGTATTTGATTGACATAGATCTAATTTAAGAAAATCAGACAAGTCTCCATTAGTTAGAATATCCAAGCTGTGGGCTTAAGAAGCATTTTCCCCCCTTTAGATGATCTCCCAAAACCAAAAACCACAGAGCTGCTACAGAAAGGTGTGGCGTCAGTTCAGGAGTACTCGGTCTCAGAGGAGAGGGAGGAGGGTCGACGCTGGAGGATGTTTCGTTTTGGAGACCAGGAGCACAGAGTGGACATGAAGGCTATTGAACCTTACAAGAGGGTTATCAGCCATGGAGGTCAGAAGCATGACATTGTGATAACATTCCAATAAAAATACAATATATTTAAGTGTATTATATTTTGTTAAATATTAATTGTTTTAGTACCAGATGATCGAATATTTTTTTTTAACATTAGATCTTTCTTTGCAGGTTACTATGGAGACGGCTTGAATGCCATAATTGTCTTTGCCGTTTGCTTCATGCCTGAGAGCAATCAGCCAAATTACAGATACATCATGGACAATTTATTCAAGTGAGTGTTAATTTGAATTCCTTTGAACTTGTGGGCGCGAAACTTTTAAAACCATCAGTAATAGAAATGTCTTCTTTATAGGTATGTCATTGGCACACTGGAGCTTCTGGTTGCTGAGAACTATATGATAGTGTATTTGAACGGGGCGACCTCTCGTAAGAAGATGCCAACTGTCGGCTGGCTCAGAAAGTGTTATCAGCAGATTGATAGAAGGTGAGTCTGAATGGTGAATGGTCACAATTCTCAAAGTAACAAGCATCATTATGTTTTTTTTTTACATGTGTGTACATATATATATATATATATGTATGTGTGTGTATATATATATATATATATATATATGTATATATATGTATATATATATATGTATATATGTATATATATATATATATGTATATCTATATATATATGTATATCTATATATATATATGTATATATATATGTATATGTATATATATATATATATGTATATGTGTATATATATATGTATATCTATATATATATATATATATATGTATATGTGTATATATATATGTATATATATATATATATATGTGTGTGTATGTACCAGAGGTCGCGCTAGACTTTTTCGTTGTCTGTCATTCATAATCAATTTTCACCGGTCACTTTAAATGATAATAATGACATATTCAATTGCATTGTTCATATTGCAGTGGAATATGAACAGTTCACCCGTGGCCTAAACGCACAGTCTCACACCTTCCTCCTGGTCCACATGGACTTAAATCGCGTGCCTGCTTGCGCGTAGTTGCGTGTGGTAGGAACCCCCGCAACATGCGCTCCTTCTGCACCAGTGGATCAGCTGCACCGGTCACAGACGCGCTCCAAAGCCTCCTGTCCATAGCTCTTTAACACGCTGTCAGCACTACAAGGATAGCGAGATGCATTGAGTACGGTGTCCAGGTCAGAAATTATGCTCAGATTCTCCGATGGGAATCTTTATTTTGTCGCACAACATTTTTCTATCCGCCCTCCTCCGCCAGGAGAACTCCCGCTCCCACTGAACTCGCCTAACATCCTTACTGCCGCTTCCTCGCTCCGCTGAGGCCAAGGGCTGAGTTTGTCCTTCATCTGCATCTGCATCTATCCCTCTTTTTTCACCTCTTTTATCAACATAGTTTTTGGGCTTTTTAAAGAAACTTCTGACACTCAACTGCCGTGACATTTTTCTTCTTTTCTACTTTCAACTTACTGTAATATGCTCTTCACCACCAAGTGGTCAGGGGTGTGAATTGCAATATGTCAAAATGACGGATGGCTCTCAGATTTTTCCGTCACCGTTTTAAAAAAACGGTCAATGACGGAAAATATTCGGTTAACGCGACCCCTGGTATGTACACGTGTGTGTGTTTGTGTAATTTTTTTCTTTACTGTTCTCACATTTTTTGCACAGGTTAAGAAAGAACTTGAAGTCTTTGATAATTGTCCATCCTTCTTGGTTTATCCGCACCCTGCTGGCACTGACGAAACCTTTCATAAGGTATCTGTAATGTTTCAGCTTATTAAACGTTTTAAATAATCTTTCTTTGAAGCGGCATCCACGCATTTCATTTGAAAACTAGCAATTTCAAATTCCAAACATAATTCCCTATAGCAGTAAGATGTAAAATGTACTGTATATCTATACATTTCTTTGTTTTTCACAAGTCTCCATTTCTGCCCGTTCATAGCCTGAGATTGTGACATTTTCTACTTCTCTTCGCAGCTCCAAATTTAGTCAAAAAATCAAGTATGTGTACAGCTTGACAGACCTTGCAGCACTGGTTCCAATGGAGTATGTGTCAATTCCAGATTGTATCAAACAGTAAGTATGTTTCACTCAAGCACATCAGCTCTTTTCTATCTGTTTCGGTGACGACTCTGGTTTTATTTCAGTTGCAATGCGTGTAATGCAACTGATTTATGCTGATTTTGTAACCCCACAAAAAAATGTGTTACTAATCACCTTGCCAAATTTGAATGATTTAAAAAAAAAAAAAAAAAAAAAGTCACTTTGTGTTTCACGTCATGTAAAATTCGCCAACATTCTCTGCTCGGAAACCCTGATGGCCACTGGAGAACTCACACTTATACACACTTAAGTGCCGACCAAAGCGTTTGAGCAGTAGTTACGCAAATTATGGCTCTGCTGCATCATCGAGCATCATCGAGCTGTATGACACGCCTCAAAAAAATCCAGATCAGAGCGCTGGAGGAAAACCGCTTTCAGTCTTTACGCCATAATTCTTAACTCCACACTTGAAATTCTTTCCGCTTCTATCTGGGGTCACATGACGTTTTGTGACCCGTTCACAGGATTTAACTACAAACCACGAAGCAGAAGGGCTGTCTTTTATTTCTTTTTTTATTGCATGATATGTTATTTCTTCAAAGATATTTGGATATTCCCTGCAGGTTTTGCTGTTTGGATATTTGGTTGTATATGTCTCCTTTTCTTGACTTAGTTTCCCCCTGCCCCCTCCTAAAGGTTTGACAACGAAAAAAATAGGACAAGCCGTAAAAGGTATATGCACTTTCACCCAGGATCAGTCTCGCATTTCACAAATACTAACAATAAAGATTGGCTGTTGGCTTTTAGAAATGCGCCCATGCACCTCATTCTGTTCCTAGTTTTTGTATTGAATCATACCCTCAGGCCAAAATTCCACTGTTCTCAATACCCCGCAGGGACAGGGAGGGCATTTCTGTGAAGCCGACTGAGTAACTGATTCATTTGCAAAAGTTGGTAGTTCAGCCAGTTCTATTAAATGAAGCTAAAACAAAATGTGTTGGCTATGTCAACAGCTATCGTCTATCTCTGTGATTAAAAACATTAATAAAGCAGGGTTTTTTTTTGTCCAAGACACACTGGTGCTCTACTGTTATGCTGACTCATAAAACTCATCAAGATGTTTAATGCACTGCTAATTCCTTATAGGAATGTCTTTTAAATGCTAGGTTCAGAGTTTGAGGTTTTGATTTTGGGTAAGTTTGCTCATGTTTTTAACAACTGAATGAGGTGGAAATACAAGGCTTGTTTTGTCTACTAAGGTCTGTTCAGTTCTGACGTCAACATCTGTCCTGGGGGATCCATTCACAAGTGGACCGCTTTAATTCAAGGTGTGAACACAAGTAAGATTATTTAAGGATGCGTTTGACCTCTGATTATACCACCATTATAACACCAAAGTATCCTGCCCACGGCACAATCAGCTGTTTCCAAACGGGTGACACAAACCGACTTCTCTCTCACAGAGCAGAGCAGCTCTACATGCAATTTGAGAGAAGATGTTTGCCCTTAATTCATCGTGGTTATCATGTTAATGCCAGCAGCCCTAATTTCCCATTACCCAGTATTAACATTTACCATTGTACAATGATTTGGCTGTCACTCTCCTATCCTATTTACCATGGACCAACCTGTGTAATCTGGCCGGCTGAGTGGCAAAAAAAAACTTAAACACCGGAGACACACAGACATTCTAATGCTTGGTATGAACGGTTCTTTTGTGATTGGATTTTTCAGAAATGATGCTGATGCCATGTCTGAACACGGCCTTAGTCACTGTGGTGTGTGGTTGCACATAACCATGCCCTCACTGATCACATGGCTCGTTCACTCTCACAGCTCTTTGCATGACCCACTGCTTGCTGATGTTTGGTTAATCTCTACAAAGCTTTGCCAGCCTTGATCAAACGCAGAAATATTCTGCCCATTATTGCACATTCAGTTGCTGAGGTTATTAATCTGCAGGTATGTTATGGGATGTTTGAACATCAGGAGAGAATTAAAATAACCATTCCATTGTGTTTTCTCAAGGTGTAAGGAAAAAAAGCAGCACCACAATTAGCTTTAATAGCGTTTTATTTTCCATTTCTAAATTTTCTTTAAATGTAAATGTTTAAAAACACTTAAAATATATAAAACAGGATAAAAAAAATGCATTACATTATTTGCAGGCATGCTGCAGATTTGTTCAAATAATGTAAACAAAAATGGAATTTGGCCTTCACACACTGATGGTTTGTATTCCTCACATACGGTTAGTGTTTTCAGTAAAAACAAAGATGTACCTGGACAATATATTAGTGTAGTTATGATTGTGGGATATGCAGTTATTGTAATTAATTCCTCAAGAAAGTAGTTTATAAAATGAAGGTAATCATGCGGCGTGTGTCTATAAATATTGCCTCACTGTCAGGGTGTTGGTCACATTTCAGGATGGGAATGGAAATGGAAAGTCGCCCTTGTTGTAGCCGTTGTTGCTTTCATTATCAGCTAGCTTTGTCCCGTAGCCTTGTAGTGCGTCTCATGGCTGATGAATCTGTTTGCAGGATCGACCAGGACATGCACGGTAAATTAGAGATTGCAGCTGCTGCGGTTCCAGAGTGACCCTGCTCGTTGTTGGAGGAGACGAGGAGGAGAAACGATAAGCAATGTTTCGAACCACAGCCACTCTTGGTGTTTATAATCTGGGCAACATGACTGACGACTTAAATGTTAGCATCAGGAAAGAGCCTTTTTACAGCCTGTTACATTGTGGAACTTTGTGTTGTATTTCTCTGTCAAAGCATCTTGATCAGCATTTCTTACACATGCTCTCTCAAGCATTTTTAATCATTTTTATTCACTGCCAATATATTATGTAAGACTTAGTTTATTGGTCTTCCCATGTTATTGTTGTATCTAGTCATTATTTAAGACACTCTCTTAAAAATGGTTGATGCATGCTCTGCTTTATTGCATTTAAATATATATATTTATATTCAAAAGGTGACAAAGGAGAGAGATTAATATATTTTTATGATTGCTCTGATTTTAAAATGCATTTTAGGTCTCTGACCCAATGAGTGGAATTTCATAGAACAAGTTTTCATGGCACCTTTTTCACTGTTCACTGTGTTCAAGTCTTGCCCGGGGAAAATAAAGTTTCACAATTTTTCGCCCCTCATTTGAATGTTGGAATCTTGTGGATGAAGATGTAGGAATTCATTGTATTTTCTCATTACAGTAAGGGCGTGTAATTACAAAATAAAAGCCCTATGAAATTGCAGAAGTAACAAAATCTGAATTTAAATTCAATTGATATTAAAAGGAAACTATAGTAGACCACCCCAGGGTGGCCCTCACAAAATATCAGACCATTTGGTTGTGTTATTTCAAAGTAAAAAAGGCCTTATGAAATTGCAGAATTTACCCTTTTTTTCCAACTAAATTCCGATAGATATTAAAAGAAAACAACCTATTTGATGGGTACCTAGCTCGGTAGGTATTAAAACAACAGCCCACCACTGGTTTAGCAGATCCACTGGGATGGTTTGAGTGCTGTCACAAAAACTACAAAAAAAAACGTTTCATAATGGATTTTTTATTGTTGTGTGTCAATTAAATGTACTGGGGGTAATAATGAATACAGAGTGGATGTTTTTACTGGTGTTTTATTTTGAAAATGTATTAGCATGATTTCTGATCATCTGAAGCTCAGTTCTGAGAGAAGAGGTTCCAGGCTGCTGGGGCTTGTTTGCGCCCTCTGCTGGACTCTAGAGGGAACTAGTTGAAGATGAGTGAGAACATCCGGCCTTCAAAATAATATCGAATTTCAAATAAAATGAGACAGCCCTGGAGCCCACATAAGCGAACAATGTGGTGTCTTTAGCACCTGACAAGTTTGAGGCTTGTCAAAGGAACTGTTGGACAGTTTTGCAGTTAACAGTCAGACGTTCCTTGTATGTAGGTTTATTTTAAACACGTTTAAAAAAATAAATAAAAGTCAGTAATCAACATTCACTGAAAATAGGCATACATACATTTATTTAGATATATAAGTTTAATACAGTGCCAGTTTTGCTGTAGTGACAAGAAAGATGATTATATAACATCTCCTTAAAACCTTATAGTGACAGGATTCAAATATGACATAGTATATACGTATACTCCATACTTAGTATATTATAAGTATGGAGTATTACCATAACAGTGCAAATGATTATGAGCGTTACGGAATAACAGAAAATGTATCTTTTTACAACGGATCATTACCCAAGGCTTTAAGACGTAAAATTGTCTCCATACATCGAATGGCAATATCATCGACTGTGGGATCAAACTTATTTGCAAATAGGTGCTGTTGTTTCAGGAGCCACCAGAGGTCGCCAGCTCCATATACACAAATCGCTCGTCTGTAAGTCCCAGTGCAATGAGGGTATGGGGCTCCATTTCTTACATCGCCTGCTAGAAAACTCCACTTCACCACACGAGCAATAGCTTGCATGTCTGACACATCGTACTTAATGTTGGTAGGAACTGACCCGGGAACAGAGGGCATCCTCTGCAGAGTGGCCCACATGTGCTCATCAGGGCTGTACGTGTCCTTCTCCCACTCCATAAAAGTCTGGATTTTTCTGTCCTGCATCACATGTTTCACAAAGTCTCTGGTGACCACAAAGTAGGCATTTCCTGAGAACATTGGGCCGCTTATAGGAGGAGGACTTTTCTTTATGTCCGTCCTGATGATAGTGTCTGAGACATTGTGGTGATATTGCCAGCGCATTTTCTTAAAGCCCACTGTGTCCTCAGTCTCCATACTGTTTCTTCCATTGAGGGCCTTCAGTGCCTTTACAATCTCTCCATTAGTTTTGATGGGGAAGTCTGTACCACAGGTGTTGAGCAGGTACCTCCACTTGATGGGCGACTGAAGCAGATCTGTCATGCAGTTAAGATCAGCCTGCACTCGGCTCCACGAGGCATACAGCACACTTTCTAATTTACTTGCTATAAACACATTGGGAAAACATGAAATAATAGCCTGGACAGCCATGTGAAATTCTTTAGGGGACTTTTGGTCCACGTGCACACAGTAGACATTCTGAGGTGCATAAACTGCTCGAAGAAGTCGCTCAAACATCTCCGCTTGGTCATGGATCACCATGGAATATGCAATAGGAAAATCCCTTTCTTCATGACTGAAAGGCACTGTAACGAACCCTCTCCAGTTAATGTAAGATGGGCAGTCCTCGGTCACATTAAGGTAGAAATCCGTGGATAAAACTTTTGTCTTTTTCGTTGATGTCAGAAGTGCTTCTACTTTAGTTTTCTTGCCCTTAAAGTCTCCAGTGATGATAGCTGAACATCCAGGCAGGTCCAGAGAGAATTGCAGTGGTATCACGTGATCGGACAATGGCTCTCTGCCAGAGCCATCTCCCAAAAGGATGAGGAAAAGGCACATACCCATGGAGGTGATAATAGAGCTCAAATATAATAGAGCTCTGCAACGTCGCAACCTCGTCGTAGCCATGCTCTTGTCAGGTGCATGCAACTCAAGTGTTTTTCAAAACAGCTTTCCTATTAGGTGTGTCAAATTCCAAAGAGTTTGTCTTTTTGCCAGAGAGGAAGGAGTTGGAATTTGATTTAAAAAAAAATTCATTTTTTGTTCCTCTTCATTTTTAATTGTTAATACACTATTTAACATGCAGTAAATTGCCAGATAAAACTGCCAGATGTTTAAAGTTATGCTGAAAAAAATTTAAAAAAAATCACTTATTCTATATTCTTATATTCATATTCATATTCTTATACATTTTTCTGGTACTTTTATGGTTAAAATAAGCAGGACATTTTGAGGCTTAGGTGTTAAAGAGTTAACATCTCAGGTTGATTTAGGGGCAACAATTTATTAAATTACAGCCCAAACACTCACACAGTGGTGCGAGGACCTATTGCAATAGGTACTAAACGTTGGTGAAAATGGGAAAATTGGCACACAAATCAGAACTTTCATAAAATAATGGAAATGCATAAAAGTCTGGCTATGAAGTTATTACAGGAGTAAAGTTATATAAATAGATTGTTGAAACACATGCAAGACATATTTTAAATCATGGTGATGTAGACAACACGCTAGATGCTCATGTTCACCAAAAAGAGCCGTCTTTGATTCTGTAAATGTCACAGTGCTACTGTCCATGATAACACACAGTGCTTTATCCCTGTGCTCCACTCTCACTGACGACTGCATGGAGAGATCAATGTAGTTTCTCCAGCTCTTTTTGATGAAAATTAGGTTGTCGCTTATTGTCTACATCACTGCAATTTGTCATTCAAATGTTATCGTTGGCGGAGGTTTGAATCTGTGCATATCTTTCTAACTTTACTTCAGTGTCACAGTTTCAAGCGAGGGTGCCTTCGCCCTACCCACAGTTATCATCCATCCATTACCTACCACTTTATCCTCCACCAGAGGGTCGTGGGGGATGCTGTGCCAATCTCAGCTGACATAGCCAACAACCATCCACTCTCACACAGACAATTTAAAGTGTCAAATTTACCTAATCCCCATATTGGGTTTTTTTTGGACTGTGGGAGGAAATTGGAGAGCCTGGAGAAAACCCACACACATGGGGAGAACATACAAACCACTACAACAACCGTGTGGCCCCCCCCCCCCCACAGTTATAGTTTTATTATTATTTATTATTGTCAGAGAGGGATTTAATTGTTTTCCCAACATTTTATGGGGTTATTTAGATTTTTTTAGGTTTGGATAAGGAAATAATAATAATAATAACAAGAAATTCAGTGAAACTCAATTTTGCCTCTGTTTTCATTTTAGGAGGTGCTATAGAGCCCTTGAGCAACGCACGGGTTTGGGACCTATGCCAATATTGCATTTTCGCCCTTTCAGGTTAACCCCCTTCAAAAATGACCGGAAAGCCACGTATATAATAATAATACTAATAATCTGAAGGATAACAATAGGTTCCTCGCACTCGTGCCATTCGTGGCTCGGGCCCTAACTAGTACAATCTGGCGTGTTTTTTATGTCGGTACGACAAACGCGCTTGGACGAGTTCGCTCATTTATGTAGGGTGCAAATCGCCAAAATGGACACCAAAATTTGAATTGAATTGTTGAGTTGAGGCCATGGTTACGGTCGATGGTTTCGTTCATCTTGGTCTATAACATCTTGCCACCAAGATTCGTGAAATTCGGTGAAATTCAAATGCCAATATCGCATTTTTTGCCAGACCTGACCTCCGTGGCTCAGGGTGTGATTCGCTTTTCTGGCATTGTCACAGTCTGACTTCAGTCCTTGCTTCTCTGTGAAATGTCACAAGACTGTCTGATAAAGAATAACCTGTTCCAGCTATGTGAGTCATGGGCCAGGCAACTATGAAAGCAAGACGTGTCACCGCCAACTGCCTCCATACCATAGTGAGCCTTTGCCACCCGTGTTCAGCCCCCCTTGACCCCACTGTCATTCATAACCGAACAGTTGAAATAGTGGACAGTTTCACTGTTACCTCAGAGTAACACACTTACCTTTGATCAGCACATCATGGATATTCATCCGTAAACTCAAAGGACTTCATGTTGCTCCTCATCTACTACTGCTACTTTATCAATGCGTCAGTAATTGTGTGCACCTAAGGCCATTATGTGCATTGCTATTTCAAACAAACAGTGGTCCTACTGCCCTCAGAGCAGGGTAACTTTAATTATAACGTAAAAAAACAAAAAAAAAACAATAATACTATGGCTAATGATAAGAACAATAGCCTCAAACTGGAGACTCGCCTTGATCTAGAGGAGGGACTTCTTTCTTTCACTGGCACAGAACGTTACACATTAGTGCCCAACTTCTTCTCTGCCAACATTGTCCCTGTACCTTTTGTCTTGCTCGTCCACATACCTATTGCCACACACGCACAAACATTTTTGCTCTCAGGTGACCTTAATAACTCCAATCCAAACTTTGATCTGCTCAGTAACTCTTTTGTTTTTCTTCTGTTGTAACTGATGGGCGCTTGTCTTCATTAAACACAGAATTGTATTGCATCAAATCTGATTGCATCAAATTGAATCCAAGCCCATGTATCAAGATACACATAGAATCATCCACTAAGGTGATAGATGAAAACCTCTACTCTGTTGTCATTGTGGAGTCCTGAGTGGAGGTTGCTGAGAGTTGAATTCAAAGGAAGGAAGTTCAAAGCTACAACATGACACTTTTAAAGAGAACGTGGTCTGACTTAGCGTTGTGCAAACCATGCCTCTGGCCACTGAGTGTCATAAAGACTTACCGAGATTTACATCTACTCAGTATTTGTTAAGTGAGATACGAGAAAAATAAAAAGCAACGCCACCAGCCTCACAATCTATGTCATCTGTGTTTGTACAGTGACTAGTGAGTCAGTTAATAAGTATGTTTGAAGATGATTTTTTTTTTTTTCAGCTTGTGATTAAATATTATGTCCACCAGTCTCTTTTCCTCCGCAGTTCAATCATTAGCATCCTGCATCCTGTGAGCTGGAGCTTCCTTAGTGAGAGAACTCTGATGGTGCTTCAGTAATGATTGGAAAGCACAAAGGTGTAGCAGGTTTGTCAAGGCAGCAAATGCCACATCACACAGAACAACACGGTGTGGATCGTAGGGCAGACTTGGGCATAGATCAGGGGTTCTCAACCTTTTGCAAGCTGGGCCCCCCCCCCCTTCCTGGAGCAACCCCCACTACACCACCCCTTAGATAGATAGATAGATAGATAGATAGCCCAGGCAATTCTTTTTAGGCCCACACTATTATTATTATTGCTATTGTTCTTGTTATTATTATTATTATTATTATTATTATTATCATTATTATTATGAGTAGTAGTAGGCCTATTATCATTACTAGGCTTTTGCTATGTAATTATATGAGGTTACATGCTCTATTATTATTATTATTATTATTATTTTTATTATTTATTTTATTTTTTTTCTCGATTTTTCTCGCCCCTCGAAAAACACAAGTGACTCTGGTTCTCAGGACCGGGTCGAGCGCTGCTCTCTGCCCGAGGATGAGCATCTTTTTCCGGAACTGCGGCGGCCATGCGCATGCGCGATTCATTTGCAGCCTGGACGCGGAGTGGTGTGTCTCCTCTCTGCTCTGACTGCTGAAGGCTGGGACTGCTGCGCTAGACATCTTAAAAATTAGATCGAGCCCAAAATTTTTCAACTCGAGGTAATGTTTGAGCAAGCATCAAAGTAGAACAACATTTTTAATTTTTAAATAATAAACTTATATGTATAAAATCTATTTATTTCAGAACTAATTTTAATACAAAACTATCGTCTTTTTTTCCTATGGAAAATCTAAACTACAGATATCTAATGGAAAGACAAAAAGATGCCAAATTAAAACAGGTTTTTTAATACATTTTTGTTTTGGCCCGTGACCACTCCAAATGTAATGATTTATTGAGGTGATCATGTCTCTCTCACACACTTTTGCTTATTCTTATGAGCTTATTATTTTTGTTACATAGCCTCTATATTAATCCCAGGTCTCGTTAAATCAATGTTAAATTCAACTAAACAATGACAAGTGATTTTACTAGTGTCAGCTACACCCAGTATAGTGCACATATATAGAGCGTGTGGCCATTCAGGAAAATTAATCAAATTAATTCAGAAAAACATAGCCATTTTGTTCCCCAATGCACACAGTGGTGTCCTCAATAAGTCACCCGCCGAGTTTGAAGCCTGTCAAAGGAACTGCTGGACAGTTTTGCAGTAAGCAGTCAGACATATAGAAAATAGGCATACATTTATTTAGATATATATAATAGTTTAATAAAGTGCCAGTTTTGCTGTAGTGACAAGAAAGATGATTATATAACAGCTCCACAACCTTTTAGTGACAAGGTGTTTAGACAGGATTCAAATGTAACATATATATATATATACATACATGTATATATGTATATATACATATCAAATGATATTTTGATAATAAATAAATGCGTACATTTCTAATATGCTTAGTTATCTGCATTAACTGTGGAGTATTACCATAACAGTGCAAATGATTATGAGCATTACAGAATAACAGAAAATTGATCTTTTTGCAACGGATCATTACCCAAGGCTTTAAGACGTAAAATTGTCTCCATACATCGAATGGCAATATCATCGACTGTGGGATCAAACTTATTGGCAAATAGGTGCTGTTGTTTCAGGAGCCACCAGAGGTCGCCAGCTCCATATACACAAATCGCTCGTCTGTAAGTCCCAGTGCAATGAGGGTATGGGGCTCCATTTCTTACATCGCCTGCTAGAAAACTCCACTTCACCACACGAGCAATAGCTTGCATGTCTGACACATCGTACTTAATGTTGGTAGGAACTGACCCGGGAACAGAGGGCATCCTCTGCAGAGTGGCCCACATGTGCTCATCAGGGCTGTACGTGTCCTTCTCCCACTCCATAAAAGTCTGGATTTTTCTGTCCTGCATCACATGTTTCACAAAGTCTCTGGTGACCACAAAGTAGGCATTTCCTGAGAACATTGGGACGCTTATAGGAGGAGGACTTTTCTTTATGTCCGTCCTGATGATAGTGTCTGAGACATTGTGGTGATATTGCCAGCGCATTTTCTTAAAGCCCACTGTGTCCTCAGTCTCCATACTGTTTCTTCCATTGAGGGCCTTCAGTGCCTTTACAATCTCTCCATTAGTTTTGATGGGGAAGTCTGTCCCACAGGTGTTGAGCAGGTACCTCCACTTGATGGGTGACTGAAGCAGATCTGTCATGCAGTTAAGATCAGCCTGCACTCGGCTCCACGAGGCATACAGCACACTTTCTAATTTACTTGCTATAAACACATTGGGAAAACATGAAATAATAGCCTGGATAGCCATGTGAAATTCTTTAGGGGACTTTTGGTCCACGTGCACACAGTAGACATTCTGAGGTGCATAAACTGCTCGAAGAAGTCGCTCAAACATCTCCGCTTGGTCATGGATCACCATGGAATATGCAATAGGAAAATCCCTTTCTTCATGACTGAAAGGCACTGTAACGAACCCTCTCCAGTTAATGTAAGATGTGCAGTCCTCCGTTACATTAAGGTAGAAATCCGTGGATAAAACTTTCGTCTTTTTCTTTGATGTCAGAAGTGCTTCTACTTCACTTTTCTTGCCCTCTAAGTCTCCAGTGATGATAGCTGAACATCCAGGCAGGTCCATAGAGAATTGCAGTGGTATCACATGATCTGACAATGGCTCTCTGCCAGAGCCATCTCTCAAAAGTAAAAGTAAAAGGCACATACCCATGGAGATGAGACAGAGGGTCCTCAAAAATAATAGAGCTCTGCAACGTGGCAACCTTAGAGAAGCCATGCTCTTGTCAGATAAAATGCAACTCAAGTGACAATCTTCAATGCAGTTTCTTGGTAAATCTAAAGAGGAGGAGCTGTAGTCATTTATGGTTTCACAAATGGGCAAACATTATCAGCCCTTCAACTAGGTGTGTCAAATGTCAAAGCATTCTTTCTCAACACTGCATATCTCAGGTTTAACTAGAGGAACAAGGGTCACTTTAATTTTCTTTTATATTTGTAAATCATGTACATTTCAGCTACTTTAGTTATGTGGTCACTTCATGGTTTCACAAATACCTCTTTAATATCATGTAAGAAGAAGAAAGAAATTCACATACAGTACATACTGTATACACAAATATATGGATTTATTCGTACACAATGTCATGTAAATTTGACCTAGAAGGTTCTCAAGAGGCTTCTACTCTCAGATGAGAGGTGGTGAAATGTCTTCACATGTTACTCAAGCAAGTCCAGTTGCCTACAACTAACTACTGAATAGTCGACCGATAAATCGCTCGGCCGATGGATTAAAAAAGTACGTTGATTTACAGTCAGGCGCGTCCGCAGGCAGCCCAGTGTTATTGATGGATGGCACCTCCGACATTGTCGCTTGACGGATAAAATATATTTTCAAATTCTAAATGACTCATTCATTTAGAATTTCAATTCTCAAATGTTTTTAAAATGTGTTCCGTGAGACAGAAAATGTTTTTTTATTTATAAGTTCTGAGCCAGCGTTAAAAAAAATTGACCTGTTGACCTCCGACGTCGTCGCTGCCAAACGATAAAAATGTCCCATCTTGATACATAAACTACACTTTTGTCATAGTCGCAGAATTTCACTCTTTGTGGAGCAGCTCACACGAACACGGCGTGAGTGAGAGATGCGTTACTCTGCCCCGATCACAGACAGCAGACGTGCTCTCCTCACAGAGATATGATAAGGTTTATTTGCTACTGCGGAGGATCAAATGGTATGTCAGATGCCGCGATAAAGAGTGCAAGACTTTTTTTTGCACAGTTTGCTTCATCACTAAATCTGGTCTATCTGTCACAGATGGTTTGCATGGCCCATACAAGGCTGTGTAACACAACAAAGCTATTTTATTGTTTTTTTTTATTCTTTTAGATTGTGATAATTTAGTTTGTAAGCAATCTGTTTGTTAATCAACAGAAAAAGGAAAAAAAAGCATATTTCGGCCATCGGCTAACCCTGACTCATTAACATCGGTGTCGGCTATAGAAAAACCGATGTCGGTTGACCTTTACTACTGAAGGTCATGTGCATTGTAAAGATACAGGCACTTTGTAGAATAAAACAAAAACACAAAAAGCTGAAAAAGAAAACTACATAGATACATCGTAGTTAGGCTACTACACGTCTTTGAATTCACCTGTCAGTCTTGATAATAGTGTACATCCACAAGCCACTCCTTACTTCAGGACCTATTGTAAGTTCTGGTTTGGATTGTATTTAAGATTGATTTAGACAAGTGCTCTCATCCACATCCTGGTCCGCCTCATTGTCCTGCTCATGGATGAAGCTGTAGCGTCGATACACTGAGCCACCTCTACTGGTGTACACCACATCCGCCTCGTCTCCACTGTCCGGCTCAGGCACACCATGGGGCATGTTGATGCTGGCGCTGCCACTCAGTCTTTCATAGCTTTGGCCCCAACACAACCTTTTCCGAGCATGAGCTTTGACCAAGGCGAACACAGCCAGAGCCAACCCCAGTGCTAGCAATAGGGAAATAGGCAAGGCTGCAGGGGTGTGATTTACACCTCTGGAGGACATATTTAGGTCCATTCCCTGGCCAACTCCTGATTTGGGGTGGGGAGCCTCCACACACAGAGCTAGAACAACAACAGAAATGTATTAAGCAGATTTCACTCATTATCAGCAAAACCATCGCATCATGGCTTCTGTAACATAAAATAATGTAATAGTGCAGGAACGTTCAAATACAAACTCAGCTTGGGCCGCGTTTACGAACCAAGAAATTTAGCTGGGCCAGTCATTTTCTGACGCCAGTAAGCAGCATTTAATGACACATTTAAAACATATATCAAAAAAGAACTTGTGCACAGTATTAGCTGTAATTATTTTATATAATTATGGGTTATGGGGCGCCATTTGAATAGACTGGTAGTAGCATATCCTTTGAAAAGTAAACTTTACCTGAGCGGCTGTCACAAACACAGCAGTCAGTGTCATTGACAGCAGCCTGACAGCAGCGGGCACAGCGGTTCTCCACAGCATGAAGAGCAGAGTCAGGGTGACACGTAAGACACTGGTCAGGTCTGGGGCCAGTACAGTGCCTACATGAGTCGTCACATGGCTCACAGGTTTCCTGGGGTGGTGCAATTTCACAAATCTTATTTCATCCTGATTATAATTGTCTGATATGGTTTAATAAGACTGACTAACACCACAACTTTCAGCAAATCATAACATTCCAACTGGGAGCACTTCCCAGACAGAAACAAGACACTGGAATAAAAGTGAAGTCAACTTTGACTGGCCATAATCTTTATCATATGTGGCAAGTGCTTTTAATCATTTACTTGAATTTGAAACCCAGTCAATGACCCCTACCAGCCCACACCCACCTTTATGATGTAAAAACCCTGTGTCATGCGTGACGCGGACTGTACCTCAGACGAAAAGTAGCGGCCCTCCTCACAGCGTGGATAGCAGACTTTGTCCTTTAAAATGCTGCCCCTGTCACATGTGAGGCAGCTTTGAGGTGAGGCTTCTGCAAACATATGTCCACAATGTTCAGTATTTGTTCTGATGGTTTATACACTTTGTACGTTTGCCATGTCAGTAAGAAATAAACTACAGCTGGATACTAGGATACATTATGTGCAGAACTAATATCATAATTAAAGTCACTCAGTTATTGCAGGGCTTTCAGCCGCTCTGCCCCCCCAACTCTGGAAAGCACTCCCACCGGACCTCAGGAACTTGGACTCTCTCACACTCTTCAAAACAAGACTAAAAACTCACCTATTCCGAACTGCCTACCCCACTTAACTATCTACATTGTCGTTTCTTATTTTTACTTTTATATATATATTTTTATTTTATTTTTTAATATTTTTTTGTTTTTGTTTTTATTTATTTATGTATTGTACGGTGTCCTCGAGTGCCCAGAGAGGCGCCTCCAAATAAAATGTATTATTATTATTATTATTGCAAAGCTGCATTAAATGTGCATTCCCTAGGCTTGATTTTTAGCTCTTATTCTCAAGTCCACTGTGCTATGATTAGTAGAAAACTGATGGTGAGAGTGGAAAGAGATGACTTCTCTGCCACCCATCCCTTTCCAGGGAAATAGCTTTGTTATTCATTGTTTACATAGACAGCTGAACTGGCTGAACAGTCTGGGCTGCTGTAGAAACATAGCAGTGCAAGGTGGCAACCACTGTAAGAAGAAAAGAAAAATCCTCTGATTCTACAGCTACAGACACCAAATGATATTTATTTTAAAGCAAGTATGCCCTTAAACAAACATACATTTGGGTAGATGCTGAAGCTTTCATTTTGTTCCTACTTGTGTTTTGTGTGTTCATCACTGTTTTTCTACTGGTTTATAGTTAGTATAGATAGTCTTCACCTGGTTTATGATGGTTGAGTTACAATTATGTATTGTTCATTCATGTTTACCAATGCATGTCTCACAGCTGGTGTGGCACTGTTGACATCCGTCATTGTGTGGATAGAAGCGTTGTGGACAGTGTTGAACACACAACTTTGTGCCTTGCAGCTCCAGAAGAGGTGGAGGACAGGCCCTGCAGGAATCAGGACCTGGTCCTGTGCACCCCTCACAGGACCGGTCACATTTCTCACAGTGGGAGCCCTCTTTGAAATATCTAAAGGAAAAACACACAGTATTATTAGAAATATAATTAATAATTCAAAATTTTGAAAAAAAGGCCTGCGCTTTACTGTTAAAATGAAAACAACTATTGCTGAGTGTATGGGGGTGAGGAGACATTCTACAGATTATATACTGCTGCCGTAATTTATGACTGATTAAATCAAACACCCTGTGGGACAGTGAGTGACACAGAGATGCAGGAGTCGCAGGTGTCCTGGAGAACAGGATTGGCAATCTCTCGGTGAAGCTCCGTCGCAGGTGGAACAGACGTGGTTACAGGGTAGACAGAGTCCAAGCTCCTTCCCATCCACATCCTGTCTCGATTTGTACGTTCCGTCTGGACACTCGCTAACACATGTGCTGTCTGGAAAACAGTATACACACTTCATTACTGTCAACTCCATTCCTTTCCTATTCACCTTGAAACATACTTATTAACTTATTCTGCAACGAACTAGGCCCAGTATATCAAACTTGTGTTGTTTCATCCTCTAGGTGTGTGTGCACGTGCGTGTGTGTGTGTGTGTGTGTGTGTGAAAGTTTTGTTCTGTGCACATCTTAGATTACATCTTAGATAAAAGTGTACTGTCGTGAAAAACCTGTTTTGAGACATTGCTAAATAATGCACGTGCTAGTCAGTGTGTTTGATTCGTGGGTCCGCTAATTTACATGGCGATGTGGCAAGACACTTAACCCCACGTTGCTGTGAATGTTTATCAAAGAGTAGTGATAGAAATAATGTGCTGCACATAGATGTCGCTCTATAAAAGTAGCACTTTGAGATTTGTTGTTCAAATGTAAAGTGCAATACAAATAAAATCTATTGTTATTATTATTATTATTATTACAAACAGGGTTGAGTAGTCATCAAGACTAGAAAAGCAACATGCAATGCAGACCAATCACTCCCTCATCCACTTCCTGGTCACAAGATTTACCAGAATAGATAAAGTATGAATGAGGGATGATTACGGGAAACAGAAAGATACACCATCCCACTGCATCATTTTCAAGGAACAGGGAGTGGTGCAGTTAGGTATGTCATGCTTGGAAATTTGGAAACTGCACACAATGTAGGCACCAACGTGTAATTCTGTTTCGGTGTGTTCATAATCTGCCAGTAAAAAGTAAGGGTATTAGCTCAAAACACCATGGCAACAAACGCTTCATCATTTTAAGACATTGATCAGTTCATAGGGCTTTTATATTGGTACAGTACAAATAAAGTGATGTATATGGATAATGATATGGATATGGCTAAGATTCATAAGATGTAACCTTTTACTGGACACTGGGGGAAACGGCTTACTATGGAGGTAGTTTGGTACGACACAAGTGTTGCATTCGTTGTTCCCTGGCCCATCACAGGAGTAACAGTGCCTGTAGCAACCCATACAGGTGAACTGGTCATCGTGTAGGTAGGTCCCAGGTGGACAGTCCGTGTCACTCGTCACACCACACATCAATGTGTTTGGATCCAGCACGAGTCCCTTCTCGCACTGAGTGCACTGGTTTGCATCAGAGCCGGAACACGTCGTGCAAGTCTGGTGGCATTCTGCACAGACAAGTTAGACAGAAATAAAGGTTTTATTATTTCAGATTACAAAAAGTCTGCTTAGTTGCCCCAGATTAATTCGTCAAATCTGTGTTAGTGCTTGGACAAAAGAAAAGAAAATAACTATTTTATGAAACTGGCAAAACTTCAACCTCACCTATGACATATGAGAACAATGGCTTCTCAAAACTAAAAAAAAAAAGTATGTGTGAGGGCTTGCAGCTTTAATTAATTCTGTGTTTTACCACTTTTGTTTTTGCTGACTTGAGAACCCTTATTATAATGGGAAATGTATCTGGCTATCATGAACAACAGCTCAAATATTTTCTTCTTCTCTGTGGCCGGTCTACACTTTTGTATGAGTTTAATTTTTTGCACTTATCAGGATCACAATTTCATATCCTGATGGTCGCTGTAACTTCTAACGCAGTCTAATACACTATTCCTGCAATGCACCCTGCCTGTGCTCGGTTTGTGCTGGAGCTGTTTTGGAGTATGCTGTCTGGGGTGCTGCAAAAGGTAAAGTTCAATCAGTGCTTCTAAAAAAACACAATAAACATTGCTTCATTACTAAAACTGGTGATCGATCGATTAGAATCTCTTCTAGTGTTTCACAAGTGGGCTGTGCATAGTCAATACATATATAAGTCTTGTCTGTGAATCCAGAGGCCCACCTTGACATTCCATGGCTTCAGGTTCATAGTAAGTACCAGTCACACAGTCTTTGAAGCATGCACCCTTGTAGAGTTTGGGGCTAAATGTTGAGCAGGTCTCACAGTCATCTGCCAAGGGCCCTGCACAGGTGGCACAGGTAGGGTGACACTGACCACAGCGGCCCTCCTCCATATCCTCATAATACCCCACAGGGCAACTAGCTTTACACACACCATTCAGCATCAAATAGAGGAAACTGCACTCTGAAATGATAAGGTGGAGACATTTCAGGATCTGATGCAAGGTTTTACAATTCATTTTATAATGTCATCAAAACATGTTTTCTAAAACTTTGATTTGCCCTTCAAGACAACTCACTGTAACAGGCCCCGTCATCTGAGCAGACGTCACAGTGGGGAGGACAGCGTCTGCAGGTCCCATCTTCTGCAGGGTATGTTTGCAGTTAACATGTCAACATCTACAAATACCACTCCCTAAATAAATAACCGTCAGCACAAGACATACAACACAACACACATACACACATGGCACACTATAAGCTATAATTACACTTAATGTCACAATAGAAGTAAATTATTTTAATTAAACAAAGCAGGTTTTACAGGCCGCATCACAAGTGTGACATTCCCTGAAAATGATATACTTATACTACAAACGACACTTGATGGTCCAAGAATTAGAATCCTGTTGAATTCATTCAACTAAAATGGCTCCTGCATGAATGATGACATAGTGCATGTGTGGCAGGGTGAGACAATGAGTAGGACATCATCCTCCAGGATTAATAAATAAGAAATAATAATTGTCAATTATTTTTTTTTTACTAGTTTAGTTTCTATGTATTTACTTGTATCTACTGTGCTTCAACTCATACAGCAACATTGCAAAGTATATTAATCGCAAATACACCAGTAGTTGCACATTATAAAGCATAAATTAAAGCAACACATGCACTCAAGTCTGAACATAACTTACTTTAAGAACTAACTCTGTTTTTTTGTTTTATATTATTACATTTCCCCATGTACTTGTTGTTGTATTTGGTGTTTTTTTTTTATTTTTATTTTTTTTTTCTTATGATACAAGCTAGAAAAAAAAAGAAGAGAGAAAAAGCCTGTTCCTCATACCGTCAAAGTACTGTCCCGGTGGACAGTTGACTAGAGGACACTGTCCATGAAGAGAAGGGTTTCCACCAAGACAAAGCTCACAGTCCGTTGAACGAGGTCCAAGGCACGTGAGGCATGAGCTGTGGCAAGGCTGACAGTGCCACCCACTGGAGTCACTGTAGGTCTGCTGAGGGCACTGTTTAATGCACTCGCCTCCTGGCAGGGCAGAACAGTACAGAGTATGCATTATTTCCCAGTGTAACAATCCACCAAATGACAGTCTTAGAGAAACCAGCAGGCACTACATTATAGATAACATCCAATCTACTACTCTACCATCTTTTTCTACCCTGTATGAAGCAGCTATGGTGGTTTAAAAACAAAGGTTGGTCTGTGCTTCAAGTTCACAGTTATATAAATTGTTCTCCTTTGTTTACCCTTCCAGGAAGAGTCTCCAAATTCAATCTGACTGCCTTCACATAGAGGAATCCCTTTCATCCTTTAAAACTGGATATTGTGGGTAGAGAAGAGACGGACTGCTTAATGGATCACTGTACAATCATACAAGTGAAAATATATACATGAACAGCCAGCCTTCCTTATTTTTAGTAGGCTTTATTCACAATCTCAAAGCTTTTACTTAGATACCTCAAGGGAACAGAGCCACATACTAGACCCTTGTTTGCTCACATTTACATATCTCACGTTACAGATTTGCTGACGGGGACATGATTTGCAATCCAAATGAAGATTCGGACTACCATCATTTGAATTTAACAAGATGCATACTCATTCACATCTAACGTGACATAAGAGTGTATCAGACACAAACAATTATTCTATAGAGAACAAAATGGCCACCTGAACCCAATAACATGGTGCTAAACAGAATATGTGAAGACATTTTGCTACTGGTACCATTGAGGAAATAATCTGGTTGGCAGGCGAGGCAGCTGGTGTCACTCCTGCAATCTGTGCATGGGGCTGGGCAGAACAGACACACACCCCTGCCCCCGTCCTCATAGGTGCCCTGTGGACAATGTCTGCGACACTGGTGTCTGAAACTGTGAAGGCAAATGTTAATTCAAAAATAAAATCAAAAACCATTCCAAAATATTTAATGATAATCTATAACAATTAGCAAACCGTCTGGATAGAACTTGCCTTGGTTTTGTGTGTGTGTGTGTGTGTGTGTGTGTGTGAAATCAGCCAACAAACAAAACGGGGCTCCTTTTTACTATGCAAAGCAAACGTGCATAATAAAACTACTGAAAGATCAAAGAGACGTCATTAGCTATTTCATTTCAGCTTTACAGTGAAATGCTGGAGGCAGCTTCTGCCTGGATGGATGACTGTAAAGGCTTGACATAGTGGAACCAGAGAAAAGCCAACCTGCACGTGCAAGAGGCAATCCTAGCATGCAGCGTGTCAGTAAAAAGGACAGCAAATAGAGATATAATCAGAGTCCTCTTCTCAAGACAGATGGTAATTGGTGTATTATTTATATCCCAGAGACACAAAGGCCTTTCACCTGACCTATCATGTCCTTTGGTGGTTAACTGAGCTATTAAACACGAGATGGCTATCTTAAAAAAATCTGGCCTAAAGCAGCTGAGAAATGAATATAAATAAAACTACAGAGCCTAAAATGTAAATAATCTGGTCTGACTGACCAGACACACAATACTGACACCACACCTACATTAAACCATAGAAATCGATTTCAAAAGTAGGCAAAACAAACCAGCACATTTCACACACTAATCATGACTCACCAAGACATTAACTAGCATTAGCTTAAAATAGAACCGGCTGACTTCCTGTCTTACCTTCCTTTGTGGGATTTGAAGCGTCAAATTAAATTTCATGTAGACACCCAATGTTTTCCTTGTTTCAAAAACAAATTGTAACGTTAACTGTTGTCAGAAGAAGAGTCAGTCTCCCTCGGCTCAGAAGTCTCTGTTTTGGGCTTGTTTTGAGACCCTTGGCTGTTTTCACTGCCGACCCAGGTGAGGATGTCCTTTGTTCAAATTCCCACATTTGGCGGAATCCTTGAGATTCCTGTGACACATACTGTGGACCATTGTCAGAGACAACTATGTATCCCCTGACATGCGAAGTGGGCCTTTAACTTTTCCTGATCACTGTGCTACTATTTGAGTCACATAAATAATCTACCTCCCAGACGTGAGAACAGTAGTCCACGGTTATCAAGTAGTATTTTTAATTTAAGGAAAATAAATCAGTGCCCACTTTACTCCAAGGTCTACAGGACATGTCATGGGGTCATAGTGTCTCTCTTTGTGTCGAGATGGTACATGTCACATTTGGAGATGAAGGTTTTTATTCATTCCTTGCCAATGAACACATTCTCATGCGAGTCTGAGACATCCTTCAACTCCTAAATGTGATAAGTAGATCCTTTGTGTGACGTCAGCTCTAAGAGTGTCTGGTATCACTGCCCTTTCTCCTCTGAACACTATACCATCCTGGCAACTTTACTTCCTCCTGAAGTGAGCGATTGTGTCCCATCAGAATCGTCTTAATCACCTTCTGTGTCTTGGTGTCCTGTTTTGTAGCAGAACGAATCAAACTCAGTCTCTTGGCAGAGATACGTAGGTAGTTAACCATGTTCACAGTCTTGGCCTAGGACGTAAGTCACTCTTAAATCCTATTTTTGCAGTCTGAGTAGCATTCTCTGCAGTCTAGGAGCACTAAGTAGTGGCTTCCTGTGTATTTTTCTAGTGACTTAGGGTCACTCTGCACTGTCACCTCTCTACCAATAGGGGAATGAATTTTTTCCATCCCAATCGCTATGGCTAAACACTCTTTTTCTATTTGGGCATAGCCCCGTTCTGTTGTAGTTAGTGCTCTACTCCCAAATGCCACTGGTCTGCCCACCTGAGTCAGTGCTGCCCCTAGTCCTGTTTCTGATGCATCACACTGTAGTGTCAACTACTCATTCTGGTCATAGTATTTTAGTGCAGGTGTACTTATCATTTTGTCTTTCAGTCTTTCTCAATCTCACAATCAGATGAGCAAAGCAATTTGACAGGTAGTTTACCATGCCTACAATAGTACCCCGCTGTATTCCTTTGACATCTGTCGGTCTCGGCAGATCCCTGATTGCCCTCACTTTCTCAGGATCAATGCACAGTCCCTCTGATGTGAGCAGATGTCCAATATAAGGTACCGACTGCTGTCGTAGTTTAAACTTATTAGCATTCATCTCAGTTTTACATCATGCTCCCTGTTTGCCTCATCTGCAATGATATACACACCTGGTAAGTTCTTCAGGGTTTGCATGAGCCTTTGGAACGCATGAGCATAAGTGCTGCCCACTGCCCCCGTGCCCATCTTGTGTGTGTTTACGGCTGCTGTGTAATAAGGATGGGTTCAATGCAGAGGTCAAATTCACTGTCACTAATTGGTGTGTGTAATCCTTTCTAATAAAGACAAAATCCTTACTTTCAAAGTGAATCATTTTGTGCACACTGGGCTCCTCACTTCTGGGACGACAGTGACTACAGTTACATTAAAAAGTGAAATCCACATGTGACATGAAACACACTAAACACTTTTTTTCCACCAAGCTTTGGCAATTGCCTTTTTCGTGACAATATGTGTGTATTCTGTTTTTTATGTTTGCATTTGCTCAGCTGATGAAAAAAGAGCGATCTTGTTTTCCATTTTGCATTACTCATTACATCGGTGTGCGCACTGAGACTGTGCAAGTCTGTCTTAAATCAGCCTCTTAGATAAAGCTGTGCTGAGTAAGTAGAACAACTTGAGATGGTGCTAGTTACGACATATAAATGTCCGTTTGATCAGCGACGATTGTTGTTGCCTGCAGGTACCTACCTTTTCAGGGTTGAAGTTAATGTCATTGTGGTGTTTGCTTTGTGGTTGTGTTTAGATATTTGCACATGTCTGTAGTTATTTACACATGTCTGTAGTTATGTGTCTAGTTATTTGCCAATGTGTTTTGTTATTTGCTGTTGTGTTTTCCTATTTTTGGTGGCAATTCAGGGCCACCATACCTTCCACTTTAAGGATAATAGCCTCGACAACAACAACAGGCATGACCACGATAAGCCTATAATTTGACATCTTCTGCTGTGCCATCTTTTCTTAGAGAATCTGACTGCTGATAATACAAGCTGCTCTAGCTACGGTGTTGCCATGGATTTGGTGCTAAGATGTTGTGGTTGTTTGAGAAGGAACAGCTGGACCTCCACACAGCATCCATCAACTCACTCACAATAGCAGCTGACTAGGCAACAGTATACTACTTAAGAATGTGTGTTATGTATAAGGACCCCTCTGTGTAAATATCAGGCCATCCATTCCAGGAGAGCACAACAGCATTTCCAAAAGGAGCCTTTGTTTAGCACATCTACTCTTTGAATTGGGTCTGAAAAGTCATATTGAGAATAAATACCTCTCCTACTCACACATCACATAAAAACACACTCTGTCAAGTGTTTCTCTGTGAGACAGACCACTTTTCTGTGCTCAAACCAAGGCTCAGGTAACAGTGTACGACTGAAAATGGAAGGTAACCTGACTCACATGATACCAGTAGGATAAACTCAAGGGACGAGTACACAATGGGAGTTCTGTTCTAGCTCTGTAACATGTGCTGGGTCCAATTGATAGGTTGGTGTAAACAGAAATAAAGGTGAAACCGAGGTTCCTGCAGCATGAGCAATATAACCAATATGCCTAACTATTTGTTGCAGAGTATGGTACTTCGCTCCACATACCACATGTTGAATTACCCAACTTTGTATCTAGAAAGACAATGGCAATGCAAATAAAAACAAAACATAGCACCTATTCTGACACATCCAAACAATTAGTCAGCTGGCAATCAATTATTCTGCAACAATTCTGATTATTGTTAATGGCAAACTATTTTTGAACAACATATATAATATGCAGATATAGATATGCAGTATATAATGTATTTGATGACATTCCTGATGATACATAAAGACAGAATATTAAGAGAAGAGATGAATACTTACAGAAAGTAACCTTCACCACAGCTGTTGCAGTTCTCGGGGTTTTCTAGGTATAAATAAGAAAAGGTGATTGGCTAGAATTCAACACGTTTATTTAAATGCACTATTGGCAACATAAGATCATATAACCTGTGCAATTATTTTATCCTGGCGCAGGATGTATGTAACTTACCTGTGGAACATGTTTTGCAGCCCATCACACAGTCAATGCACTCACCCGTGTCTGGGTCCTGCACCTGTCCTGAAACAGATATACAGCATGATGTCTCTTTTGCTTAAGTTACAGCCTGTTCGAGAACTCTGTTTCAGATTTATTTACCTTTGTCACAGGACGCCGTTTGGCAGACACCATTCTTAAGTTTGTAGTGTTCCCGACATTTGGCACATATGTAGCCATCTGTGCAGAGTTCACAATTGGCGATGCAGGGCATGCACACGTAGTGACCCCTGTCAGGATAGAGTCCCCGAGGGCAATGTGTCCGACAGCGACCTTGGTGAAGGAAATGTTCCTGTCCATCTTCATCTGAAGAGGAGGAGGACACGAAGGACATGTTAACATAGAGCCCAGTCTATTTACAGTCACACAGATGAAGATAAAGAAAACTTTACTAATCCCTGATGGGCAATTAAGTTTCTACACTTTACTAACCGCATGTACACATTCATACAAGGTGCATTTTCAGTGGCAGAGGAAACAGTATGGTATATGGGAATCAACTAAGAATACAGGCAATGCAGAGAGCAGAAAAATCAAAACAAAAAAATAATAAAAAAAAAACATAATATATACAGAACAAAAAGGAGTGTGTGTATGCAAAAAACAGTTACATTCCGTACATGTGTCTCATGTGAGAGTGCAAAAGGTACTCATTCTAAAAATACTGGCAGTAATGACAAACATGAGAGTAACATTTTCTTCCTGCCTTCTGACGGCATCAATAAAAACTCACCAGACAGAACATGATCCATTTTGTCCTCTGATGAGGGTGTCATTAACCACATATGAATCCTGCCTGGATTTTTTATTTATTTTTTTAATCGTCTTACAAGTGGGTCATTTTAAAAAACTGAGGCGGGCCCAAGTATAGGCCCATTGACACAGTATCATGCAGTTACTTTACTGGAGAGGCTGCTTGTCTCAAAATAAGGAGATGTAATTCAGTGTGTGGATCAACTAGTGTAGGGACTCAAACAACAATTCCACAGAAACCAGTGGCAGAGCTCAGAGGAACTCATGTGCAACATCATAATCTGGGGGCTGCAGTCCAACATGTTGACTTGTAGACCTGCAATAACACCATCACCGTGAGATATCACCGACTGATGCTCCAAACAACATAATCAAGGGCAACCAGAGGCAGACGAAGGATCATAGCTGTGGGCAAAGACTGAGTCTTGCCCTTATCGTACTTATTAATATTCCACCACCTGCTGCCACTAGCCTAGCTGTGGCACCCAAGGCATCTCTGCAAGCAGAGTTACAGCATTGTCTCTTCTGCTCAGCACTGCACAGACGATGTGTGAGATGGGGGGGAAAGGGACCAGAGTTGCTGCTGCCTTTATACCCTCCAGAGACAAATAACAGCACATACAGAGTTGTGGCTCCTCCATGTCAACAAACCACTGGGCATGAGGAATGAGGAAGAGATCTTGGTTGTTTAATTGTTTAAGGAGAAGGGACACCACCGACATTTACTGTATTAACCAGGCTCAACTGCAAACTAGACTTTAAAACAGAGTCTGCACAACAAGTGGAAATTCCTGATTGCCCAAGTGAGTTAAAGGCAAACAAAGAGTTTACAGGTACCCAGTGAAATGCAACAGTAATACTTCAAGCCTGAGGGGATATTTTTCTCTTTCCCTGATTAACAAAGGCCCCATTCTAACATGATCAGATTTCACAGGGAAAACTGGGCAGAAAATGATCACACCTTCGTTTGTTACCCAGTTCAATGATGCCCTAAGTTGCACAAAAAAGCCTGCAGTCCTACAGCCTACTGATTGTTTAAGAGTAAATAGTAAACCAGAGCTGACTATGCCTCCTCTAGAGCACAAGCCTTTATGCAGCTTTGCTTTGAGTCATCAAAGTTGTTCTTGTAATGCTGAAAATTAGAACTCCACCTCTCCTTCAGAGGGATTAGATGAGTCTGTGACATGGTTTTGTTTTTTTCTGGCACCTGCGAGGCCACATAAGGGAAAATAGACGGGCGGCTTTAAAGTTATAGAAAAGAAAGAAACATTGTCTATCTTCAATGAAGCATTTGTCTCTTTGGCCTATCTAAAAACTATACAAAACATAATTTATTAATATTATTAATATTATTATTATTATTATTATTATTATTATTAATAATAATAATAATAATAATAATAATAATAACATGGTACGATTATCAGTTTAATGCACGCTGTGTTTAGAGTACATGCGTAAAGGAAATCACGCTCACCAACTCCACAGGTCGTGCATTCAAACAGCTCATGTCCGTCACACTCGGAGCAGGTGGGATGGCAGAGGACACACTGGCCCTTCAGCATGAACTGTCCGCTCGGACAGAACGACGAGGCTCTGCATGCAATAAATCCGCAGCAGATCAGGATCGGAAAGGCGGCGGCGGCGGCGGACCTCATGCCTGTGCCCGAGGACTGTCACTGCAAGTGAGGGAAACAGCCGTGGTTTGTCCCCGAGGACGCAGTGTCCGTGCAGCAGCAGCAGCAGAAGCAGCAGAAATGGTGTGCGCTGAAAGATCGATATGGGCCACCGAGACAGCAGCTCTGAAATAACTTGCTGGACCCGTTTATTCAAGTGAGGCTCTGGACAATGAGAGTGAACTGCGGTCAGCGTGAAGTGAATGATGCTTAGAAGAGAGAGAGAGCACACACCGGTGTTGAATGGGTGTCTTGTTTGCAAAGCTTTTGATGTCAGTGCGCAGCCCTCTTTCCACAGGCTTTGATAAACTAAACACCTCATATACCTGCGATTGGTTTTTAGTTCAAACATGGATACAGTTATTACCCATATCAACCTTGCCTCGCAGCTGCTGCACAATGCACGGACTAAATCCTTTAAATAGGTCCACAATCCATAGATACAGGTTTAAAAGGGGATTTTTTAAATGCAGCAAGTTCTCAGTGTTTGAGTCCAAGTTGAGAGTCCCGAGTGTTCATGTTAAAGTAACCAACAAAAAGCCTGTGTTGAGTCAAGTGCGCCAGTGCTTTTCCACAATACAGTTCTAGCACTGCTCGGCATGACTCAACTCATAGTCTTTTGCTCTTCCATCCGGGATAATACCTGGTACCTGGTACCTGGTTTTAGTACGTCTTCTGACGAGGTTCCAAGCGAGCTGAGCCGATACTAAAATGTGACATCGACAGACTGCCGGCCACTGATTGGCAGAGAGTTTCATGAGCACAGCATCCGACACAAGCATCAAACCGAACAATGCCGAAGTGTAGATCAGTTAGAAACACTTAGAAATCCTGAAAACATGCGTAAAACTATGGGCAAGGGCCTTGCTTTATGGAGGTCAAACATCCTGCACTGCCATGTTTCTACTATAGCCGATACATGGACGTGCGTCTGGTATTTCGAAGCCGCTTTGCAAACGTCGACCAAGTCGTCCCATTAATGGGGAATATTACTCGTTGGTGTTGCTGATGAGAGCGATTGATGGCGAGTGGCATATACACTGTAAATAAAAACACTATTATAAAATTTCAGTTTTACATATTTATCGCATTTCCTTGTTGCTTCTGTGTCGCTTTCCTGACTAATCTGACTATTAGCGCTGTACCGGTGGTATTGCTCCATTTCGTCAGTCATTTTAAGCTCCCCTGCTTGGTGCACAATGACGGACGAAATGAACGCAAACTCCGGACGAAAGGCTACGTCCGTCGCCGTCTTTGGCGCGATGTATAAATGGGCCTTTACATGCTGGACCTTCAACAACTGTGGAATCTCAAATGCACTTTTACTTGTCTTGTATTCTTGATGTTGCTTGATAAATTGTGTATCTGTGATAAAGCTGCTTTTTTCTCTCTCTCTAAACACACACATATATATATATATATATATATATCTCTTATTTATCTTTGTCTTTACTGTTGTCTGTACTCTATGTATGTATAGTATATACAGTATATGGTATATGTGTATTTCTTTATATGCATGTGTATGTTTATGTATGTCTCCATACATACACATATAAAGACGCAGCGGCCTCTGGCGGCTCTTTGCTGCAAGTGTATTCGAGGGCGTGAGCCAAAGAGGCTGCTCGCCGGCTGACGTCACGCGTCAGTGGCTGTCGGAGGGGGCGTGGCCTCGTTCTGCTGCAGCGGAGAAATATGACATGGGGATGAGCGAGAGAGGGGGAGAGTGAGCGATCCTGGCAGGAATTATCGGTTCGTCAGCGGTCTGGAGCGAAAACGTTAGGATGGGGAGTAATGACTGAAAACACAACGGTAAGGTAGCGACCTGCTTTTGTTGTCATTCCTCCTGTGGTCCCGCACATAACGGCGCACACAGGCCGATTCATGGCTCATTTGACAGTGCACACAAAAGGCTGCTGCCACTGCAGACAGGTGCACTTGGCTTTATGCGAGTACGTGTGCGATGCGAACAACTTAAGGTTCGGTGCGAGAACCCTTTTATTTTCGGTCGAAGGCAAAAAAGCATCGAGGGCATAGATGTTATCGACGGGCTGGAATTTCCTGTGAGTCTCACATTGATGTGCTGTAAACACGGATGTATATTTCCCAGATATGGCAGCCTATATTAATCATCCCTGTGTGTTTGGGGCCGGATGGCTTCTTTACATATAGATGGTGAGCATATACAGTGTTTATTCTGCATTAAGTCTCCGCAGTCTCACTTTGCCAGATCTGTATATCTTTATAAAATATAGAAGGGCCTTACAACAACTTACACCAAACAGACTACTGTCTACTGATTCAGTTTATTTATTTATTTTTATGCTGGCCTGGTTAATATCTCCCAAGTGTATTTGTAAATCTCACGAGGGCACTAATATATATTTTTTTAAATTAAATTAAGAATTAAGTTGAATCATTAAAGCCTTATTTACCTCCCCTGACCTGCGTAAAAATAAAAAATACCAATCATTAATCTATCAGCTATTAAACCAGGAATAACATGCTCTCGTGGGTTCTTACTGGTCATTTTTTAAGCTCATGATTTACATCAAAATCAGCCTGTTTGCCATTTTGTGCAGGCACCTTTTTAAAATGTGATGGGGCATTACAACAGGAGATCCTATTATTGTATTATTCTAATGCAAGGATGATAACTTTGAGATTTGAATTGAAGATTACCATTATTGAAAGCACTGAGAGTAAAGTATAAACCCTTGGGTCAGACATGCTGCCTAACACACTTCAGCCTTTGGGATTTGCCTAATACGTTGTTTGATATTGTGATTTTGATTTGAAAACGATTAATGGTTCAGTCCTACACCTAAGGTGAAGACGTCAGGTCTGATTTTTAGAAGGCTCCAATAGACGGGGAAGAGCTACAAAGCTGGGCCTGCGGTTACCAGACTTCTGGCATGGTTTAGCTTGGCCAGACCAGGCCAGGCCAAGCCAGGCCAGGGCAGCAAGACACTGGGGAGAGGGTACCTGGCACCTGATCAGTTACCACCATGGATTCTGTTTGTGTCACTGGCATTTAGCTACAGAAAAGCAGTGGTAGAGATGACGCTTTCATGTCACTGTAGCAGTGCTGCTGTATAGGACTATTTTTAAACTGGTAGGATATGACACATTATTACTTGGCAAACAATGGTCCAGTTCCAGAGAAATAAACGTGAAATGTTGCAACTCCCAGTTACCGTTCACAATGTCAGTTTTTGAAACTAAATTCACAGACCTGCAAACAGGCACCTATTCAGTGATACTAGCTATATTAGGTATGTGCCGTGCTTTATCTATCTATTGATGTATTTCATACTTCACTGTAATAAATACGATGTTCTAAATCAAGTGAGTTGTATCCTAGTTTTCCCTTAAGCGTTCTTCCAAACAGTTTTTTTGCAACCAGCGGAGACGCCCCCTGGTGGCTAATTGCCACTTCCTTTCTACTTCCTAGGCTTCACATTTCCAACCAGAAGACTGTGATCATATTTATACCGTCTATGATGAAAACACATTGCACCAGGGCATCTTTAGCACTAGTGTTGTGTTTTTACCACTAATACACTGGATAATAACGAACAGAAATCATCACGACTGTTAAAAGCACCTGTGAAGGGGGCTTAAATGTCCTATTTCCATCCTGGTCTGAAGAATGTTATCTCCCCATTCCTGATTACCCCAAAATCGTGTCCTTCTGTTGAGATGAAATGAGACCCATAGTGCCCATAGTAATCACAGTGTAATCTCTGTGGGCATTGAAGTTGGCCCTGTTCTTCAGACATCTCAATAGATGGGGATGCAATGCTAAGTTTTCAGTCTGCAGGCAGAGGGAGGTCAGCTAGGGGCCATGGAGGCGGGCAGAAGGGCTTCCTCAATGAACGCATCCCATTAGTGGACCACCACCACTACCACCACCCCACTCATATGAGGGTCTGTGCACAGTGTTCACTGCTCGATGTGTGTGCCCTATTGTGAGAAAACATTTGCTCAAATTTGTGTTTGAATGGAAATGAGAATTGTACATCTAAATCACAGACAAATTGGGTCATAAGCCTTGTACTATAAAGATGTAATAAATCACTGCACCAGTGTTCCCTCTCAGGCTGCAGCCACAGTGTTTTAGTATGTTGACTGCAGAAATCATTTTTGATTGATTGTCTGTTTCCTTGTAAAACTAAACGACGTTTGTGGTTCATCCACAAGGCCAGAGCTTGTGCTGCCGTTTGTATGATTTTGAGATTTGTTGGACAGGTACATAAAATCCCCCTGTGGCCTGTAACAATAGGCACAAGTCGCTTTTAAGGGGATAACTACAAAACAGGGTGTAGGCCGTACTGTCTTTTAATTCATTCAATGAAGCAACAATGAAGAGACCTAAATGCAACATTGATGGCAACCATTGTGGCTGATTGTTAATAGGCCGTCGCACCTGTAAATCAGGCAAACATCCCGCAAAAAAACATGGTCAATAGTGCCGTGATGAAATTCATTTTAAAAATCAATCAGATAACACATAAATCATGTTTTAACAGATAGCTTTGTAGGTATTTATAACGTTCAGCGAATGAAGTCTGTTCTAAAGCTTTAGCATTCAGACTTCCTAAGACTAGAAGAAAGATCTTTCACACTCGGATCTCAGTCTCGTCCTTTTTATCCGACATCTGGAGGTTGTTGAATCCAGATGCTGAGTCAACACCACGCTCATTCAGCATGCTACTGAATGCCACTGGATTATAATTTATGCTGTTTGATGATTACTGCCATTTAAACAGTTGTTATGTCCCTGTTGAGAAGATAATGCTAATGCCATATTTGATCAGCATGAACTTCACTGGCGTATGTGTGGATTTACAACGTTTGGAATACGTTATGCAGTCAAAAAAGATTGAAGCTGAATCAACAGATAAAGTGATGCTGTCTGCTATTATTATTGTTATTGCACATTGAGCATGTGTGATTGTGGCTATTGTAATATTACAATGGCAGTAGAATTTGTTGAAGTTGTTAACCATGGTATTCTGCAACAGACCATTTTTTAATATTTTAACACTTTCATTTGAAACATTTTATATGACAACTAAAGCTTGGTGTTGCTGGGTTAAGCTTTGGCATTTCGACATTTCCAGGCACAGCTTCCATCACCAATGAGTAGGGCTGATTAGTTATAATCGATGACGTCAATTAGTAAAACATGTCAACGTTAAAATTGGTCTACACAGAATTTTATTGTTGACGCGCCGTCAATCTGTTTAATTAAAACACTGTGTGTGTGGCGTGTCTGGTGCTCAACCTGGGAGCAGACCTGCTGCTGGAGACACCATTGATAAGTTCTCACCACAACACCTAGTGGGCACAGCCATCCCTATGTCTTGCCTTGAATCAGCAAGGGAGCAGTTTCTATATCCTCCTGTTACACAGGATACCCGTGGTGACTTAATTTAGATTCATGCAGGTCCACAGTGTAGGTCATATTTATTAAGTCTGGAAAAGAGGACAGACCTCTTTCTCTGCAAAACGAAGCTGCATTTGTTGTAAACGTAAAGCTGCAGTGTTCATTTTGTTGGTGATTTTCATTTGAAATCAGGTTCTTTGAAGCCATGCCATAAGACATGACTGAGGGAGCATTTGTGTGTATACAGCAGCATCGCAGGAGCAGAGAGTGAGTTTTTTGTTTACAGTTACCCTCCAACCTGCCTTACTAGTGCAATGTAACTATTGCCTCCTTCTGTCTTGACATAAACAAATGAGTTTCTATGTGTAATGCAGGAATGTCATCAGACAACACTAAATAAAATACTATCGATTTATCTATTTTATATCCTTTTGCACTGAACATTGTTCCTTTTTTTATTACCTGTACTTTTACGTACTTTGACACTCGGTTGCTGCTATAATTTCGTTGTACATGTGCAATGACAATAAAAGGATTCTGATTCTGATTCTGATTCTGAAATCTAAACCCTGAGAAATACAGAGAGAGTCTCATGGAGCTGATAACTTCAATCTGCATAGCATTGTGTGGAACTCATTTTATAATGGATTGAATGTAAATGACATTTGTTTGTATTTAACAAGGTACACACTTCAGTTTTAATTCAAATGCAGGTTAGATATCAACAACATATCTCACATCTCATCAAACTTACAAAATGCAGTTATGGAACATTGGGGAGTCATGTTGCCCTTTCATTCCACAAGTGATAACACTCATTGTCTCCTCAGTGGTGAATCTGAGATGACTCAAGAAGGCCATGAGCTAGAGTTGTTTGAGTGGACAACACATATTTTTTTTTTTATGATAACCTATTTTCATGTTGTTCTCTTGCGTGTGTGTGTGTGTGTGTGTGTGTATACAGTAAGATTAATCTCACAAGAATAGGATGTGGAGGTCTAGTGAACTAGCTGCTAATATCCTCACATTACTTCCTTAGAGGAATGCTCCACCCTGTAGCTGCAATTGTTGTTGACATTTTGGTGCATTACGCATATTTCTCTAGTTGTTTAGCCCTGGTTATATTGGTTGTCGTTGCTAGTTGAAATAACAAGTGCAGTTTTGTACCTACAGGTCTCCAAAAGTCGTTTTTACGAGCTGGACCCAGAAATGAAGAAGTGTCTTGGCAAATGCTCCTTCCACCACTGGAATAACTTAACTTAACAGTGACTGGTGAATGCCATGTTAATTACTCAACATTATCAACGTCCGTTTGGTTACTGTAGTAAAACCTCAAAGAGCTACAGCTTACATAAACATCCAAATCATAAGCTCACCAGTAAGTTGATTAGCCTAATCTACTTCTTCTTCTACTTTCTTTTTCTTTTTTGGCTTCTCCCTTTAGGGGTTGCCACAGCGGATCATCTGCCTTTATCTTGCCCTATCCTTTCAAGATTTCTTTCATGACTACATGCATAAAGAACTGGAACCTCATCCCCCCCGGCTCATGCAGTCCCACAGAAAGACACAATTAAGAATAGAATAAAAAGGTAAAACACAAGAATCAAAAACAATTGCATTAAACAAAATATAACATAAAACAGCAGCCAGAGCACAGCATGCCAAAGTGCATAGCAGTGCATAATGTGAAAGTGCTAGTGCAGGCCCACTAGTTTGCAGTGCAAAATATTAAAGTGCCATTTAGTCAATCAGGTGTGTGGCAGAAGAGAAAAGGGGCCATGGGAAGAGTGATGGATGTCCTTTATGAAGGAGGTGTAGAGCTGTAAATAGAGCTCCATCAGGGAAGGGAGAGGGGCACCAATGATCTTATCAGCTGTCTTTTCAATCCTGCTCACCTGGTGTTTCTCCTGTGCTGTGCAGGTGAGGCCTCACTGAGACAGGTTGCTGCAGACATTAGCCGTGCTGCCACCCTTGTGTCCTCTTCTGTTACCATAACTGTCTTCATGTCCTCCTTCACAACATCCATGACCCTTTCTCTGTTGTCTTCCTCTTTTCCTCCTGCTCGGCAGCTCCATCTGCAACATCCTTTGTCCAATATAATCACCGTCCCTCCTCTGCACGTGACCACATCATCTCAACCATGCCACGCGTCGTCTTTATTTCCAAACCATCTTCGTTTGATTGTAAACACATTTCTGTCATGAACAAAACAGTGTGAGCAATGAAGGGGAAAATCTCTGAATCTGCATACAGGCTTCATCAGTCAACAACATAATTAAGCAAATGTCTGTGATGTTAGTCTGAGTATGATGCATGTTTCCTCCACACTGCACACCCACTGAATGCTTTCTCTGTGGGCGCACTTGAGTTTAGTTTGGAGAAACAAAGTGACTCCAACCAAGTTTATTTTTGTTTGTTTTTTTGCATACACAAGTTGATGCTATAAACTTTAAGTTACCTTTGTGGAGTTTGGATTAAGCTTGTTGTAGTTGGATATTGAATTGGTGACACCAATCTTTGAAACTCTGGCACTCACTGTCACTGTAGCATGATAGGGCCAAAAAGTTCTGTGACTTGTGTTCAGAAAACAGTAGAATACAGTCAGTGTTATGTGTAGTATTTACAAAATATCAAAAAGATTTTGAAGGAACACAACATATTTATTTTTAATAACAGCAAAGTACTGAGAACCCAAGTGGCTGGATGGGTTTCATGCAGAGGTCCAATTCACTTATCACTTATTGGGGTGTGTGCATATAAAACAAAGTCTAATGCAAGAACATTGCAGGGGAAGTTC
Organism: Solea solea; assembly: GCF_958295425.1. Classification (NCBI taxonomy): domain Eukaryota; kingdom Metazoa; phylum Chordata; class Actinopteri; order Pleuronectiformes; family Soleidae; genus Solea; species Solea solea. The sequence goes on along the minus strand of NC_081145.1, from coordinate 14,397,488 downwards.
TGGATAACTCACAGAGAGTAAGTGGGTGAGTGTTCTGCCTCCTCCATGCTCAAGCCTGGCGCCACCCCTTACATAAATGTTCTGGAGTGCTGTATTCAAACCGAGTGGCAACCGGTCGTGAAAGAATCTGAACTCGTGTTCTGAAGCCTCCCAAATTGTGATTTGTCTGACAATATGTTGACGTTTTGCAAACAAGTTCTGAGACTTTGCCGCTATCGATCACACTGGTGTCCACTCATATGTGCTTTTATCTCCTCTTTTCCTTTTATATGGCAACATTCATCCATCCATCGTAAGGCGGGGTACACCCAGGACAGTTTGCCAGTTATATGGCAACATAATTTACAAAATTGTTATAATGTTCTATTGAAGAAGATCGAACTAGCTATTGAGACTATTAACCCCTCTGGGAAATGTTTACTGAGGTTATTGAATATATTCTTTTTTCTGGTTTGCTCAGAAAACCTTCAGAAGACTAAGTCCATTTTTCTATACAGAACCGTTTGCCCACTGCATTCTTACACCAGTCAGCCACAAAGTAACTAAACCATCTCTTTTGCAGCTAACTCTGCCCAATGCCTGATTTTGAAAAATGCCCAAAACATGGGCTGAGAGCGGAGTGGGGTACGGTACAGAGCAGTGAAGGGGAAACCAAGCTTTCAAATAAAGACCACAGAGTAACTCAATAATATAGCTCTTTCCACCTACAAGGATGTACACGCCCACACGCAGAATCAGTGGAACTGTGGTGTGACACTATATTTTGAGATGTAGAGTCTAAGATATATCAGGGACCCAAAAACAATCTTATCCACGCTTTCTCATTAGGGTTTAATACAATCACTTACAGTATACTTTATGTACTGCATGTGGCTGTGTTTTCTTTCTGTGAATTCTGTGAGTAACCATCATCATAACCTCCGTTAACATCATAGCTGATAACGTCGTTTTAAGTAGATAGATGTTTTAGAAGGCTTGCACTTCCAAATGTAATATGTTCTAAGTGCAGGACAGAGGAAAAGTAACCCAGAAAACAAGAACTGTCCACACACCATTTGTTGATGTCAAGTGGGATCAGAAGATTTCAGACTCAGATAATGAGGACCTGGTTATAATTCTACTGTGTATATATAATCTTATAATATTTTTCTAAGAAGAGATTTTCTAGAGAGACCGTATGTGAACACGGATGTCTATAGAAGCTGCTACAGGGAATTCCCCTGCCAGCTTCCTAGTATGTCCTCTGGTAATTGTCTGAGTAAGCTCATGTGAGAATGGGCAGGTGTTCTGCTTCCTTCATGTTGAAGGCAGGTGCCACCTCCTCACCTGCTGTTGTGAACATGTCTCAATCCAACAGTGTCACTTTGTGTTTGTTATATACTATCAGCAAACTTTTACAGAGTTTAGGTTTGAAATGACCTTTTAGCTTTAGTCTGTAGTCGTAGCAGTCTGCTGGTGACACTTCTTGGAAACGGGCCCTTGCACCTAGAGCCGTAGCTAAGGGTTCTATTCATAATCGATTCATCTGTCGAGTATTTTCTCGATTAATCGAGTAATCGTTTGGTCCATAAAATGTCAAAAAATGCTGATCAGTGTTGGTCAAACCTGGAAATGATGATGTTCTCAAATGTCTTGTAAAAATGATTCAGTTTGAATGATTTCTCTATTATATTGAGCAAAGAAACTGGAAAATATTCACATTTAAGAAACTAAAACAATCAGAAATCTTGTTTTAATAGTGAAAAAAGGTCAAACCGATAAATCGATTATCAAAATAGTTGACCATTCATTTAGTAATCGAATTGCTGTGCTTTCATGCTGCCTGCCACTTATTTTTGTGTTACACTGAGGTGTTTATGTCATGAAAATATTCATTTTGCATCATAAATACGATTTCATCGTGAACGATACAATGTTCCATGTCAACACAAACACTTTTATTTTGAAGCTCTGTGAAGTATTGTCCCAAATGTTGTTATTATGATGTCATGATGGAATATCTGGATATCATTCTAAGCTCATGTCACCCACCTTTCCTGAAACAGTTTTTTTTTCCACTTCTGACCAGACTACATGCTCAGTGGCCCCCAGGTCATTTGAGTTTGAGCTTTAATATTTTTTTTTTTTTCAACTTTTAACAAAAACATAGCATAGTGCTCATGCTGTCCACTGTAGCATTTATCAAACCTTACCTCAAATATTTATGTCATGATGCATTTAGTGACAACTCTCCACTCAACGTTGTGCAACAATGAGATGTAAAGTGACAATGTTGCTTCCAGCAGCGTATCTCTCACCGCATGTTAACTGCAGGTTAAGTCCTGCCAGTGAATAGAACATAATGGGGGGGATAAGGAGGAACTTAGTCAGTTCCCTCCCAAGTGGTGAATGGACAGAAAGCGAGAGAGAGAGAGACATCATGAGGCTCTCAGAAATCAAAGCTTGATGAGCCTAAAGTGTCCTCATTTGTACATTTGCCCAAGAAACTGATTGAAACATGCACATGTTTTATAGCCTGTGACTTTGTCAGGCGTGTGCACGTTTGCTGCCCTTATACACAGTCACTACAAATACAAGCATGTCGTTGTGGCTGCAAGAGGAAGGACAGAGAGGGTGACTGACTGATGTGAGGGCTAAACAGCAAGTGGTGCAGTGGAAATTCAATGATTCCATTTTGTGCTCTCCAGCAAGGACTTTGAAATCATGGATGAGCTTGTTTTGCTAGACATGATGATTTCCATTACATGAATTTCCCATGCCACTTAGGTGTATTGTGTTTTGAAGCATGCTAATGGGATGATTATTCACTACTGATGCAAGGTGGAATGATCAGTCGGACTGTGCTTACCTCATTTATACCAAGCTTTTACCCCACGCCTGATATAACAGTGTTCTCCACTGCTGTACCTCTCTTGTTCCCTATCAATAATGGCTGCGTACCAACATCATTTTGAAACTGCTGTGTGGTTTTAGTGTTTCCATTAAAACAGCAAAGTACCCATTGTTGAGGAATTTGTTTTTCCTTGGCCATAACTGAGTGGCTTGACATTTAGCTGGATACAGGCACGTGAATGAGCACTGGATAAGAATGAATGCCATCTTTTATGTTTTATCTTATCTTCCTAAAGCCACATGCTTTGTTAGCTCTGAGATTTGTAAACAAACCGTTGCAGGCAAAATGAGTGGCGCAGCGTGCATGCAGTGATAGTGGGTTTTTTTACATGTTCACACACATGCAGACGCATGTTTCTGTTCTCTTCTGCTAATACCATCTTTTATGTTTTATCTTATCTTCCTAAAGCCACATGCTTTGTTAGCTATGAGATTTGTAAACAAACTGATGCAGGCAAAATGAGTGGCGCAGCGTGCATGCAGTGATAGTGGTTTTTTTACATGTTTACACACATGCAGACGCATGTTTCTGTTCTCTGATTCCTGTAAAAAAAAAAAAAAAAAACTTAAACTGCTGTGCACTGGATGATGCCAGCTGAGGAGGTATAGTCTCTAATCCGGAGGACGGATTGTGTTCACACGTGAGCTGCCCAAATGTGGTTTCTGTGGATCTGTGGATGCGATCGCGACGGATCGGGAGTATTAAGACTGCATTGCTTAATTGGTCTAAAGTAATACATGACTTGAGACGAGTGAGATCTCTAATATGAGCAGGTCTTCCTCTGAATCTGATGGAAAATAGGGCAAAGGTTGTAAAGCTGTAAAGGTGAACATTGTTGACCTTGTATTGTAATTATGGATTTGGAAAATTGTGTAAATTGTGAACAGATTGAGAAACAAAACGAGCGATTACAAAATAGTAACCAAGATAATAGTAGCTTAAAAATGGTGTGGACTGGCACAAAAAGAAAAAATCTATTTGAAAATCATTTACATAAAGTCAAAGCATACTTAAGGGCATAAATGGCAACTATATAATGTTGTAGGTGTACAGGTGTAGGATTTACTTACTGGCCGTTCCAGTTCTGGATGAGATACAGTGCAAAGAGAAGTGTGTAAGTGTTCGAACGGTATATTCACCTCCCACTTGCTGTGTGTATCTGCCCGGCATGTGGGCGATCACTGCTCACTATGGAGACAATTATCTCGGCTATAGCTCATCCTTTTACTGTAACATTGCTGTTTATCGTATGCACACGCACATCATGGAACATGTAGCCTGTGGCCTGTTTGTGTTATATATGGGGGGAGGTAGAAAAAGAACCTTCATTAAATGACAAATGAGCTTGTGTCTATGAGGAACCCAATTTGCATCATTCTTCCTGTGATTGTTTGTGTGGCACGGTGAGAGTGAAACCCTGCAAGTCGTATAGACTCACTCACACTGGTTAACTGGCAGCTCGTGGAAGTGCTGTGTAGTACGGACATGGACAGTATATAGCAGGGTGAGTGCATTTTATTGTATTTGAGGTTTAAGTAAAAAAAAAAAAAGAAAGAGAAAAAAAAGCTCCAGAATTAAATTCAGCTGAATTAAATTTGAGCAACTGGCAACTTCCTCTTCAGAGGAAATTGTACAGCAGGTTTATTGTCTTGTGGTTAAAAGTGTGCTCACAGTATAAAACCTATTATGTGTGTGTATGTGATGTATGTGATACTACATTTCTTTTTTCCGCTTTACGTTTGGTTAGCAGCCATAAAGGTTTCATTTATCAAATGAGGAAGATTCTAGGTGACAATTTGGTTTCAGATGTAAGCTAAGCTAACCTAAGTGTATTTCAGTGTATGAGGTGAAAGTGGAATTCTCTTGCTTTCTGAAATATTACTAAGTTTAAAAAAAATGTACTTTGGTACATCATTTTCAAGGTTGATTGACTGTTAATCATGGAGAGCTGACGTTTATGTTCTAAATTAAGATTAAGATTTTTCTTCTTCCTGCTCCTTTTTTTTCAATGATGGCGAGTAGTTTTGAAGTTTTGCTACATTTTGAAAACTTGTTAATGGAAAAAAAAAATAGAATAAATGAAATTTATGAAGACTGTACACTCAGAAGTGTAATGTCAAGATTGTGAGGACATTAGATTGAAAGTTAGTTGCGCGGCCACACATTTTCCCTCACGGCCTAAAAATAATTGTTCAAAGACAAAGTCTTATCATGCACATGGACTAACTTCTAAGAGTACAAGTTTGGAGTAGTATGTTGTTGTTTTTTTAATATGCTCACTCACAGTGTAAACTGTAAAATATGATGATTGTATACTTTCACTTGCTTCAATTGTCGTGAAGCATTTAGACCATTTACTTCGGAAATATTAACATGTAATACCATACATAAACAGTATATTGTTAAATAGCGAAATTTCACAAATGTCACTTTGCTTATTTTTCAGCACATGTCATTTTCATTTTACTCAAGGACACAATTTGTCAAGTAACTTGACCCTGAGCCTGATTACGCTTCCTGTAAATTTACACTCGTCACTGTTCATGTGGAGCTATAACTAATGGGTATAGGTCCACTGATCTCCATCTGTACATTTCTATTATTCTGATCGTGAAATCTGTTTCCGGTCTGCACGAAACTTGATACGAGACAAGGGAACTGCCCTGAACATGTTTACGAAACATGACCTTGACCCAACAGGAAGTTGTCCATTTTAAACAGGAGAGAGAGCGTTGCTTTGGCTGATGTTGGTGAGCTTATAAAAACTAGTACTGCAAGCAAGGGTTTGAGCTCGGCCCGCGCATGTGATACTAATGTCTCAGTCGGGCAGTGGAGTCTTTTGGAGAGTGTGGCAGAATATATGCTGAATTTCCATTTTGGCTGCCTTCACACTCTTCTCTCACAGTTTCCGTGTGCGTGTTTGTCTCCACGCATAGTCACAATTCTGTCATGCTGGAACCACCTGAAACACAACACATCGGTGACCTTCTGTCTTCACCAGCATCAGCATCTTAGCATTTCATTACGTAAAAGCTTGGATCCTGAGGCTAGCACTGCACTTCTTGTACCCTGCTGGCGGTGGGAATGTCACATTTTTACTCAGTGTGGGAACCTGCAGGTGTGACCACACTTACACACTGAATATTTCTAATAATGCTGATGAACGCTGTGCCATTGTGACACTGTGTCAGTCAATCATCTAATATTGAAATATTTACTATATTTATTTATTTATCTATTTATCATATTTAAAAAAGAAATTCAGGTGTGCAGAGTTATACTGTGTCACTTGGGAGAGAGGTTTATAAGTAGTGGCTAGAAGGATTCATGTATAACGCTGGTGCAGTCGTACATGTGTGTTTAAGGGAAAATACTTAATTGCAGTTTTTCTAACTCATATAGCAACTGAAGTGCCAAAGTGTCAACATTTTAGGTTAATTATTGTTCTTATTCTACAGACTGAAGAGAACGTCTTTGTTTCTCACAAATATCACGCGGTAATCATTTTTCGAGTGAAAATGACAATAACGGTGTAAAAATTGCAACCTACGATTGAAACCTAAATGACGGGTCATACTTTTTTTGTTTCAGGACGAACCCACAGGTGTGAATGAATGCAAATGTTGTACTTGTCTCTGTGTTTCAGCATTCTCCCCGTGGTCTTCCTCTCCACTGCTGACTCTGAAGCCATGGACTAGAGTGCTGTGTCTGGTCCTGACAGTCCTGTGGTCATCAGATGGCTTCTCAACAACCCGCAGCAAAAATACAGAAAGTAAGTTGGACTAAAAATGAAACAAAACAAAAAAAAAAAGAGTGATTCATTGTGACAGCAGCAAGATAAATATAACAAAAATAAAGGTTATAGAATGGAAGTGTACTCTGTTTACCTTGACATTAAATCAAATGTACCTCCTTATGGTACACATAGATATTGTTGGTTCTGCATAAACCCTCCTGTCAGTATTCAGATGATTTACTGTACATGTAGTTAAAAGGCCTTGCAGAAGAGCAGAAGTAGTAAAACTATTTGTTATGCAGGAACTATTTATCATTGATGTTGAAGTTGCTTTGGGCTGAGAGTTAATGGAAGGACTCTTGGCTCTGGTGTTGAAAATAAGAAAATATACAAATATTTTTCTAGTTGACTGTGCCATCCAGAAGCCAGCCTGAGACACTGTGCGACAAGTATGCTAATTATTATTATGAACGGGAAGCTGGACAATCCTGGTTTCCTCTGGCCCCCATGGTATCATGTCAGATAGAAAAACATGTATTTGGGTGTTGCTGAGTCATAATTAACTCCCCAAAGGCCAGAGATCGACACTATTTGATGTTCTTGAGGGAAAGAAACCAGGTCATGACTTACAATATTCAGCTATGAATGTGACCTGCTCTACGCACACACACACCAGCACTATACTTGAGACATTGTGCCCCGCAAAGCCATATTGTGATATTGTGATTCTCTTTTGCAACCTATTCTTCTTCTTTATTATAGATGAACCTAAGTGTCAAATGCAAAGAAGGCAAATCAATTTCCTATAAGACCTGTAAGATGTGTCCGGCTATTGAAATGTTTGGGTTTGCCTTTTGGTGTTAAAAAACAATGATTGTGCTAAAAACCACTTTTGCTGTGAGTGAGTGATCCACCTGACTGACGATATCTAGGTCACCTTAACGACAGCTTAAGTGCAGCTTTTGCTCATAAATAATTAGGGCTGCGACAATTAGTCTAATTAGTCTAGACAAAAAAAAATGAGGATAAAATTAGACGCTGTGGACCCGAACAACATCCTTTCTCATAAGGATGTGAGACATCTGTGCCTGTCTCTGGGAGTCACACATGCAGTGAACAGCTGGAGACTGCAAGTAAACATCAGAGCGTCATGGCTGCTGCCATTTATTTTCATACATGTGCAATTTGACATTTGTTTAGACTCTTATTAGTTGGTGCCATTTTTATTGCTGTTTTTTCTTCACCCCACGGAGTGGAGTATTGTTTTTGGAGGCTCTGTGTGTGTGTGAGGCCGACACAGGTTTGGTACTATTCCTAATGGAAAACACAAAAAAATTTGCCATACTGTACCAAAATGTACCGTACTGTACCAAACCGAGCCGTCGATGGAAACACTGCTCAATAGGTCAGCCTCAGAAGCAGGAAACCTCAGCATTTGTTTTGTGCCAGAGCGTCTGTTGCTTGACAACACTAAGCCAAAACCTGACAGGCAGTCATGTCATGTGGTGCACTGCACTTGTGGGCAGAGTATCTGGATGCCACATGCATGCTCTCACTCCTCCGAAGGTCAAATACACGAATCTCAGCAGCCTTCAAACCTCCAGTCCTTATATACACACAAGCCTGGTGTCAGAGCTGCAAACGTGGGTGTTTGTTTCTTCACCGGCAAAGCTGCAAGCTCCACTTCTGGAATGAACGCTATGCATGGTCTTATTCATTCCATGGGCCGAAGGAGTGGACACATGTGCATCTTGGAAGTGTTGTTTATGGCCTAACAAGGCAACGCTTGTTGATTGAATATCACACTGGTGCGCGATATAGCCGTGCTGCTTTTCCACCGAGCAACATACAACAAAAAAAACAACAACATCACACTGAATCACCTAGCTCCCAACACATTCGCTGACCAGTCATCCTTCCTTGTTGTCCAGCTCACAGCGTCTTTGTGAATTTAGATACTTGATCATACCCAGAAAATCCAGGTTGACTCTGAGTGGCAGGAAGAGGATTTGCATTGATACGTTCATGGGAGCTGGGCCAAAGGCTTTTCAGAGAGGCTGGTGTGTCCTGGATACGACTTGTGGCTGTGTTGTTGATGTTACATCTATACTGCTGGATGATACGATATGACTATTAGCAAGAGCTGGGAGGAGCAGCTGGGAGTGGAGTGCTATGAGCTATCAGCTCTATTAAGCATTACACATCAGTGGAAGCAGGGTAGGGATTCTGGCTGGGATTAAAATAACAGAGGAGCAATTTTTTTCGTGTGTGGCTGAAACGGATTTACGGTAACACTCGGTTTCTTGCCGATGCTTTTTCTCCAGATGAGAACGTGAAGGCTGGCGTCCACCAAGGCCACCGCTGCACCTTGGGCAGCGCACACACATGATCACATGACTCTGGACATGGATGCGGTCCTGTCAGACTTTGTTCGGTCCACGGGGGCAGAACCTGGTCTGGCAAGAGACCTGTTGGAAGGTAAGAGATCACTGCCACACTGAAAGACACCGTCCTGCATCTTTAAGAGACTTTTATATTAAAAAAGAAATATGTTCCATGTTGTGATATGAGCAGAAGAAAAGAAAGGAAAGAACAGAGGAGAGGAGGAAATGAGAGTGGAGGAAAATAAAGGAAACAAAGGAGGGGAGGAGAGTAGTGGGGGCTGCAACATTGAGCCAGCTCACTGATTTAAAGGCCAGTGTGACAGTTTTACGAGCACTCACCCCAGGGAGAGCTTTGTGCCCATTCACTGGAACTCATTGAGGTGCTACTGGCACTTGTATAGCTTACATACAGTGCCACTGGATTGGCTTTGATAAACACAATGGTTTTTTTTTTGTGCTTTTAGGAAATTTGTACAAACACAGCCTGTTTGAATTTGACCCGAAGAATACATTCATGGATCATTTGAAACTGCCCTAAAGGAATGTAGAAAATGTCTAATGCAAAAACTAAATGCACAGATTTCCAGGAAAGAGAAGAGTCTAGACTATAATCATGTTTATTTCATCCATGAAAATTAAAATTGCACATATACACAAACCAAAAAAATCAACTCTAAGTGTTTTTTTGTGATTATTGCTTGAGTTATAAAAGAAAGGGTCGGTTTAAAGTATCTTTTAATTGTAAACCCTGCCCATTGAGGTCTATTTCTACTGTTACTGAATGGAAAAATGTTTCCTGCTATAAGACACTGGACACACAGTGTCTCTAAAGGACATGGATGATGCGTATGTGCGTTCCAGGATCTGTCCAGGATGCCAAATGTTAAATTGAGTTTAAAAACATATTTACATCTCCTTTTTGGGAATAAAGGTGTCCACACTATTCCATCAGGGCAAAGTGTTCTATACTTCTATACCACACCACATGTGGTGCTTCCCTCTAGAGGCTTGTTTGTGTACTGAATTTTCACCGCAGATAGTTTTGGATGTGGATTCTCCTGATCCACATCCAGTGTACTCCTGGTGTCGATTCTAAGCCAGGATACATGGGAGGGTTGCATCAGGAAGGTCATCTGACATAAGAGAGAGAGAGAGAGCGAGAAGATTTTATGGTACAATTTGTTCATAGGGATCTATTTCTTCTGTTTCTGTATGGAAAATCCTCTTAATATGGCTTATTTCTAAATTTAGTTATGAGGAAAACAGACGCACACATTTTCTTTAGTACGGGGATAATATTAGGGCTTTAAGAATTACACTGAATAATCAATAATTATTCGGCTACTTCCTTAATCGCAAACCAAAAATCAATGTATCCGCCTGTGTTTCTCTGCTTCTCAATAAATTCAATATTTTTGTTTCTTTGTAGACAAAACAAGACATGTTTTAGGTTGGGGGGGTAAATGATTATTTTACAGTTTTATTTTTTTACCCCGACAAAAAGGATCTTTCTATTAATCAAGAAAATAATTGGCAGATTAATATATAATACAACTTAACCCTAGATAATACAGGTTCATAATGCAGATCAACTTATCAGTTTTCCTTTTGCTGACCACAGCCATTACAATCTCAGATGCTGAGACAATGCTCTCCCTGACACAGTAAAAGCAGGATAATGTGAAGGCATTTAGAAACCATGCATTAGGTGCTGAGTGGCTACATACCTGGCCCTTAAATGGTGTTCCTGGATGTGTGCAGCCCAAGCTGCTGAGATCCATACAGTGAAATCAGTTTTGCATTAATTGGCATGAGAGCTAGAGATTAGCGGTGCTGTGTTTCATGTTCTGAGTGCCGAGAATCATTCTGTCTAAAAGTGTGTCGGGGGGGGGGAGAAGACTACTTCCTGGTCTCTTACACATCAAGTACATTAACGAACACTGTCTTGGTGTGTGTATGTGTGTGTGGTTGTGTGTCCCTCCTCCACATGAGGATATTAGGATACTGTCTCCCCCTCAGTATTTTCTTTTACTTGTGGCACCTTGACCTTCACCTCATGATGCAGCATGTTGTACTCTAACTAAAGCACAGTAAGACAATGTTCCTACATATACCTTTGTCGTCTGTTTTAAATCAAGGGGTGATCAGTATCAAAATGGAACAATCCAAATATCTTGTTGAAAATAAGATTATCAAAGTAAGAAAGTCTGACTAAATGTCCCTCTGTACTTTCTGCTCATCAGTAGCATTTTCTCAGTTTTTCTCACTGAGGTTTTCTGTGTACTGCAGTGAGTCCTGCTGCACCAAGAAAACACTGGTGTTAAAATCAGCAGTGTTGTATACATGTTGGATATTCATTGTTATTATTTCTTTAGCCTGACCTTGGTTTGTGTTCTGCAGGTAAAAACTGGGACCTCAGTGCTGCTCTAAATGATTACGAGGAGCTCAGGCAGGTCCACACTGCCAACCTGCCACAGGTCTTCAACGAGGGCCGATACTTTAAGCAGCCAGAGACGCGCGACACGCCCACCCATGTCACCAGGAACGACAGGCCGTGTGCACAGAAGCAGGAGGACAATGCACAAGGTAGCCGAGCCACCGCAACACAGATTTTTGCCACCACTAGACCCCAGAACCCCCTTTTCATCAATTTCATTCCTTCCCTCTGATCCCATTCAATTCCTCCCACTTCAGAGAAGCGTCTGTCCCGAGGGATCTCTCACGCCAGTTCTGCTATCGTGTCCCTGGCGCGGCTGCAGGTGGCCAATGACTGTACCAGTGAGCAGTTCCCTCTTGAGATGCCTATCTACACATTCCAGCTACCAGACCTCAGCGTGTACAGTGAGGACTTCAGGAGTTTCATAGAGAGAGACCTGATAGAGCAGTCCACCATGATGGCTCTGGAGCAAGCTGGTGAGTACTGCAGGGTACAACAATGGCGCTTTTCTACTATACAGTTGGAGCGTGGCACGGCTGAACTCCACTCAGTTTATTTTGCTTTTCCATGAGTGATAGTACCTGGTACGTTGTTACTACCTGCTCTGGTGAGGTTCCAACGAGCTGAGCCGATACCAAACGTGACATCGACAGACTGATGGGCCAGTGATTGGCAGAAAGTGTCGTCATGAGCGCGACATCAGACAGAGGAATCAAACTGAACAATGTTGAACTATATAAATCAGTTAAAAGATGCATTAATCTCTAACGTTCAGCAAGGAAATGTCTAAAATCTTAATCTTTAACAGAGGAGTCTGGTGTATTTAGCGACAGCCCTGCCGAAAGCTGGTGATCAGCCGCAGCTGCATCACAACCCCTTCCGCCATATTTTAAATTCATGACTGTGTCATGCAGGAAGTACTGAACTAATAGTTTTAATTAACTGATTCTACTGATTCAGTAAACTGAAAACAACTGCTTTGCTCATCACTAGTTTGTGTGTCTGTGTCACGTATAAAAACAACATCACAGCATTTTCGTGCAGCTGTGCTGTGGCGACTCCTCCCACGCTGAGGCGGTACTATAGTAATGGAAAACGACCCGAACCCAACGTGCAGCGCCGAGCCGTGTTACAACTGTACAGTGGAAAAGTGCCATATGATACATTCACTTGTCGTACTCTCTTCTACTGAGATGAGATTTGTAACAGAATCCTATATATAGAGATGAGAAAATGAAAATCAGTAATGGAGACAGAGATAGAGCACAGGACTGAGAATGAGACGGATCAGACTGGCAAAACAACGACGAGCTGATTAAAGCACCGGGGATCCCAGAGGACTCCATCGCCCATCTGAAGTTCTGAAATAATGAAGAGAAGTTGTTAGTGAAGTTTCAAATCTTCCAACAGACTTTTCCCACGCAGACACTGCAGAGTTCTTCTTTTTCTTCATCTTCTGCTGCTGTTTCTTCTTCTCACCTTCTCACCAAACCCAGACAACCCGTTATAAAAACTATATATATACATACATACATATATACATATATACATACATACATACATACATACATACATATATATACATACATGTGTATGTAATATTATGAAATGGTAACACTTCAGATTACAGTACAATAACAACATGGTCATATTTTGGTCATAATAAGGATAATAGAGAAGTAACATTATGGTAATATCTTATTGGGTGGGTTGTGATTGACAGTGCACATTAGGCTGAATGCTGTGTACGTGTGTGGTATAGAAATAATTCAATAATTCACGGTCGTAAAAGTCTTAGCACGGTCATAAATGTAATGAAAACGATATGCGTCACAAACTGTGGGCAGGACCAGCGCTGACAAGACACTGTAAAACATGTGTCTTTGCAAATAACAAAAGGTCAATTGTGTAACAAAAATGGCTCAAATGAGGTGGCACAATCTTGTAAAGACATGAAACTCTTTACAGGATGTAGCATTATTATCATCATCGCATGAATGTGACAGCATTCCATTATTATTTTAGGAAATGAACATAAATGCAGAATGTAATGCGAAAAGAAACACAGTGTTGGGGAAATTCTACACTGAGGGGTGAAACATTCACAGCCTCTCCTGTTTTTACTGTTATTGAATAAATGATGGATTCAGGCTCGGAGCACTGACGCTGCCCGCAGTAAAGAGGCGTGCAAGCAAGGCTGCACTGCAAGGCTGTTGTTTCTTTCTCCCTCGGGAACACTGGCAGGGCAGCGATGGAGCAGCACCGGGAGTAACTGTAAAATTCAGGCGGAGAAGGAAGATATTAAGAGTGCTTTCCTGTTCTTGTAATGTAGGAATGATGGGCCTGCGCTAATTATTCCCCTCACAGATCAGCTGTCCAGGCTGATTATGTTGGCTAACGATGCTCAATGGACCACTACTAGTAGTAGTTCCTGCGAGACATTTGAACACCAAGGTTCACCTGCTTCCGTTTAATAGTTGTGACATAAAAATGTGATGATGGTGGTTACTCCGATTTGTTCCTCACTTGTGTACATTCATTTTACTGTGTGTGTGTGTGTGTGTGTGTGTGTGTGTGCGCGCAGGTCGTCTGAACTGGTGGTCCACCATGTGCACCAGCTGTAAGAAGCTGCTTCCTCTGGCCACCACGGGGGATGGAAACTGCCTTCTGCATGCTGCCTCTTTAGGTGAGCTACTCACATGTGCACTTGATTATGTTTCACACACACTATAACCATGATTCCCAACCTAAAGCTCAGTGTGGAAGGGAGTGCGTGTGAGCCTGTGTCTGATAACAGTGCCGCAGAGTATCATAGCTGCTGAATCCAGAGGAGGAAGTGAGTAAGGATAAAAGACGACTGACCTGGCCGCACGGCTGGTGAAGTGGTTAGCACTCTTGCCTTCACAGCAAGAAGACTGCGGTTCGTGACCCGGTCAGAAGAAGGGCCTTTCTGCATGGAGATTCTGCATGTTCTCCCCTGGAATATGGGGATGAGCTAAATTATGCACTCTAAGTTGACCATGAGAGTGGTTGGTTGATGAACACGTCTTGTCCCCACCCACCCCTGGGCTACAACTGTACAAATGCACATATACACACAAACCTGTTCACAAAGACCAAAGGTCAACAACCTCCAAAATCAACCAAAAGTTACACACTGCAGCTTTATAAACTGCATCCTCCTGTTTAAGTCGCGTCTCTGTGATCGCCGTGTTGATTTATGTCCGCAGGCGTAACGTACAGTAATGGTGTCGTTTGTCTTTGCTCATCAGGGATGTGGGGCTTCCATGACCGAGACCTGATGCTGAGGAAATCCTTGTACACCATGATGAAGAGTGGAGCGGAGAGAGATGCTCTGAAGAGGCGGTGGAGGTGGCAGCAAACGCAACAGAACAAGGAGGTGGGGAGAGCATCCATCGTAGCACGCTGCACCTTCCAAAAGCATCGCATCCTCTTTTACTAATGACACACTGACACGTCCGGAGATGAGTCACGGTTAACAACGCTGACTTTAGCTTCCTTGCCGTGTCTTACATTTGGAGTTTTTTTGCAAGGAAAATAGTCTTTCCGTGATACCAAACACGGATAAGTAGCAGTGCTTCTGATACTGTCAAATGTGTCGTCAAAGATAGCTCAGGCAAAGATGTTCATATGTTAAAATTGGCATCCTGGTGGTCTCAGACGCAACCTATGTAAATACCCATGTAGGCCCAGCTTTAGTCCACGCAAGGAGCTTTTGTTGCATTCTTCTAACCACCTCTATTTCTTCTGTCAATCCATCAAAATGTAAAAAGAAAATAACAAAAACACTGTATGAACACATGCACGTAGGCAGCTTCAAGAGATGACCTGGTAGATGCAGATGGAAACTCTTAAAATAAATAAATAATAATAAGGATTGTGTGGGCGTGCACCGGCACGTATTTATCTGAATTTCCACACGTGTGTGTGTGTCTGTGTGTGTGTTTATAGTCAGGCCTGGTGTACACTGAGGAGGAGTGGGAGAGAGAGTGGAACGAGCTGCTGAAGTTGGCCTCCAGCGAACCTCGCACTCACCTCAGCAAAAACGGCAACACCAGTGGAGGGTAAGCTGTTTGAGTCGCATACTATACACAATTACCACATCCCAAAAAGCCCCCCCAGCATGCGTACTCTGCACTCCCAGGACCGAAACACATAAAACATCCCTTTAACCAGAACCCTGCAGTATTTGCTCCGTAGTCATTTTCCAGGATGGAGACCAGAATAATACATAGCAGCAGAACAAGTTGTGCCGCGCTCATCCCATATCACACATTACAACTCTCCTGCTGTGCTTGAATGCTTTGTGGCCTGAAAGACTGCAGGAAGCCCACAGTGAAAACAAAAGTGACCTTCACACTAAGATGGATTTGTCAGAGAAACGGTTCCCACTCTGACTGTTGCTCTTTCAAATTGCTGCTTTGGTTTAATAGGAGCTTTAAAGCGCACGTGTGAGAGTGTGCCATCTACTGGCTGCCCTCGGCATCAATCATTTCTTCCATAACAGCCTCCCCTGAGCTGTGGGTTACTTTCAGTTGCAGCAGGTGGTGTGATTCACCCCCCCGCGCCCCCCACCCCCTCCACTTTGTAAATTAGTATAAGACTGGGTTTAACTCGAATGGAAACTAACTCTGGTTTCCTCCTCCTACGCACAGAAACCTTGTGGTTTTTTTTTATTTTTTTCCTTTTTCCGCTGTCACTGAAATAAACGTACGATTCACATATTGTTGCTGATGTATCAGAGGAAAAAAACAGCTATGTAGAACAATCCCATTAACACCCTTGAGATTGGGAAGCAAAGCACGTGGAGTCCTCAAAACAAACTATAATGAGCATTCATTTGCAGTTGCAGTTTTTGCTGCATCCACTTGTCCTGCCCTAAGCCTCCTGTCTCTAAAAATATCCCATATATACGAGTATAATTACTCATTTAGTCTGGTGGTTTTGACCTTTCATTTAGTTTGACTCTAATGCAGTAATCAGGTTATGGATGTTTGATGGTCCTAGTGTGAGATGAGCTCCTAAATAGGATGAGTGGGATTCACATATTAAGAGGCTCTTTATTAGAGTAAATGTGGCAGCGTGGCTGTTTGTGTGGCTAACAACTTAATTGTTGTACATCCTCTGGCTCCCTGGTGGTTGCTTGCATGAGCTCTGCATTTTCTCCCTCTCTCTCTCTCCGTCTCTCCCTCCTTCCCTCTTTCTCTCTACTAACCTGTTTTATTGAAATGCTTGTATGCTCAGAAAGAGTTTGTGCATTTTTGTCCTGTTTTCTTAGGATTACCAAAGATATAGTCAGATTAGATTAGATTGGTGATTTCCAAAGACTGGGTCAGGACTCAGCTATGGGTTGTGGCAGGTTTTTAGGGGCAGGTTTCAAAACAAATTTGCAGAATTTTCCCTATCTTTTAGTTATGTGTAAATGTTTTAAATTATGTTGTAATTCATTATAAAAAACACTATTTATTAAAAAATGATATAAGGTGTTATGGCTGTAGATTAGTCGCTGCATTATCCACTAATTTGCTCTAGTCACAATTTATATTGGGATCTGGGTCACAATAGTTTAAAAAGTGGGTCCCCACATAGAAAGTTTGGGAACCACTGGATTAGATTATGCATTTACATTTACATTTACTCAATGTCAGGGATACTATCCCATGAACCCACAGTATCACATGGGCTTTTTTTTTTTCCAGTGTGGATAACTCTGAGGATCCCGTCTATGAGAGCCTGGAGGAGTTCCATGTGTTCGTGCTGGCCCATGTGTTACGCAGGCCAATTGTAGTGGTGGCCGATACGATGCTCAGAGACTCAGGAGGAGAAGGTAGACATGGCCACATCTTGAAGGGATCCTCAGTGGGGAAGAAGCAAAGGACTGACACTAAGCATAGTTCTTCCGTCTTAATTTCAGCATTTGCTCCCATCCCTTTTGGAGGCCTCTACCTGCCCCTGGAGGTGCCTCCAAGCCGCTGTCACTGCTCACCTCTGGTACTGGCCTACGATCAGGCTCACTTTTCTGCACTGGTGTCCATGGAGCAGAGAGACCAGCAGCGAGAGCAAGGTAAGCATCTGCTTTTGACGTACAACAATCTGAGACACATGTCCTGAGTGTCACCGTGTAAAGGGTACAATAATAAGGCCGTCTGTGCTTTTAACTTAATGCTTAGACTGTGAGCGCGAGTGCGAGTGGTTTCTGCACGTCCTGCTTAAGGTGAATAATGTATGAGACAGCAGCCTATTTACCTGTGATCCATTATTAAAGCTGGTCAGTTGGCAGCCGGAGACAGGGAGTGGCCTCCATGGAGGGAAAATGGACGTCAGGCCTCATCTTCTGACTTCCTCAGCATTGTCCAAATAATTCAAGTCTGAATGTTACTGTAGATTTTACTTGTCTCTCTGTGAGGCTCCAGGACAAATAGCTGTTGCCTCTTATAATGGCTAATGGGGATCTTAATAAAGTAAACTGAATGTTGAGTGTGGCCCGTAACAGTGGGTGTGTCTGTTTATGCGATTTCTTCTTGCACAGGAATTTGCAGTACGGTGTTGTGTGAGTGTGAGTGTGAGTGTGAGTGTGCCGACTGTGATGTGGTGTGGTGAGAGAGTTATGTCTTGTGTAAGCTGTTCAAACTACACATGCATCGCTTATTTATTTCATTATCATTTTGAGTCATTTTCAAATGAAGGTCTTTTAATAGACACATAAGGTGGTTCTCCTTGACAACCAGTGGAAGTAGTCAGGGTACTCGCCTGTATCTGACTCAGTGGGTGGAACTCAGTTGAAATGTCCATGGGCAGTCGGCCACCTCCGTGTCTCCATGTCTTTTCCTCACTGTGAAATGCAAACACACTTGCGTAAACTGCTTCTTTCTTCCTCTCTCGGTCTCCCCCCTTCCTTCTCTTTCTGCCTTGTGCTTTTCTGAGTGTGCAAAGTCCTATTTTTGGCCTATAAACACCAACCTAGTTATTAAGTCGGGGCTATGACCGCTGCAGACTAGCAAATAGACATGATTACTAACCTGCCATTCCTGCCCTGAAGTCATGTTCCTTTGTGCCAGCAGCACATCAGAGCCAGTATTCTCCACAGCCTATACAAACTCTTCAGCACCCCTACTCTTATGTGGATGTGTTAATGCGGTTCTCCTTTTGTCCACCAGAGGGGGCATATGTCTTAAGAACCTACTGCAGCTCAGTCACAACACCCCTGCATTTTTGATTCTGAACGTTGTGTCCTTAGATAGGATCAGAGTGTTTTTTTTGTCTGTTGTCTGTCTCCAGGATGTTATGAAAACACTTACTCGAGCAGCTTGCTGCATTTGTACGTCATGCGGTGAATCGTATTACACAATAATAATGTGCTGCTCCACTTGTGAATTTCTGCATCTTCATGCATTGTTTGTGATATAGTTTAACGTCTTTGAATGGCATTTTCACAACTGGGTGATGCTGTGATCGTTTATCAATTCCTACAAATGTGCAGGAAGAGTCAGAGACACAGACCTAATCTTCCACTGCCAGTCAGGGCAGACTCGCCCCAGCCTGCCTCTAAGACCTCACAACATCACCACATATGGGCAGGGTCCTGGACCGATGTGGCCCCAACAAACCAGCCCACTCTCCTGACAGTCGGGCCACTGTGTAATCGCCTCAGGTGGCGGACTTCTCTCGGTTTCCTCCCGCACAGCGAAGAGCCTGCGAGGGGCCGTTGGCTCTGTGTGTGTTCAGGTGCCAAAGGCCGGTTTAGAATACTGGCTCTTTCTTCAACCCTCTTTATGGAAGATTATAGCAGAGAGTCCCTCCCAGTAACCTGATTCTAAATCATACTGACACATCAAGCTACTGCCCCTTTTTACGACCTACTTGCATGACTGCTGTATTGCTATGTTGACGGTGGATGGTGACAAAACAAGGGAGGAGTCAGGGAATTTGGAGGTAATTGCTAAGGATCGACCCCACCTTTTTTGTTCTATTTAGTTCTGAGCATATCCCAAAAGCTCAGTCAATGGATTTTTCTTGAGAAAAGCAGTTGAGCACAGAGTCCATATTTCCTATCAGCAAAATGATTGGCTCTTCAGTTTATCAGCTTGTTTGTGCTCCTGTGGTTAAATGATGTGTGTGTGTGTGTGTGGAACTGGCCCTCTGGAAAAGTCTTAACTACTTAGACACCAAAACATCTTCCAGGTTTTCTGTGGCATTCCATCGTCAACCCTCTTGACAGCCATCGGAATGGAGTAAATAATCATCTTTTACACAGAGACCACCTACCTGACACCGCAGAGTAACCATGCAGCTCTGGCAAGGTTTCCCCCTCCTCTGTCCATTAAATGCACCCATTGTATTACTCACCGTGCAATCACTGTAATTAAAACAACATGGCAATCAGATTTCAAATGTTATGTGTTGTTATTACCACCACGCTTCCGCTGTTAAAATTGGAGGCAAAAAAAAATATATGCATGACTGCTGTTTATTCTGGGGAACTGGGCCCTTTAAATCTGCAGCTGTGTAAAGTGGCCAAAGTCAGCCAGACAGTACAAATTGTTCTTGACTCGCAATACATAGGAAACATTGGCTCACTGTTCCTGCTCAAAGCTTGTAATGAGTGCCTTTTGTGCACAGACGGGATGAAGAATTGACTGTCATTCTGCTTCCATGACACATGGCACGATTGAAGTGAAATGCGCAAATTTAAAATAGCAAATATATTTATATCTAGCTACATCATGAGAATAGCTGCTTGGAAAAGGTATTTACCTCATTTCCAACAGCTGTTTTCTCACAGAGAGGGCTCAAGCCCCCACCCCGCTCTTCTCCGAGGCTGCGTCTGATTCCCCCACGAGTCAGACGCAAACCGAGCAAGGCGAGGCAAGGCGGGCTTACAGCAGCTACACAATGTTGCTGAGTACACCGCTCGCATACCACAGAGGGCTATGATGTCATCCACGCACAAGCTATGGGAATCGGTCATTCAAGGACAACAAAACAAGGCTGCCAGCAGGGGATAGTAAATACATTACAACACACTTTAGTCCCCCAGAGCTCAATTGGCAGTGTTGGATCTGTTTATCTGGATCAGGCCCAAGTGGGAACAACAGCACACACAGCACTCAGGAATGGGGAGAAAGGAGTGCAGCTGCAACGTGGGAGCCAAGACACCACCTCCCAGACCTCAACTGCCTGCTGCATGACCTGAGTGGGAACTGAGTGGGAGCTGGCTTAGTGTCCTCTGTATACATGTGTGCGCACATGCATCTTAGAGGAGAGACCTCTCTCTAAGAAACCTCTCAGTTGTCAGTGCTTGACTCCGTGGCTGCAGTTATTAGTCATTCCCCCCTTTTTTATGTGGATGGTTTAAATGCATTGTAATCTGCAGATGTGACACAAAGGACTGTTTGTAATTGAGGACAGATGTCTGGACAAGCCTAGATTACTCAGCTGGTGAAATTTGGATAAATATAAATAATTGTTTTAAATAAACTGTCGAATGTGCTAACTTGGGCGTGGCTGCACTAATGCTGTGTCAAGATCTTGGGGCATCGTCTCAATGCTTGTAGGAGCAGTCTGTCGGCGCCGCCGTGTCGTGCTTTGCCCCGTGAGCGTGTGCCGTCAAAAAAACGTGACACGCGGGATAAGGAGGCAGCATTTGACCTGCAGTGGAGGAGCAGTTGGTTGCTGGTGTCCATGTTTCTGTGAAGCCTACAGAGCGGAGCAGCCTCTTGGCAGTGGCGGAGGTGATGAAGCAGGGAGGAGGCCGTGTCTTCCCTCTGGGGCTGAGCGTGGAGGCTGGAAGTGTCCTCAGCCTGAACAGCCTGTCCCTCTCTGCTGTCATGTGGACCAGAGTCTCCACACTAGGTAGCCCGAGTGGAGCAGTTATGTGGGTCAGTGGGATGTTGGTGGACCTCGTTGCACTCACACATACGTACACACACAGACACACCTGCGCTGCACACACGTTCATGTTAAGAAATCCTCCCACACAAAAGGAAGTCTGTTTTATGTTCTGTGTCGAGTGACTAGTGTTGAAAATCTCTTCCTGCTTCTAAGTAGCTGATCATATCAGTAAAGGGTGAATGTTTTTTTTTTTGTTTTTTTTGTGATTGTACGCTATGAGAAATCCAAATAGTCAAGTAGCCCTGATCAGCTGCACAACTAATTGTGTCATATAATCTGAGCAGCAGTTACATCATTATAGTTCCACTGTTATTAGACAACAACAGGCTGGTTTCACTTAAGTACAACCTGGGACTGAGGACACGTCATCACCATTACACAGGGCAATCAGTAGTCCGTTTTTATGTCCTCAGGTTAGACAGGCATTAATATTAGCCATCACTTTCCCCTTCTTTTTCTGTGCATTAAGGGATTATTAAATAATATAATAATCCCTTGTTTCTTTAGGTCAATGAGCTAAACTATGGTTTGGTGTTTAATCTGCTGTGCATGATAAGTTAACATTCAATTACAATCAAAAGCTCCACTTAAGTGGTAATATTAGTTTTGAGAGGTCAGGACAAAAGGTCAGAGAATTTGCGACCTGTTGTAATAAATGCAACTAAGTTCATCATCAGTACTCCTCTCTCTGTGATGGTTCTTCAAGATAAACCAACACCTTAGAACTTCCCTTTGTTTTTCCAGTTTAGCTGCATGTCTCCAGTTTAAGATTAGCTTTCATCATAAATGCTGGCTTATCTAATTTTAATCTTATCATCTCTATCTACTGATCTATCTATGTTTTTTTCCTCTACTATTTACTTTTCTGCTCCTGATAGTTACTATGATGCCAGTCAGTGGTGACACATCACATGACTGTATCTAATGTGTTATTTGACAGGTTTAATCTAATCTCAAGTGACGACTATTTCAAGTCATTTTCCTATATTGTAGTTTTTTTTAACTTGCTTATTAACTCCATGCTGATAATCATTGGGATATATAACGTGGCATTAGTCTAGTGTGCCCTTGTGATGTCACCTGGTGTTAACATCTGAGGACAGAGTTAGGCACTTCACGCTTCACATCCGGTACTGAAATGTGTCCTAGATGTGTCCCCTGTGATCACATGTGATTTTGGATCTGAGTAAAGTACATTTAGTCTGACTGAAACTGTACCGAAAGGCAAAGTTTGCATGTTCTCCCCGTGTGTGTGGGGGGGTTTTCTCTGGTTCTCAGTTTCCTCCCACAGTCCAAAAACATGCAGGTGTGGGGATTAGCCAAATTAGGCAGCACTCTAAATTGACCAGACGTGTGAGTGTGAGAGTGGTTGTTTGTCTCTACGTGGTCCTGTGATGGACCGGCGACCTGTCCAGGCTGTACCCACCCCCCACTGCCTTTCACCCTTTGTCAGCTGGGATTGGCACCAGAGACCCTCATGTGGAGGATAATGCTGTAGAAGATGGATGGATGGATGGATGAAATTGTACTAAATCTCAAATTCAGACTAACACAGATAATGCAAATCTAAATGGAGCTACTACTCCATGTAAACGTCAGACTAGAGTCGGACTCAAGCTAGTTTGGGCACTCACACGGTTCCCACCGCCAGCTCATGCCTGGAAATAACAGGATATAATAATAATAATAATAATAGTACACAGAGGAATCAGGCAACAGCAACACAAACATGGTGACATGCAGGTGGTTACATTTTTTTTGGACATAAGAAAAAAGAAGTCGTATAAAGATCATTATTAAAATTGTGAGTGGCTACAAATTAATCAGTGTGTGGGCACTGTAAAAGTGCAAAAACAAACAATCACAAAACTGCCGGTCAGAGGAGGCGTCTGAGGATGCATTGTGTTTATGCATGTTCAGGAATGTGGCCACATGTGTTTTCAAACCACCTCAGAATGTGTGTGTGTGTGCGTTTTTTGTTTTTTTAGAACGCACTGGGAGCGTTAAGACCTGCACTTGCGCGATGTGATTAGATCGCTCGGAATCGGTTTCAAAACCAGGACTGAATTGGGGTCTTAAACTATGAGATGTGGGAGTAGAGGGAGGCATGCAATGTAGTCTCCAGTAGTAATGCTAGACCAAAGTAACCTTTTAATAATCCCATCTCTTCCAGCTGTTATCCCCCTGACTGACTCCGAGCACAAGCTGCTGGCACTCCATTTTGCCGTGGACCCTGGCAGGGACTGGGAGTGGGGGAGGGATGACAATGATAACACCAAGCTAGCCAAGTAAGTTTGCAGTGTATTGATGCTTATCAACAAAACACACTTACTCCAAAGGTTGTGACCAAGAAATAGTGAGAGTGAAATCTGCAAAGCCATGGCTGGTCTGCTGGTCTTCATACACACAACGCTGTATGTGGAGGGTTTGTCTTCGATTATGGGCGCTGGGTTCAGGTTACTTCAAAGAGTCAGCAGAGAGAGAACAAATTGTGAGATTACATCGGTCACGCAGAGGGTTTCCAGGAATGACTCTGTTTGAGTTTAGCAAAGAGTTCAAGGTTTCTCGTTCCCATTCCTGCCAGTCAGAGGGTTCAACAAACTGCTGTATGGATAACGTAGGCATACAGAGAGAGAGAGGATCCTCCAACCACTTCATACGGCCCATTTATAATATCACATTAGATGCATTGAAGGCTCTATTTGTGTCGACAAGGAGTGAAATGCTCAGGTATTAAAGTCCAGACCTTAAATCTGCCGTGAAGCTTGGTTAGATAAAAATATCAAATGACACTTGCTTGATTTTAATCTTGGTTACATGTTCTCCCACAGTCTCATCTTGTCTCTGGAGGCCAAACTCAACCTGCTGCACAACTACATGAACGTAACGTGGATTCGAATTCCATCTGAAACAAGGGTATTTTTTTTTTTCTTTCTTGTTCACGTGTCATGTTCGTCATGGTTAATTTATTCCTGCAGAGACAACCTCCATTCCAGATGAGCTTAAAACCGCAGAGACCAATCAGTCACTGTCAGTAAAATCATCTTCACCGTCTGTACTGACTCAAAATACAGGGAAATGAGTTCTTGTGTGGGAATTTTTAGCTGTCCACTGAGAAACAAGAGATGAAGGCTGTCATCAGCTACCATGTTTTGTGTTGACTTCATTTCTGCTGTGCTTGTGTCTCTGTGCAGGCTCCACTGGCTCAGCCAGAGTCTCCCACAGCCTCCGCAGGTGAGGATGTCCAGTCTTTAGCTGAGTCCATGGACTCTGACCGCGAGTCTGTCGGCAGCAACTCTAATGTCAACACTGGCAAGCCCAGTAAGGAGAACAAAGACAAAGACAAGCAGCGCAAGGACAAAGACAAGAGCCGAGCTGATTCTGTAGCCAATAAACTAGGCAGCTTCAGCAAAACCCTGGGAATCAAACTGAAGAAGAACATGGGAGGTCTGGGTGGCCTGGTGCATGGCAAAATGAACAAATCTAATTCTGGCTCAGGTCGTAGTGGGGAGAACGGAGGGGAAAAGGCCAAGAAGAACAAGACAGTCAAGGGAAGCAAGGAGGAGTCAGGTCAGTCCACCAGCTCCACCTCTTCTGAAAAGACCACTAGTCCCTCTCCTACTGACAGGGACAGACCCTCCAGCTCCTCCCCCACCGAGAGACAGGACAGCGCAGGGAGAGTCTCAGGGGACAAGACCATGGAAAACTGGAAATATAGCACCGATGTCAAGCTGAGCCTCAACATCCTGCGGGCTGCCATGCAGGGGGAGCGCAAGTTCATCTTTGCGGGTCTCTTGCTCACCAGCCATCGCCATCAGTTCCACGAGGAGATGATCAGCTACTATTTGACTAATGCCCAGGAACGATTTAGCCAAGAGCAGGAGCAGAAGAGGAAGGAGGCCGAGAAGAAGCCCCCTGTCAATAATGAGGTGGCCGCAAAAAAGCCTGAGCATGAGAGTGTCTTCCAGAGGGAGAGATCGGACAGCTCGCCTCCGGAGAGCTGCTCTCCTGTCCTGCCCCATCACACCCACTCTTACAGCTACAACTCACAGCCTCCGCTGGGTCCTAAGATGCAGGGCCGGAACAGTCCCACTCCCGCAGCCCCCCTCATCTCTGTCCCAGTGCCTCCCCTCACACCACCTACAGCCTCGCACCACGTTTCTCACCCAGCCGCAGCCCCTGCGCCTTACTCCTCCCCCAGTATTGGTGCTAAGAGACTCGGGCCCGTTCCTGTGTCTGCCCACTACAGCCATACACCGCCCATCCAAAGGCACAGTGTGATTCACATACAAGATGTCAACATGCAATCCTCCATCTTCCAAGCTGACCCCTATAAGCCTGTGGTGGGCACACTAAAGACATGCGCTACCTACCCCCAGCAGAACCGCACGCTCTCGTCGCAGAGTTACAGCCCCGCTCGCCTGTCAGGGGTGCGCACTGTTAACACCATGGAGACGCTGTCCTACAACATGCCGGGTGAACACAAGTCGCACACCTACACCAACGGGTTCGATGCGGGAGACATTCAGGATTGCCTGGAGTTTGCTGACGAGGACAACTCGTCTCACACCTGGCTCAACCAAGACAAAACCAAAGGGCGGAGCTCTGGAAGCCCTTTGTACTGCTTTCAGCAGCGCCGCTGCAAGAGGGAGAACTGCTCCTTCTACGGCAGGGCAGAGACAGACAACTACTGCTCCTACTGCTACAGGGAGGAGCTGAAACGCAGGGAGAGGGAGAGCAAAGTGCAAAGGCCTGCATAGCCATCACCGCCACTTCAGCATCACACATCAGCAAGGCCAAAGGAGACTTGAGGGAACAACACCATCTGCACTCTGCATTTAGAATATACCACGATGGCAAACATTTTCCTATTTTGTTGAAGAATGCTCTTGTATCCCTGTCACCCTTCCCCTTGTTGGTAAAGGTTATTACTTTATGATGGGGGAAGCAGAACTTGACACAGTGAGCAGCTTTGGCCAGATATTGTGCTACTTTATTTTTATTTCTGTCTCACTGAATTTAAGTCTTTTACTTGTTTTAGAGTAAAAGTCACCTCTGCAATGTAACTCTCTGTATGTGAGGGAAAGTTCTCTATTTATTTTTATTTTTGTTGAAGTTCAAATGTGGAAGGAACATGTTCGCTCTTTTAATCAGTTTGAATGCAATACCGCTACTTGGTTCCTCAAAATCTGTGGACAATTTGTAGTTGTTTTGCAATCATAATACATTTGATGGGAGAATATTATTAGACTTTAAAGCAATAAATTAGTGATTTTTGCTATTCCCTCTCCCAATTTTGTCTATGCACCAATAATATAATTACTGTAGGTTATCTGTGTCTTGTAATCTGTGAAGGATCGTCACGGTGTGCTTTTGTAAACAATTTGAACGACGGGAATAAAAAAAGTGTAAACATTTATAGACTGTACGGTTGGATTAGCAATGAAATGTAAAACTCATTTGTTCAGTGTTAAGCTCTGTCGTTGCCACAGTTCCCAGGTTTGCTGTGTGAGAATTGAATGCAAAATATTGTGCAAGGTAAGATCATTGACCACTCCAAGACCACAAGCACTGCCAAACTGGCTTCTTCTTCTTCTTCTCCTCCTCCTTCAAGAAAAAAAAAGAAAAAAATCTTGAATTCAAATTTTCAAAAACGTTGTTGTGCCAAATACTGAACAATGTGCATAGGACAAATTTCTTCCCCCTAAAAATGCAGTGTTTTATGGTGTGTTTCTCTGCGTCGCCTGTTAACTACTTTATTCAGTCAATGTGTTAGATGAGATGAAGTGTAGTTAGTGAGAGCAGGCCCAATGCATATTTGTCTGGAGTGTGATCCTGTGTCTCTTCTCCCTCTACACCGTGCCACACGACGTGCAGTCATGCTATCAGCACTATGTGGTGATCTGCAGTATAGGTGTGAGATTGTGTTCTTATTCCATTTGTAGAGGCCGTTAAAAGAAGCACCTGCTGCTACGAGCACCTCAAGCCTTTGTGATCGTCAGTGCTTTAATCAATCAGTGGGTTTTTGTAAAACCCCGGGCCTCCAAGTGCTTTCTGCTCATTTGACATGACTACTGTAAAGACGCAGTGTTTGTGTTGCTGTTTGTTCTGGTGATGCTTGGATAATGTACCATGCTGTCCTTAACTAAGTGTGTCCTGGCCAAGGATGTCCACTGCTCCCTTAGTTCACTTCTGTCTCTCTCTCCTCTGCACATCACAGTATTGCTCCTACTTGTTTCTACTGTATGTGACCAGTTCATGGACTCCCACCATGTTAGGACTGTAAGATATGATTTTGTATTCCTTTAAGAGTTTTACACTACTTTAAATTATTAATTTGCACATTAGGTACAGATGTAAATATAAAAAAAAATAGTTTATTGTTACAAATACTGTGTGTCTGTCATTTTTGTTGTGTTTATTTTTTCCAGATTAAGGGATATTTCTGATGTTCTGAGAATGTTCTTCCCGTTTTCCAGGAGCGGGGCCGATGAAGCAGATGATGATTATAGGTGACGTTACCATATTATTGAAGTGGAACTGTGGTTGCAAAGTTGAACGCAGTAATTCTCAGTCACACAACATAATCAAAGGGAGTACTTTACAGCACAGTAGCGCTGCATTTTGATTATGCTCATTGTCGAGGACTTGTGAATTCCGTATGAAAGAGAATTCCTCCAATGTTACACTCAAAAGTAATTTTATCCTCAGCCTGTTCTCGAGAGAGGTTTAAAAAAAACAAACTGCGTTAAATTCAAAGATTTGACAGAACAAAAATGTGGGGCTATTGTGTTCTAAAGATGTGTTATAACAAAATGTGCTATTTTGAGTAGCTTTATAATAGCCAGCATCTGGATATCTCTGCCTCTTCTGCACCATTATTTTTTTTTTTAATCAAGTCTCCCCATCATAACGCAGCCATTTAGCAACCAGTTAAATACCCATCTGCTGGGGAAATAATGATGTCTTTTTAGCAGAGCTTTATTGTCATTGTTAAAAAATAAATAAATAAATACAGAATTACAGAGGCCAACCCACACAGTATGTACCAAAGTAGCAACATATACAAAAGCCGTCACAATAAACTGTCATCTCAATAACAATAGATGGCATGGTAATGATTATTTTTGCACACTAAAGTTAATTAAAAGCATAAAAGTACTGGATATTGTAAGCACTTAGAAGTAATAGAGTGCCCAAAGGCTTAAATGACACACCTTCAGTCTGCAGACAGTTTACAGGCTTCCCGTGAAACAAGCTGCAAGTTTACAATTACCTTGACTCGAAAGACAACATGTTTTCACAGGCTGTACAACCTTTAAACTGTAATGAAAACTGTACATGAAAGAATGCACTGATTTATAAGATTATTATTGTTATTATCATCGGCACCGACGAAAGGTTTGACGCCGTGCAGCAAGACGGGCCTTTGGAAAGTCTTCAAGTGCGTTAATGTGAAAATGTTAATTTGCTTGACATCATTTAGAGCGGTTTAATCATGTATTTGTCACCGGAGATAATGATTACTTACTTACCTTTTTTGCAAATATCGATGGTCTTCACAGGATCTAATGACCCTGGTGATCTCTGTAATTATCAGTTATTGGTGATGGTACCATGTCGCTTTACAACTAGACATCTGAAAGTAAAACAAAGCCACACCTGTGCTTTATAATCGGTAACAAGGAGCAGGTTTTAGTATTAAGTTCAAAGACCAAACAAGTGTCAAAATGCCCTCACAGAGCTGCTGGGTCGTCTGCAGACACTACTGTAAGCCACCATTAAACCGTAAAACTCCAGCCGCTTCTCAAAGTGATCTGAGGAACAAATGTCCTGGAAGAGACGTGTAAACATAGCAATAAATTAACCTCTGCGCTGTTTTTGCGAGAACTCTCAAATGCTGTTTTGTCTTTTCCAATAACCTTCGTATGACAGCATATAATCTGTGTTGGATGAGTGTGAGTGGGTGGGAGGTTCTGCTCTGTGGGCAGAGGCCTGTGAAAGTGTGGGATGAGTTGCATACTTCTGACTTGTGAGTGTAAAGTCTTGTGACAAGGCTGCTCAATATGATCATGTAAGTCAGACTCTCCTCGTCGGGTCTTCGGTCCTGGACTGTGGCTGCAAAATAACATCCAGCGACTTGCCATGTGTGAAAGATTAATTACATCTCGACTTGACTTCTAATGCAAGTGGCACAATAGCACATGCGGGTTTTCTTTCTTCACAGTAACACATCCCAGGCTCGTGTATCCTGCATCTTCCGAGTGTTGAATGGGAGTACATTGTCTTCTCTCTTGGATCCCCTTTTCTCAGAAGTTCCTTTGAATTTGCATGAGGGAACTCCCTCTGCTTTTCACGGCAACAAAGAGCTCTATCAAGGAAACAGCAGCCATTTGGCAGACAGCTCATGCTCTCAGACAATACAGCATAGCCACCATGTCGTCAAAGTCACTCACTCACTTCCTGACTAACAATCATGATATCGCCAGAACTTTTCCTCAGAACTTCCCTTCTTCCCAGATGCATCTGTCTCCTTGCTCACGTAATAAGAACCCGTGACATGTTAACGTCACACAATAGTTCATAAATATTGATTTTTGTATGGGCGGTTTCACCCATTTTTTCCCCACTTGGTCAAATGAAGAATAAAGTTAAAATCATAATGACGCTGCTGTGGCTGTTTAATTCACATTCTATTACAGAGTCGGAATAAATATGGCCATTTTCTTTGGATTTGTTTGATTTTTTTCAGATCTTTTATTCATAAAACTTGACAGAAACACAGTAAGTGGTTGTCTTGGGCAGTGTAGGGCTTTTATTTATTTATTCTTCAGCGTCCTCTGTTGTTGTGGGAATGAGACATGTATCGCAGATCCACTGTCTGATGATGGAATAACACATTTATCTCTGGAAACTAGTAAAAAAAACTATATTTTGGGTGAGGCGGCCGTTTAAGACAACAAAATGAAAACGTGGCACAATTGCATTTAACCATGCGTACACAACACGTAGATCCTTTTTTTTGTTGCTCTATTCTCAACAGCCTTTCTCATATTTACAGTGCTGTTTTAAGCAGGATTGCTGCCTTTGATGTCTGTGCTGCAGTGAATAGTAACACCAAACCCCTCCCTCCCTACCTTCTATATCGCAGCCTGGTTCTCCTCCACTATCTGAGCCCATTCCACAGGATCTAGTGGCAGCCCTGCCATGCACTACATTTGAGAGTGGGTGGCATCACATGGCCCTTCAGCCTGTTTTCTGGGGCTTGGCATGGAGGAAGAGGATGGGCATGGGCACATACACGCACACACATGCACACACAGGCCTGTGTGTGATCATGGCTGCTGCTGTTGCTGCTGCTGAACACATCTCTTTGTTTTCTTTGGATTATTTCCATTGCCTTTCAAAGTCAGCAATGCCCACACACCTCAGTGGAGCATAGACCCTTTTCCAGCCTGCAGAACCTCCCACGCTCTGGACTGTGAGTGAGAGCAGCTTGGGTGAATCAACCGGTACTACCACCAACCACCAACCAACCACCCACCCCCTCATCGTTATAGTCCATCCCCCACATGCTGTACCGTACTTTTTTCTCTGAGACAATGCTTTCAAAATATGGTCAAGCTTCTCGCCAGTCTGTAAATACCTGAGTCGGTGTGGTGTCAAGAATCTCACCTGGAGATTCTTGACACTCTCTCGTGTCTGATGCTGATGATCCTCAGAAAGGGGCGGACCTGGAGTGATAAATCAGTCAGAACTGAAACCACCTGCCCCCACATCCTGTCTGCAAGGCGATACCAGCTGAGGTGTGGTCTCAGCACTTTGTAATTTGCCAGCAATGTAACTCACTCTGGTGGAGAAAATGTGTCATCCCGAAAAAAAAAGAAGAAAAAAAAAAGATAGAAGCCAGATAGAAGATACTGTATGTCTCATGCAAACAAATCTTGGAATATTGCAAGATATGTGGGAATAACCACAGCCAGGCATCTCCACAAAGGACGAGTGAGACTCTGCTGTTGCATGACCAGCAGCTCCACAGGATTAGTAAGAAGTAGCAGCTTAGTTTCCCTGTGATATTCAAAGTGTAGCACAGTAAAGAAAAATGGGTAAAAAGTGTGTAATGTGCAACATTTTGAAAGGTTTATTGGCAGAAATTGAATAAACTATCAATTAGTATGTTTTCTACAGCAGCTGATGGACGAACCAGCCAGTGTGTGAAGCCTACGACGGCCCCCTTTACGACTGGATTGCAATCGGATAGTGCCTGACCACATGTAAGTACAGGGGTGAATACATAAATGGTTGTGCCAAACCAATTTGGGAGGTGGACGTAGAGGCATTGTCTCGAGTCTCCATTCTACCCAGCCAAACAGTGCAGTCTCCACTGCTTTTGCTGTTTTTTTCCGCTTTTCAAAGACGACGTCTTCCCCGGCATCGCAGAGCAAAGAGGAGTCCATACACATGTGGCTAACACTGTTGTTGTATGGTAGTGCACGGAGGGGGCTCATCCTCCTTCTTCATTGGTTTATGCACCTGGTTGATTTTTGTTTATAAGCAATTACACACAAAATACTCTTGGATATAAACCCTGCCTGTTAGCACGCACACATTTAAACACAAGTCCTGGGAACATGCTGACTGCGATGGCAAATCAAGTTGTGTGCCGGTGCCAGGGGTGGCAGCTTGTCTGTCTGCGTAGCGTGGCATGCTGGTGGCTCCAACCTGCTGAGAGACAGGGGGAGTGCAGATTGAGCAGGAAAAACACCAGGCTCCTCATCAAGAATGTTGTCTCCTCCTTTTCTCTTCCTGTCTCCCTCCACATTGCATAAGTCTCTGTGAGCAGCAGCAGGAAAGACCACGCCTGTGATCTTTTCTGGTGCTGTGGATCACGTTCGGCTTAGGAGAGGTTCAAGCGCAGATCTGTCACAGCTGCAGTGAATGCAGAATGAACGAGAAATGTTTACTCTGGATTACAAGGGGCGCTTTCCACAGGGTTGAGCTCAAGGCTTCGTTCTTCTGAATATGCACTGGGTTCTTACAGGAAACGTCACACTGTTTATCAGTCCATTTGGCCTGAAATACAACGAGGAAGGAAGGAGTACCCAGCATTGCAATGCCCCACCCATTGTTGATACCCCAGCAGTTACTGTAAATATTTGCATGTGGAGAACAAGGTGTACTTCCTCATACACAAGAATAATATTGACGCCTGTGAGAAAAGGTCGTCTGTCTGAGGAGGATGGCTCTTTTTCATAGCTTCAAGGGCTGAAATGTATCCTCGGTGTAACGTCAAGAAAGTTTGGACACTAAAGTTAGATAAGAAAATAAACCACATGCAATCAAACACCTGTGCTCTGTTCAGTATAATCTATCTCTGTAAGACCCACCTTTTTCACACACCAACCAAGCACAAGCGCAGTGGGCAGCATTTACTGTATCTGCACCCATGGAATTGAACCAGGAACCCTAGAGTTACAGAAGTGCAATTCCTTCCCTCTTGGCCACGGGCTGCTCCGCCGTAGATTATAAACACATTATACAGCTGTTTTGATGTTTTGAGTCATGAAGTCATCGTGCATCATTGCAGCAAGAAAACAAGGGCCTTTCTGGATGGAGTTTGCATGTTCCCCCCTGTGTGTGCGCGGGTTTTCTCCGGGTTCTCTGGCTTCCTCCCAATGTCCAGAAACATGCAATATGGAGATTAGGTAAATTGGACTCTCTAATGGCGTTTTTCCACCGGCTCTACTCGCCTCGCCACGACGCGGTTAGGTTGCATCTCCACTACAATTCATCCCTGGACAGCTGCGTGAAACTGCAGTTACTTTGTTTTCCATGCGACACCAGACTCCTGGTAATTGTTGGAGATTAACCCACGTTTTTAGGATTGTTAAGTAGTTTTAATTTATCTGCAGTTCGGCGCTGTTCGGCTTGATTTGTGTGTGGGACGTCTCTTCCTGTGACGACAGTCTGACCAATCATCGCATAGTACCTACTCGGCACGCTTTTGGAACCTCGCCGGAGCAGGTACTAAAGATGGAAACGCTACTTAAACCGTGCCTATGTTAGCGGAGATTGGCACAGCTCCCCCTGCGACCCTCCTGTGGAGGGGAAAGCGGTAGAAGATGGATGGTTGGTTTCTAAACTCTCATTTAACTTTTAAAAGAAAGTCCTTAGTGATCTTATACAATTTGCCTCCTGGCCTTTTTCATTTCCCAGCATCAACAGAAACGTATGTAAGCGAGTATGAAGAACGCAAACATGTTTGCTGCTTATTTTATGAATTTATTTCCAAATGTAAACTTCACTATTTCATGCATACAAGTTATGACAACATACATTATTCAACCATCTGTTATTTTTCATATTTGCATAGGACATGGTCACAATATATTTTCTAACATGTAAAAAAAGTAATGCCATAAAAAAGAACAGCAAAGCAGCTATAGACCAGCACATGAAAAGTTGTGTGGAATCCAAGCAACTGTACAACTGTAATACTTGAATGCAGTGATTTTGGTTTGCTGTGAGAGAAAAACAAAATGACACCTGAAGGTTAGAGTGAGGTCATAGAAGAATGTACTGGCCATAGCTGAGTCAAGAGATATTTACAGATTAGATTTTACTGGCGCTGAGAGGGAGAGCAGCACCATGGAGTCACTACAACAGGCAACTGATGGTGATGGGCAGAGGAGAAACACACGGAGGTGTCGAGAGAGCAACGGTACACTGTAGGGAGGTACACTGAAGACAAACAGCACAGGAAACGGAACCAAAAGGCCCTTTGTAATCAGAGAGAGGTCACTGACAGCACTGTGTGCTACATAATGTGAAACAGCAGAAAAAAAACATCCTTTCAGGGGTAAAATCACTTGAGTAAAAAGACTTTTGTTGGGATTCTTTTCAAGAGCCAACTCAGCACAGTGTCACTTGTGGCAGTTGAGCGAGAGCACGAGGTCAGTTTAAGGGCACTGACGAATATCACTCAGTCTCTTTAGTTTCTCGTCCTTTACTCGTTTCCTTCTGCTCCTGTATTAATTAAATGGGTTTGTTCATTCAAGCGATTTTTTTTTTTCTTGTAGAAAAAAGGTCCATACCAAGCACAACATCCACCGATCAACACTTACAGCATGTAAAGTTGAAGCCAGGCTTTCAAACCGGATTTGGCTCAACATTACCGCAACATTCATTTTCCCTTCAAAGCCTTTGGTAACAACTCGTGAGTGTGGAGCCGCTGGTGAGCTGGGAGTACTCAGGGGCTCGGGGCTCAACCATCCAGCGCTTAAATGGCTGCTTTTAAACATTATTCCCACCTTCGGGCCTTTGTCATGAGGGAGGACACGCTCTGTACGTCCGTAATTCTTTAAAAAATATTGCATGTGTGGTGTTGGTTTGACTTGGCTTAGCCTGCACAAAGAGCCCGCGGAGAAGAAAGGAGAGATTAAACCTGGGAAATGTCGACAATGAGAGACGTACCTTGTGCACAACTCACAACGTGTAAAACCTCACAGTCGAGACAAACTTCTATTCATTACCTACAAAGAAGCATCAGTTTGATGTAAGCAGCACATGTATAACAAATGCAATTGTTCAATCCTTTGGAATGGTTGGGCGTTCGTTATCATTAAAGTCGTTAATGTCCAAAAAGAAAAAAAGAAAAAATACCAGTAATAAGCTTTTTTTGTTTGTTTTTTGTTTTTTTACATCGCTTGAGTAGTGTACAGCAAAGAAACAGAAGGGAAATTAAATAACAACAACCAAATAAAAACAAATCAACACAGTCAGAAAGAACTATTTAACTTAGAGCCGCTGCACATGAAATATGCAGAGTCGCTTCAATCAATTCTGTACACAACATAAGAAAAAAAATACATGTCACACTGTATAAAACTGTACAAGTTTATTAAATGTCTGATAATAGCTAGATTTGTTTTTTTTTGTTATCCTAAACATTTGTATCATCTTTATGAAGCTACCATTATGGTTTTGGCACACAATTGCAGCAATCATGCTTTTACATTGTGATCAGTCACAAAGATTTGAGCTGAGATGAGTCTCATCACTGATATATTCATGTCATTAATATGAACCTCTTAAATAATATAAATGTTAGTTCTTTACATACTAGGCAACAATCAGTTCTCTCTACTGTATTATTATTTTTTTATTCCTTGTTTTTTATTTTCTTTTTTTTTTTTACAATTTGAGGAGAAAAGATGGACTGGTACACGTGTATCATGTTGTTTTTCCACTTTTCCTTCGTCCTTTGTTCTCTCTCGACAGATGCTGAAACAGTACAATCAGTAAGTTGTTTGAAAAATGCTGAAATAGGATCAAACCCATTCAGATTTCGACATCATTCCGAACACAGTAACTATTTGAACTGAAACAGAAATGTGGAGCTCAGTAGGGAAATATGGTTTAAATAGTTTTGGAACATAAAATAAAAAATATATGATTATTCTTTTTTTTTTTCCCAGAATTTTAAAAGATGTGCAGGACCCTGACAACATGGGGTGAGTTTATAAAAATGCAACCCAGTGTTTTTGTATTCCTGTTGTTGTTACTTTTGTTTGTTTGTTTACAGAAAAAGTCTTTCCTTCTTCATTCAAGTAGGGACAAATAGAAACCACCAGTTATTTGTGCTAGTCATTAAGCCAATGTAAGCTACATGATGGATGCTTAAAAAAAAAGATATGAAGGTACAACACAAGTCGAATATTTTCGAGAGGTATGGTTTAAAAAAACAAACAACAACATTTTCTGAAGCAAAAACAGAAATACCTAAAATCATCATGACTACATTGCTAACTCACAATGCTGTGGTCTCTATCCTTGTGGAAATCCTTGAAAAATAACGTAAAAAGAAAATAAAAAAGGAAATCAAATGTACATAGAGGTCAGGAAGTTCCCTTTTCTTATCACGATCGCCACACACTCCTTTAAGTTTCTGACACTGTGGATGGCAGGTTTACGAGAAGAACCAGCATCCTGACATCAAAAGAGCATTAAAGTGTTTTCTGGTTAAAGGGGTGAAAATGTTGTTACTGTATTTAAGCAAAACCGGTGCCTTTTAACAGCACGGGATAAAGAACAGTCCACCTTAATGCTGTGATAAAAATGAAAAGAAAAAAACACGCTGAAATGACCTGAAGACAATGGTAAATCAAGAGAGAAATATTTAACACAAGAACAAACTATATATATTTCCCCAAAGAGGTTAATTATTTGATAACAAAAGCAAGTACAGTAAAAAAAAAAAAAATATGGACAAATACAAAATTGTGTTCAATGGCCTATTGTGTTGAGTTATTCAAGTAGATTTGGTACAGTGAGGATGAAAGTTATGAGACACTCCTGAATGTCGTCGGTGCAGTCTGAATGGATGGATAGACTTGGACGTCTACACTGTCACACTCAGTCTACGGTCAGACGGTACGGGCTTCCTGTTGCCTACTGTCATGTAAGTCCACGACGCTGAAGGTCTGAGTTTTTAAAGGGGCGTTTCGTCTCACTGAAAACAGCGTCCAGAGTGCCCAGTGCTTACTAAGGCATATGTAGCAGGGCTGTTGGATGC
Source organism: Solea solea (assembly GCF_958295425.1). Taxonomy (NCBI): domain Eukaryota; kingdom Metazoa; phylum Chordata; class Actinopteri; order Pleuronectiformes; family Soleidae; genus Solea; species Solea solea. The sequence continues at coordinate 14,360,552 of NC_081145.1, read as the reverse complement.
GACGCAGACAGAATAGGCAGGAGATACAGAGGCCCATACAGAGGCGTTCCTGTGTTTCCAGTGTGGTCGGACACTGACCAGCAGTGAGCACTAAGCACGCAGGAACACCACGGGAGACTGGCGGACATTTTGTGTGCAGCAACTCATGTTTCAACAGAATCTATAAACGGTCCCATTTCTGCTCCACGGATGTCGACCCTGAGGTAAATGTGCAGAGAATGGATTTAAAAAGTTAGTCATGAAACCTGCTGAGGGTGAGCCATTCGGTTTTTGTTTTGCAAGATAGAGTTACACTACAAATCAAGTCAGAAATGTACTTTATATATAGCTATATATATATGTATATAAAAACAAAATATGGATAGTTACCACAAAAAGCTGCTCAACAGCAATTATCCAAGTTTTGTTGTGTGTTTGTTTTCTTTTAATGGTGAAAGTAAAAGAGCTGCTGATCTGTGGCATTCAAACTGTCAACTTTACTTAACATCTTTAAAAAAGGGGGTTTATTTTGTAACAACGTGGTGTTTTGAGGAAACTCAATCTACATAAGGGGTGTTTTTCTTTCTCGGGGGATGTGGCAGAGCTGATTCTCCGCAAGCGTTAAAAGCGAGACGGCCGCCTTGAAGACCAAGGGACAAGGCCTGCCATTCATAAATGTACACCTGCCACGCCGCCTCAGAAATCACTCCGGGCTTTCAGGGCAGAGTTGTTAGCATGCATATAGTGGATTTGCTGGGTGAGAGTTGGACGACGTGTCGGTGAAACGACGCTCGCGTGCTGACTTTACAGCCTGCGGGGGGGTCTGACAGGATGGCACTACGCATGCAGGGAGCCGTTTCCAGCCATAAAGTTGAGGCGGTAAGAGAACATGTAGGCATAACACAGACTGGCGGGGCTGCAGCAGTTTTGATAGCAGTGACTGTTTCCATGGAAGGTTTGCTGTGCCTGACTTATTGAGGCATGTCTGTGTAGAAAACACAAGTCAGCTTTCTCACGGGGACGTGTGAGCTTCATAGGCAGGACAGCGTGAGGCTGACGAGCGCTGCACTTTTTGCTGATATGTTCATTTTGGTACAGATGTTTTTACAACAGTTTAAAAGCCCCCTTGTTTGCGAGAGAGAAGTTTGAAAGCAGCTGTTGGAGAACTCAGGTTCACTGGTATGCATTTTTAACATGGTGATATCGGACTCTTAGGAAGGACTGAGAGGGTTTACTACCTGTGCTTAGGATGGAGGTGGAAATCTAGGTAGTCCTGTTTTTCATAAACTCAGCAATTCTCACAGTTCCTACAGTTGGAGGGAGGGAGGAGGAGGAGGGGGAGGAGGAGGATATGGGGAGGTCTGCAACTGGGTGTCTCCTCCCCTATGCTTTTCAGCTCATGATAAACCTCTCCTCATTTATCAGGACTTGCCCTCTCTTGTCTGTCTATTGCAGATATCTGCTTTGTTCGGTCTGTGCTCCACCACGTTGCAGCCCAGCCTGACTCTGCCTGACACTGGCCTACATTTGACCTCTGAGGTGAGGCAACCCTATGCCCCACCTCCGCAGACTTGGAGCTCCTCTCCTCTCTGATAGGGGACAGGTAGAGCCAGGTGGGTGAGGGACGACCCCCTGAAAATGCCCGCGTTAGCTCGACTCCTTGCATGCTGTGAATGGCTTCTTGTGGGATGCAGCTGTTTCCTCCAGAGAGGCCACAAAAGTCAAAGCCAGGAGGAGGGGTGTGAGCTGGCTGTCTGGTTCTACCTGTGATACTGCCAACCACAAGCCCCAGGCCTCGATGAAGGGCGGCTTACAAGACTGAGTAGAAAGCTTTCTTTCACTCTTGTCTTTGGTTCTTTTTCCTATGTGCTTAAGAGAGGGACAAATATTGTTTCAGTCCCTCTGTGTCCATTTTGTGTAAAATACTGGCTGATGACAAAGCACTTTTATACAGGAAAAGGTGAATTAACAGCTGCTTTGAAACTTAACTAAAGCTTTTATTGATATACTGAAGTATATCAATAATAATAATAATAAAAAAAAACGGTTCTTGATTCTACCACAGTGCAGATTTGCACAGTATGTACTGCACAACGCTGTTGAAATAAAACTTATATTAAACCCAGTGCAATGGCACCTGACCATGAACACTGACGAGGAGTAACAGATGTGGGGGTTTGATGACACAGCATTTACATTACATATGAATCCCCAAGAACACGAGGGAGACCAGAACATAAACGTTGTGTACATTTCCTTGAATGTGAAAACCGACAGGAAGGGAAAAAAAAAAAAAAAAGAGTGCAAATTGTGTTGAGTGTAAGGCTGCTGTAGATGTACTGTATGTTTCTCTTTACTGTGTTCATTCTTTCAAGCTAACAAGGCCATCCCTGAGCAGGGCGTAAAATTCAACCACTGTTGAATTTCAGAGTAAAGTGATGAGTATATTGTGCAGTCAATGTGAGTACTGTGAAGTACTGTGGTACTACAGAATAGCAACTGTCTTCGATCCTGAGGTGTATGTGTGTGTACCCCTTCTCCTCACCTGTTCAAAAAACAAAGAAAAAAAAAACAAAAAAAAACAACAAAAACATGATAAGACCTGTCAGGACGTCGGTTTTCTTTTTTCTCCCGAACCTTGTTGAGCTGACTGCGGATGTACATTGGACAACTAGCCATCATTTGACGCTAAAAATACAGACATATGGTACAGACTGTAAATATTGCCATCTGGGAAAGGCATTACCTTCTTTTAGAATCACACGAGTAATTGCACTACAATAAGCAGTTATGTACAGTATGGTACACCACAGCAAGCGCAGGAATAGCAAAGGGGGTTTGCTGACAACTGTGCAACACAAGTGTTAGGATGAAAACGCAGGCCTCACAGGTCAGAGGCTGAAAGTGCGACTGGTTTTCAGTTTAAGGCGAGTTGGCTGGGCTGAGGGTGGGGCTGAGGGTGGGGCTGGAGGCATCTGAGCGGCTGTAGTCGCTGAGGGAGCTGGGACGTGTGGTGCCACTGCTGCCGCCATGAGGCCGTTTCAGCATGCCAGGCTGGAAATCGGAGTGGCGCCTGGCGTGCTTCATCAGGTGGTCGCTGCGCATGAAGCGTTTGTCACAAAGCGGACAGCCGAACTTCTTCTCCCCCGTGTGGGTGCGGTAATGGCGGGCCAGCTCGTCCGAGCGAGCAAATTTCTTACTGCAGTCTGGCCAGGTACATGGGAAAGGCCGTTCTCCTGAAAAACAAAAAAAGGAAGATTAGTACACAGCATGGTTCTAATGTCTTTGATCAGAGGTTTACCAAACAACTTGCTTATCATTGTTGCTGCGCATTCTGTGTCCTTTTTTCAAAAATAGACAAATCCGTTTTTAGATTTGTTCATTTTTGTTGTGTTTGTGTTTTGTATTCAAGAAATATGTTAAACTTGTTGTTGTTTAGACATTATACACACTCTGGACATTTCTCAGGCCTCACAAGCACAGTCCACTTGACCCGATGGCCACTGTAATGCACTTCAAATAACATGGCAATTTAAAACTAATACAACTTTAAAACTATATTGAATTGAACTATATCGAGACGTCTGAGAGACAGTCAAACCAGACAGACAATCAAAGTATTCTTGGGAGAATAGAGAGTGGAAATATAAATGACATTCTTCAGACTTAAATGCTGTTTACAAAAGCACATCCTTATTTTTTTTAGTTCTCCACTCTGAACACAGAACGTCCGCCACAGTTAGTGACTCATTAGAAGGTGTTTACAGCTTAACAAGTCACGAACGCTGCACAGAGAACAGACATTTTTCAGAGGGGACGGGTCCTGCTGAACAAGATTGTGCTGTTTTCTGTACATAGCCAAATCTGCGTCATGGAGAAACAATAATCCCCAGGTAACTGCTGGGACTCGCAGGTCAGTGAGGTGTCGGATATCAAAAAACAAACTAAGACATATTCTCAAAAAAAAAGTGTGCAGTGAACAGTGATTCATAGGACTTTGTGTAAATCACCTAAAATTGGCACGGTGCTAAAGGAGCAGACACGGTTTAATTATCCAAGCTCCAGATGCTAATCACCCTCACAATGGTTGCCTAGCCCATTTCCCAACATGCAACTATCTGTGACTCTGCACATGGGAAATTACACCCTTCCCCCACCATCAGGCAATAAAAGTGGGCTTTGACACAAATATACTTAAAGCCAGATGGCACTATATATCTTGTGGTTTCCTCCATTCTGATCTGGAAACAGCATGCATGGAACCCAAATGTCGTGTTCTGCGTTCGCTGGCCATTATGTCTTCCACGTCACTGAGTTACTACTTCAGCCACTATTCAAGTTTTACTGCAATGACATACATAGATAGATAGATAGATAGATAGATAGATAGATAGATAGATAGATAGATAGATAGAAGTGTTGTGTTACTGTTTGCGTGACAAATAAGCACATAAGAACTGGCCCTTTGTTCTATGGTTTCCCTGAGGGCCACAGTGGAAACCGTGCTGCTCAGCATCAAACCCTCATACGCTACCTGATGCCATAAGTCTCAAGACAAGAGCTCAGTTCACTCCTGATCTCCGTTTCCTCCCCAAATACTGCAATGGTAACAAAGCGTGCAGACAGACAGAACAGGTCTAGACAGCCCAGTCTGTGTTTTTGCCTCTGACGCCTCACCTCAGCCCCAGACACACTCAGCCCTGCCCACCTCAGATCCTGAGGTCTCACGCTGGGCTCAGTCAATGTAAACATGCTAACTGACATAACAACATTTGCATTGCACGCTGCCTCGTCTCCTTTGGATTTGGAAAAGTCTACACCGCGTCTACGCCTCTCCCGCGTGACAACAAAGAGAGACACATCCACGTGTCCTGCATTGAAGCCCAGCCTTCATGTTAATCTGTCCCTATACATCCTGACGTACACTATGAAGCATAGCTCTAACAGTGGGACTCTGACAGACTCCCAAAAGTCTGATTTTTACCGTAGAAACAAGTGCCTGCCATGGCAAAATTAGCTATTGGCAAAAAAAAAAAAGAAGAGCTTAGATCCGCAGGCTGCTAAAGGCTCATCCAGTGTAACGGATCCAACAACATTAATATTTAAGTGGACACCAGAGAGCGAGGCTGAAATATCCAACCTAACTGCTCTGATACAGTAATGCAGTCATAGTGGAAGCATCAGGTATCCAACAGCAACGCGGACACACTCGTCAAATTATTTAGACCCTTGTGATTTCTTCGAAAACCGTGTTTTGGCATTAAGTCAACAGCGTGATCTTCCAGGTGTTCTAATGTTTACCTTGGGACACTCATTGGCATGAAGACGGAAACATCTAATACATGTTTCAAAATATGGGGAGTGGGAGGTTTTGGGAACAAAGACTTGTGTGTTAGTAATGATAACTATGGGCCATTATCCTGATGTTGGTATAGGAGATTGTCACTCTGAGGCCAGATAGTTCCCTTACCCTGCTGTTCTTCATGTCTAGTCTGAGTGTCATCACCATGGCCGCCATGACTGCGGGCCCCATGGAGAGTAGGCAGCCATCTTTGGCACAGTGCCACTTCCAGGGTGTGGTTTGTCTTTGCTCAGAGTGTGTCAGTTGCAGAGGTCAGGGAGGAGGGGGTGCGAGGCATAATGAGGGAAGCTTTTCCCTAACGAAAAAACATGACCCACTTACCCATAAAGGGAGTTACATCATGCATACAAACTGTACCTCTGCTAAGCACTAGTGTCCCCCCCCTCCAAGGCGATGTGATTATGTCACAAGTACTCTTGTTATATAACTGTTCTCTGAAAGGCCACTGGGTCAGTAAATAAACAGCTCATCCATGCTACTCTCCCAATATCCTCCTCTCATTCATATCTATGATATTTGGCTCCTCGGTTTCTGTGGAGATGGTTACGTGAAATGGAACCTGGTGTAAGGGATGCTGTCTGTTGAGTTGAGATCAAATTTCTTTTTGACATGAGCTGCAGCACAGGAACTCAACTCGGTCACCTGCTCCGTCAACAGCCACCAGCATTTCAAACGAGAGCAGATAACATTCCTGATGTGTCCTCAGGCATGGGCCAGACTCACGCGGTGGACGGCTAAAACCTGCATGTGAGACCTAAGCTAAATAGCCCTTCAGCGTGAGAATGGAGGAAAATATTTCTCCTGTGGATATGTATCAGAGATCACCTCGAAGTTAACTTTGTTCTGGCTGCGCAGTGTGAATTAGAGCAGGAAATATCTTTTTCAGAACGCTGAACAAAAAAAGGTGCACACGAAGACCTGTGCAAACACTTCAACAAAGGGAAAGTAAGACTGGAGTCAGACTGTGGATCACAGCTCATTAGACGTGGGGCTACCTCACTTCAGTGTCGGCTTAGTGGCACAGCCAGCTTGGCAACATGAAATGAGAGGGACACCACTGATTCCAGTGGCAGGCCTAAGCAGAATCCTGTAATTTGGTTGCATGTTTACAACACGCTATGACCTGTAACCAACCAGGAGCCAGTTACTCTGCCAGGAGACAACCACTCATGCGATTTTGAGTAATACTAAAATGACTGCCGAGGCCCTCATCAGCATAAACCACAGGAGCAGACACAGTAACCCAACCGTGCCCAGCCTTTCCCTCCATACACACCATCACGTGCCAAGAAGGTATAAACATAAACATGTGTGTGTGTGTGTGTGTGTGTGTGTGCAGAACAATACACATAAATTAAGGCTTTTGCAGCTCCTTCTTCAGGGTACACATATGCATGTACATCTTTGCACGTCACAAATCACAAATTCGGGAAAACGGGATCAGAACTGTTTACACGGCTGGTTGTCTATGAAAAATTCACTCAGTGAAGAGGATGCAAATGACCAAGAAACTCCATCACCGAGAACATGTTGTCCCAGAAGCTCCGTCAGCGTTTGTTGCAAACGCACATTATAAGAAAAGAAGCTGTGGTGTGGGTCAGGTGCATGTGTGATGAGGACCCGCTCAAACTCGTCAGGAGAAAGCTCAGAAAGCAGCGAGTATTTGATCTGCCATCATCTTTTGTCTTTATGCTGGCTGTTTGAATAGCCTGGCTCCCCTTGTGGGCCTATAGTTGTCGGGTTGTGAACAATAGCGGCAGCCTCGGTCCCAGCAGGAGAGGCACTCCTGTAATGCATTTCAATCAGACAGGCTGTGCATATTAACCGTAACTCACTCCCCTCAGTCTGCGCTGCACAGGACTTATTGACATGCATCCGGAGCCATGCAGCGGGAGCGACTGTCTGATTCCTGCACACGCAGCTGCACATTACTTCATCCTGTTAACTCTTTGAGAGAAAGGTCGAGATAACTTGCCTACATTGACCAGCTCATCACATTTGCTTCAATTAGTTAGAGTGGGCACTCTCTTTCAGCCTTGAGTGAATGCTAAAATAACCTGCAGCCCTGATATGCTGCTGGCAGTCTCCTTATTTTTCAAAGCTTGGTTAACTAAGGACATGCAAACAGCTGCAGCTACTGTATTACCGGGTGTTTGCAGTTGGTCCTTATAAGCAGGTGGGAGCAGAGCTGCCCCATCACCCACTCTCAGAGTACAATGCCAGCTCAGTCAACCGAGTCTGACATTATATCTCGTATGAGACAGACCCTGACTTCCTAGTGCTAAACAAAGAGCCATAGCCCGGCCTGAGCCTGAGCCTGGGAGCCCTCATCACACACAACATATGAAGAGATACAGCCCTGCGATAGTGCCAGCTGTCCCTGTGTTACACCTGATACGCTGATGGTGAAGTTGAGAAAGACATATTTTCACGTCTCGCAGGGAAAATTATTATACCCCCTCTCTCCGCCAAGACTGAAAAAAATACTTTTGTGCTGAGGGCCTCACCCTAGTGTTGTGGTGTGCCACAGACTGATTTATCACGCGGAGAAAGGGGACACACCTTGCGTGCCGTGGGGAACATTAACTGCTCTGCAAGAGACAAAGCACTCCCTCTGACATAAGCTCTACAACTAGCCATTCCTCTCTTGTTTAAGCTGCGCTGAACAGAAGGCTGTGGACACACTTAGAGTCTGAGGCTACATCCATACTACAAAGCTAGAAATGCATATCACATGAGCATTCAAGTACAGGAGGCATTCATGTGTCAGTGTAAACAGGAAGCTGTCTGTCTGTCTGTCTGTCTGTCTCCTCTGCAGCTGTTTGCTTAGTATCAGAGTGTGCTGTAAATGAGAAACAACAACGGTGAAAAGTAAGTACAAGTATTTCCATGGAGAGCCAGACTGAAACCAAAACTCAAAGACAGCTTTTCATTCACAGCTGATTGTCCAACCGTGGCTGTGAAGAACCAGTCAGGAAGTGAAAGCAGGTAAGCACGTCATTGTTTTCAAAGGTGTCAATTTCTGCCCGCCCAGGCTAACATGCTGCCCCAGAGATTTAAAACAAAAACAGTGTTTTCACACATCTCAGTTTTCAGGCCTCTAACTCTGGGGTAATGTGGACAACGTGTCCACAGCTGAATTTCAAATGAAAACTGAGTCATGTGGATTAGCTTAACCCTCAACATGGTACACTGTAAGTGCCAAGCTCACATAAGTGTTCACTGCTGCAGAGGTCACAGCCCTTCAAACGTTAATCAGATCAGCTGCAGATGCATGCAGCTGAATAAATGACCTACATCAGTGGAGGGTATTGACAGTGAATATCCTGGTATCTCACCCCACCCCCAGCCAGCAGCACTCGTCTGTACTCTGTACCCTCATCTGACGGAACACTATATTCTTCTACCTTTTACTGCAGAACCACCGCCCCCCCCGCCCTTGCATGTGATCTGCGGTTTGTCAGTTTTTATACAATAGAGGTACATAAAAAAATGTGCGGAGTTCCTCATGTCAGTGTCCCTTTCTTCCTGCTGCTGGTAATCAACACCACATCACATGCTGTGGCCGGGCCTCGGCTTCAGCATCTATTTTTCTTTGCATCCTGCAGAAGGGTGGGAGGGGCTGGTGAGGGAACAGACAGAGTGGCTTTTATAGTAGTACTCCAGAGCTAACTGAAGAATACATGAGCCCCGTGGGCCACTGAAAGCAGCGGAGCAAGAGAACTGCCTGACTGGGGCCTTTCAGTATTATGGGTGTCCACCATGCATGCTTAATTGCAGCGAAATCAGGTTTACGTTCCAACATTAGTGAGGAACTATCCTACATTCATCTTCACATGTCCACATGGAGGAGAGCAACTGGACAGCGAATGCACCACAACAAGCCTTTGTGATGCCTTTCGTGGAGAACCAACACTGTGCAACAGGATTAGTGCAGTCAGGATGGTAGTTCCACATTGGTTTTATTTACATCCCAAGGATTAAGAAGATCTAACTAATACTTCTGTGGTGGTAAATGTGGAATGTGGACTAACCAGCAGACAACAGCTAGAGAACAAAAACAACTTAAGTTTATTCAGCTGTAAATTTATAACGGCAAGTCAGCCATGCGGGAGCTGCATGTCGGCACAGTGGTGCTTTGAACTACAATGCCACCAGCTACCATGATGTTCAGTTAGGACATTTACACAGTCTAACACAGACTAAAACACACAACTAGACAACCTGCTGAGTCCGAGTACACATGCGGAAGAGAAAATGTATTTATTGGCCGTTTTATTTCATTTATTTCCTGTTGACCTTGCATGCCTATAACTGGGAGATGGATGGTGAGATGGGTCGTGTTTTGGTTCTGTATGTTTCGCTCCTGCTGTATATGTTAATCGTGATACAAATTAAATGGAGCATGGCTCTTTCGGTCGCTGTGTTGGCTGGAGAAAAGCGGAGCCGGCGTATGATTTCCGGCAACAGTACTGCAGTTTGTACGTCATCTCCTTCTACTTCTGGGTCAAAGACCGGGGAAGAAAATTTGGTCCAACTCCAATTCGACTAAGTGTATACATGCAGTAATCGGACTATAAATCACATTGTCCAGGTATGTTAGTCTGACTAAGACCAGCTCCAGCGAATTAAGAAAAACTAATTATTGTCTTAGTCCAGCTAAACTCTGACTTTTAACCTGCATGTAAACGCACAGAGTGACAAAGCTAACATGCTAGTTCCGTAGGGAACTACGGTGGCCATCAAAACACCAGAAAGGACATAAACACAGAACTCTCTATACTTCCTGCCATTTCCTCCTTCTTCTTTGTTGGTTTATGCATTGGATTTATGTGGGCGGGGCCATTATTACTTGTTTGCACAAGCTTCCGCTTCAAAATGCAAAATGCATGTCCATATGAGCTGCTTTAGTATATCAGTGCAAGATGGCCACCTCTGTGATACATACAATGCACATACAAAGCTTGTTCTATGCATTTATACAAACCTACGGCAGGTAGTGTATTCAATTTTGGCCAATAAACCCTCCTAGATGTTGCACTCATGACCTTAATAACTACACAGTGTCACACTGCTGGTGGCATCTGAATTGATAGCTGACAAACAACATCATTAGTATTTCCGATTGTCTTACAAATTACAAAACCGTATGGTAATGCACGATAGTTGAGATAAGACAAGATATTTCAGTCTGGAGTAAAATGGTGGCCCTATTGCACTGCTAGCATGGGTTAAAGAAAACATAGCGCCACCAATGGCAACTGAGCATCTGTCATTTTAGTGCGGGTGTAGTCAGTCCTGCCATGTGGCAGGTAGAGAGACCACCCTCTCATGACCCAGGACATTCTTGCACATTGCTGTGCCACGGTCAGACTCTATTATGAGCAGGAAAACCCCATCTCCACCCTGCTACCTCATCACTGCCACCAGCCACACAAGAACACTGTGCACTCTGTGTTGCAGTGCAGCCAAATATAAAACCACTGGCAGAGATGCAGGATATATAATTGGAGACCTCTGCTTCTTTTTTTCCATGTGGAATTTGGGATAATTCCGATTTTTTTTTTCAAGTGTCATTAACCACAGATATTTGAGTGAAAATAGAAAGCATGCATGAATAACTGGAACTATACTGTGCTGCCAGGTGGTGCCACTTAGTTTTTAGGACCGACAGTAAAGGGCTTAACTGCACGCTCTCCAGCATTAGAGGTACCCCCAGCATAACACAAAAGGATGTCCAGACAAAACATCAACCCGGCTGTAAAATATGTCATTAGGCTCTTTGTCTTTGAGATATTTCGACCCTGTTTCTCCCGGTGATTTAAATAGTTTTGGAATAGGTCTTATACACTGACAAGATGGCCTTTTGTGAGGCCCAGCTGTGGGGGGCACAGAAGGTCCCGGCTATTTCTGAAGAAGCCGTGACTTATAATGAGCTTGTCAGGGGCTATCTCTCCTATAGAGATGCATGTCATGACTGAAGCATTGTAACGAGGCGTCACAGAAACTCTGTGTGCTGCATGACCATAAGACACCTATTTGGTATAGTGGGTCTTCATCTTTATCCTCTTCAAAAATAATTTCGTAAAAGAAGCCCATGTGTGCTGAGACACTGACAGAAAAAGGCGGTTGTGGACTTGATGGTCCTTATTTGCACCACTGAACAAGAAACCTGAGTTTGTCTACACCAGAGTTACACAACTGCAATGTCCATACTGCAAGATAAGTAGATGAGTGCTGGAGGAAAACTCCACCTCCTGCATCAGGACAAAGCCTGTCTGGTAATCATAGACCCCTTTAACTGCTGTGGAGTCCTTTACATCAATAACAATGCAGTATAATGTGTGATGTAAAGTCAGCATGTTCTCCCATGTCTGCTTGATCGTGGTGGCGTGAGGACCCTAAACCAAGAACTTTTATTTCCTTAAGTGATTCCTTAAGTTTTCTATTTACTTAAAATAACCCACACTCCGCTGTAGACCAAAATATGCCTTCCTCTGTTTTATAAACAACATTGTACATACACCATTTCCTGAGAAATCCTTTTCCTGCTGAGTTTTTCTTCTTTTTTTAGCACTGAGTTCTGTAAACACTGACATTACACTCTCATTATGGAACTTCTCAGATCCATAAAACAAGAATAACCTTGAATACAACTTTATAGGTGAGGTCATTTGTTATTTTTAGCCTGCAATATGTGATGTAGAGATTAAGAATGTATGTGCTTAGATTTTAGCTCAACTTGAGTTTGAAATGGGATTGTTTTTTCAGTGTGGTGTAGACATTGCATAAGAAATACAATGTGGCTCAGTTTTCACATCCTCTTACAGATCAAACATAAGGATTGCAAAAGAGGTGACTACACCTTGTTCCTATGTTTTTTAGTGTTGATGTCTCAGTGTTTCCCCTCAGCTAAATAGTGGTGCCTGGCAGAGATTCACTAGGCTACGATCCATTCTCTCTTAACTCTGCTAGTAGGGGCTGAAGGGAAGTGCACCGCCAGAGTCTGGCTCTGTGAAAGCACTGCAAGGTTGGCTGAGACTGCCGGATGAACTCAGATGACCCATATTTTGGGACCAACCAATCAAATAAGCAGACATAGTCATTACGATGAGAATTTATGAGGCGCAAACCAATCGTGAGGCCAGACACTGGGGCATATGCATGGAGAAAGGCAGGCAAAGGGAAATACTTAATAGGCAAAGAGAGCAACGGAGCAATAAAACTGCACTTAAAAGACATGGCTGGGGCTGAGGGGAAGCACGCTGAGCTGGATGCTGGCAGCTAAACAAAGATGAAATTAGAAGGAGGCATCCATATTATCAGACACCAATCCCACAAAAAAACCTCTTAATACTGCAAAGAGGCGAGGACAGCACAGGTGTTTATATTGGCTAAAATAATTAGTGTTTCATCCTCTTCCTCTTCCTCCTCCTTAAAGACAAATGCTGTCACCAGCAAAGTGCAGCTTAGGTAAATACACCACACCACTAGTGATGAAAACGAGAACCACATCACAGCTCTGTGATCATGCATGCATGCATGCTGTTCAAGGCTATACTTTAGGCTACATTTCACTGGCATATGGCATCCATATGGATAATAAATCGGTGGGCAATAAGCCTAATAAGAAAAGTGGCAAGAATTTATGTCTGTTAAGATGCACGGATGTTTCAAATATGAGACTACAGAAGGTGAAATGTGCAGAAGTGGAGCTCGATTGTCACAAAAGGTGTCATTGTCAGGTGTCCTCTTCTTATGCACTGCATACACACACTCAAATACATGTCAAGATCATACAAGGCGTTCCCTGTGTGATCCAGAGAAGTGGGTTTGCTACTGGTGTGTGTGTGTGTGTGTGTGGTTGGAGATTCTGAGGGGGAGGGGGCTGCAGTCTACAGAGCAGAACAGTGAAGGAAGGAAAGAGGAGCGGCTCCTGAGTCGAGGCTCAGCTAGCTGAGTCTGTTGCTGGCCAGATCAGCTGGCAGTATGTCTGGTGGGGGTGTGGCACATCATAACAAAGGGCTCTGGGCATGCAGTCGACTCCACGGCTCTTATCAACCCCCTTAATTTGAGTGGATCTAGGTGTTTTTCGCGCACCTCCGTGTCCTGTCCTGCGGAATGCAGAGCGCAGGCACGGAGGCGCGGTCCTTCAGGAAGGTCATGTGTAACGCACCGCGGACACGGAGCGCATTTGATAACCTCACGCTCTCTGCAGTGTGACGGTCTGCTGGATGGATCTTGAAAACTTTTTTGCATGCCTATTATCACTGTTTATTCTGGGATGCTACGTTGTCATTGCCATATGTCTCCATAAAAACAACTTAAGTTGTGTAAAATGAAATTGTGAACTTGTTTTTCCAGCATTTGCGTGACACTTTACGCACTGTCCTGTGGATGGTGCTGCTGATGGTGCTGGTGGGCGCGCAAGACTAAAGCCGCGACACCGGGGATACTTGAGTGGGAGTGGCACTATAACCGCCCCCCCCCCCCCCCCCCCCAGCCCAGATTAGAACAGCATTTAGCAAAAGTTCACACAAGTTAATGACACAATGTCGTTATTAATCTATGAACCACACGTTGGCGCACTGCACACTCACTCCTTTCAGGGTGGATCCGTGGATATTTTACGCATACGCGTCAGCAGTCAGTCAGTCTGTCAGTCAGTCTCAATCTACTGTAAATGCAAAAATAATCCACACTGTGTTCAAATCAGTGTTCTCAGTTTTAATCACCTCTCCTGTTCTTATAGGGGAAGCGCAATGTTTACAAAGCAACAACCAGATTCGCACCCGGTGACACTGACCTGTGTGTGTCCTTAGATGAGCTTTGAGGTGGGATGATTTGCCATAAACTTTTTCACAACCTGAATAGTGGCATTTGTGCTTTTTCTGAGGTGATTCTTGCTCTGTTCGACCTCTCGATCTTTTGCCTCTTTGTTTGAGCGCAGGATCGGAGATGGTGGTAGGTGTGGCAGAGTTTCCATCATCATCGTCATCATCATCCATGAGGTTCGGCATGTTCTCATCCTTTATTTTTGCCTGCTCGGCAACAATGTTGGGAGTCTGCTGGTTAAAATCCGCCAGAATCCGCGCCACCACAAACAGTGAGGAGTTATCTTTCACCAGAGGCTCCTTCATCTCCTCTCCGTTCCTGGAGGAGGACGGGGTTTCTGGTTTAATCTCTCTATTCCCTTTAGGAGCGTGGACAACCGCGCGGCTGGACATTGAAACAAGGCACTCTGCTGCAAAGTGATCCATTTTGTCTTTCAAACAGCAGCCTCTGCGTTCAGACGGATTTCAAAATAACACTAATAAATAACATAAAAATAAATGAGAGCGCGTGTGTGGGGGGGAAAAAAGTACTTGCTCCGCGTTCCCTTTGTGTGGTGGTGGTGGTGGTAAAGAGGAGGAGGTCGTTCTCATCAGAGAGAAGTGACTTTAAGATGTTACCCGGCTTTCCAATATCATCAACATCCTGTGAGAGAAACGCCTCAGAGCAAAAAAAAAATGCAGACAAACCCCTTTAAAGAGAGAGAGAAAAACAAAAACAACAAAAGCCAAAGGTCTTTGATTCGTGCAACGACGCTGGTAACAGGAACTCTACACGCTTGCATGTGTTAACTCCCATCGCGGCTTCAAACACTCCAGCATAGTGAGGGTGCGCGTCTCCTGAGCGCCTGTTCCTGCTGGTTGTATCCTCTGCTGGGGGCGTGTCGAGCGGCAGCAGCATCGTCAGAGTGGCCGCTCATTCATTGGGCGCCGCGTGTCCTCAAATGCACCGCACAGTCTGCGAGTTGCCTGAAAGTTTCCCCACAGGTTGCTCACGAGACGGTTGTATATATGCACTCACTGCAGAGAGAGAGAGAGAGAGAGATAGACAGAGAGAGAGGATGGGATGGATTATTCTGCAGCATTTCTGTACAAAGCCTGCAGCATGCGTGTGCATCCACTTATTATGGAGAACATGCAATTGGGACACTATTGATAGGATTCTATTGATTTACTGATTTTAGATATTGGAAAATAGTGACATGTAATTTGTCTTCAATGTGTCTCATCTCACTCACAGAACAAAAAAAGACAACAAGGTCAGTTTGTTTATGTAACACATTTCATCAAATACAAACCCAATGTGGTTTATTTGGTTGTTTTTTTTTAAAGGGTGATATAAAACACCCACAGCCACACAGTGACATAGTAATGTCTAGCAATGTGACAAATCACACAGAAATATAAATATAGCCGTAAAAAATGGTCATATAACACTTCCACGCACACAACCTTACACCTTAAACATGTAATAGGAGTGTAGAGCTAAATAACTGCTGTCCTTCTTCCCACCCTTTTATAGATACTGTATGTAAATTAAATGATTGTGTTGTTTTCCTTATTATTTTTTTGTTGTTGCTTATTTTGTTAGCAACATGTTCTCAATGAACTACTGCTACACTTTGACCCAATTTAGTTTTTAGTTTAGACTGTACAATGATGACACCTTACTGAATGTAGTTGCAGGTCAGACCAGCACACACTGTGAGATCATATACTTGTGTGACGTAGGCTCAGTGTTTACACCAAAGCGATAGCCATGACGCTTTCATCGAGGACAGCCCAAAACGATCAAAACACATCAGTTTCATTTGCACGGCACCAAAATACAACATACAGTACATTATCTCAAGGCACTTCACATTGTAAGGCTGAGGCTTAGTGAAAATATATGGAGAAAGAGAGAAAAACAACAGTCCACACAATAAGCAACCGATGAGAAATGGAAGTGGCTGTCATGAAGTAACATGTTCCGTCACAAATGAGGAAACAATAAAAGAAAAGGGGGGGGGGGGGGGACGGACACGTCACAGAAGAACATTTAGGCAAAGTAGTTGGTCTGGTCTGCACAACAGACTGCAGTTAATCAACAACAAGATGTCCCAGATTCTCTGAGTATCACTGTGACACCGGTGCACACTGAGGCTCCCGGCCAACTAGATGATGATCCAGCAGTGAGCTCGACTGCTTCCAACTGCCAAATGATTGGCTTTAGCCGGCTGTAATTCCACACAGGGAAAAATCATTCTTCTTCACAGCCTCTTCAAGGCTTTTAAAATACATTCTAGTCAAATAAGGGATGGTGGTGTAAACATTAGGGGCAAGTATTGTCACAGATTATTAGTCTAACCTGGCTTTGGGTTAAAGGTGACATCGAATGCTTGTATCGCACATATATGTTAGTTATGGAGGTCTACTTACATATATTAACTTGTTTTCATGGTTAAAAACCTCCTAATCGCTGCAAACGAGCCGATCAAAATATCTCCTCACTGACGCTCTTGTCAGCCGTGCTGTTTCAGACCAAAACCACACCCCCAGAACGTGGACTGTGTTGTGATTGGCCAGCCAACGAGAGCTTTCCCACTGTCCTGTGATTGGCCAGGTACCTGGAAGTGACGTAATTGGTAGGCCAGCTCTCAGATAACACAGCTCCCCCTCTGGCACAGTGGATGCTCTGCATCTCAGCAGCTACAACGAGAGTAGTTCTTCTTCTTCTGCGGTTGAATGTACGCAACCGGATGTGCCCGGACTAGTGCCTGCACCAGGAGGCGCTACGGTGGTGAGAGGAGTGGTGAGGATTTCTAATGACATCATCAGCATGGGGAAGTGCCGATCCGCTTCGCAGAGCCCAGGAAAACAATACAACACTATTTTCTCAGCAGTGGCTGAACTGTTTGTTCTGAAACTTTAGGGTTTCATAAACGAGGTAATACACACACAAACACAGCGTTAATTGGAGCTTCCGGTCTATGTCGCCTTTAAGTTCATGCAAAGTGTGTAAGAATTTGCGAGACTCAGGACTCTACTGCTTATGCCTCCCTTTCCCAAGTGCATCAATGAACTACAACTCCCCACTCTTCTACTTTCTCAGCTGTGTCTTTCTTCTTCTTCATAGGTGAATGCATCAGGTTTATGTGGGCAGAGCTGTTTGCTTAGAAAGCGGTCACTTCAAAACACGATTTTCTGCACAAACACGGTGGTGAGAGACGGTGGCCACTGCAAAACGTTCTCCATTACTTTGATTTTACAGTGAGGGCAGTGTGTTCAATTTCTGCCAATAAATACAGTGAAATCCTGCTAAATGTTACATCAACAGCTTGGACAGTTTTTGGAAGACGGTGGCATACTCTTCAGCAAAGCTATCGATTCACCTCAAAACCTTCCCCCTCGGCAGCTCTGTGGTCTCTGCCAGCTGAAGTCCGGCCAGCCGCCACAGACGACATCTTCTTTAATTTATCCTCAGGCAGGAGACAAGTGGCACCTTTGTGGGGACGCAATAATCAAGACACAAAGCTGTGGGACATAAATGTATTTTTCATGATCAGACATTTTACAGAAAGTCCATCTGAACATCGTTTCCAGATATGAGGAATTCAGTTATTTTATATTCAACATGAGTTTTTCAAACACACGAACATGGTGTAACATTGCATGTCACTATGAAGTTCTGGCAGAAAGAAAGCAGCTGGTGTTAATGATTATCAGCAAGGATAAACTTGAATGTTCCGACTAAACCTTAGAAACCCAGATTAACCCCAGTCTTTATCTCATATACTGTATTTTCAGGATGTACTTGTCTCAGATGAAGAACAAAGCAAAATTCAGTCTCGTACAAAATGTTCTCAGGGATCATTGTCTGCTATACACCGCAGCCTTTTCATCCATTCTTCCAGCTGGAGACCCAGTCAACAAAAACACTTTAAACGCGTTTATTAAGAATAAGAATAAGCACACACTCCACACCGATAGAGGATTGGATCTGCTTCCCTGCAGCAGCTGATGCTCTCCTATGAAAATGAATGCACACTTTCATCACTTGGCACAAAAGCCCACACTAGAAAGTTCCCAGTGTTCAGCGTGAGCAAGGCGATGTGGTATTCAGACGGCCATCTGGCTGTATTATTTTACATATTCTTTCACCACAGAAACGCAGTGTTCTTGTATTTCACAAGGTGCCTTGGTGATCTGTTCTGCCAAGAGTATGTCGAGAGGGTGTAGTTCCTCTTTCAGAGTGTTATTTCTCAAAGCTGTGTAGAAACTGCAAGTGTCTATCAATTCCCACAGGGCGTCGAGCACAAGACGGTCAGAAGGAACAGCAAGTAATACAGCTGCAGCTCTAAACCCAACATGCAACAGTTTCCCTCTCTGTGGCTGCAGCAATCTGACGATTCAAGAGATCTTTTGTCCATTTTCAAAATCCCAGCTACAACTCCCCAGTGCATAGTGTCCAAACAGCGCACTGTCTGGCACTGACATTAAGTTCTCAGGCAGGAACAGTGACGTGATTGGCCTCTTCACTTCTGTTTAAATGGGAGAGATCCTCTTTGAGCAAAGGACGGTCTGACCACTGTTAAAAATATCTCGGTTCTCTCTCAAGACAGAGAAAAATAATAGTAAAGAACTCGAAACCCCGCTTTTGGGTTTAGACTTGTGAGGGTTTTGTGCTTCACCATAGCGGGTGGCGAGGCTTTGGAGAGCACAGTTCATCACCTTTGTTTGATCCTAGTGCAACAACCCACCATGACGTCACCCAGTGGTTTGTGGACTGTTGTTTTGAAGCCTTGAGTTTTGCACCATCTTTGGTTTTGTGAAACCAGTGACGCTGGGGAAGAAGTGAGATGGATCCCACTGAGAGAGTGAGGACTGGAAAGTTAACGTGCATGACATCTGCTGTCTGCCGAAGCATACTATGAGTTATTTTGTGTTTGTCACGGGGTTCTGCTGAAAAATGAAAAATTGTCCAAAATGCTATGTCCCAAAAAAAAAACTATACAATCAAACAATTAAACTCAGTTGTGAGCAAAATAGATGTTACCTCCTCTGTTACCGATATAAAGAGCGCTCTACTGCCGAGTGGGAGGTAGACCGCTCTTTATAGGTCCTCTGCCCCTCCCATCAAAACATAAATTATCCAAAAAAATCACAATAAATGAATACAAGCATGATTACTATAACAAAAAACTAGATGAAAATAAAGCCAAACTATTTCCCAAATTAACGGTGCCACAATAATTATTGTCCCCACCTTTAATAAACAATATTAATGGATAATTGATGGAACTACAAAAAATGACGTCACACTAAGCGTACCGCCATCGTCGTCATTTAAGTGCGCCGCTGACGTAAACAATGTTTGGAATGCTGCCTACGCAAACTGAGGGTGAGGGTGGAGTAAGTTTTTACCAAGTTAAATGTTAACAGGGTGATTATGTAGGAGCGGTAAGTGTGAACCCTTGACGGTCTACTAATGTTGCTGAAAAGTGGCAAAGTATGTGTATGCGTCCGTCTGTGCGCTCTATCAGCGAGTGTGTGGCGGCGTGTGTGTGTGTGCGCGCGCGCTCATTAGTGACGAGTCGCTCCGTCACAGTGTTTTACTACAATGGGGCCATCATTTACAAAATGGACATCATGCTGTAGTGAAGAAACTAGGGGCTTTTTGAAAGGGCTCATTATGTCATAGATATGATATGCTTTTTTTCTAAAATCACTCCATAATGAAGATTTGGGAAAATGTAGGTTTTAGGAAGCCAAGACTACATCCTACATTACTTATACTTAGCAAGTATGTAACTAAATTACATACTTGCTAAGTATAAGAAATGTTTACCATGTGCACTGTCTTTCGCAACTTAGCACTAAACATAAAGCTTAGCTAGATACAGCTTTGCAGATATTTGCTCATCATAACCTATGGAATAGCATAATGGTGACTCTTAATAGGTTCACTGTTAACAGGGCTAACAGAAACTCCCTCAATCTTTTTCAGTGAAACAGAGCTTTATTTGTAAACCTGTTTATTGATCCTTTGTGTGGTTTTCGGGTCTGTGGGACCCATTGTCAATGTTTGCTAAAAGGCAAAATTATGACTCAATGACTAAATGACTCAATGACTCAAGGCCTCAATGACTGCATGTCTAACACCTGCCCCCTACACAATCTCTGTTGGGGTGTTTGGTGTCAGCTGCACCCAAGGGTAAAACATGTGCAGACGCTGTAGGTGCGATGTACCTTAATCCTGTCCTTCTCCTGCCAAAAATGAACAGAAATGTTACCAAGCACTTAAGGGTGTTTTAATGCAGATCCTTTGGAAATGATTATTATGATCATTATTATGTTACTGACTCTGAGAATAACCAAGACTGCACTTGTGGTTTCACGTCCTTCTGAAGCTAGCGCATTAGGTTGCTTAAACATGTATAGGGCAGAGAACATGAGGTGCTATGTGGGTCACTCGGTGTAGTCTCTCTTTTGTTGTCTTTGTTGTACAAAGCTTACTCATCCTCAGCAGTTGGGCCTCCTGACTAATGATGACAAAACAGGCAGCAATTTCACCTGTGTGGAAGAAAAGAGGCATTAATCAACGCAGCCATCAAAGTCAACAGTTGGCGCTATTACCCACCTCCTCTGTAATAATAAACACACATTCTGGTGTTTCATTAAGCAACTGTCAATATATTGTTCCATGTTCTTTTGAGTAAGAAAGCACAGCAGATCACACGCAGCGTGTGTGATTGCAGTAATCACATAATGTCAAATGAGTCAGTCAGGTGTAGCTGAACTGACGAAGCTGCGTGTTATTGTGACAAAGTGTGTCCTGTCTGTTGTCTAGCAGGATGTTCTGGTTACAGTGTTACTGGCTTCTTATCATCAAGACGCCACTGTCATGAAATTATCATTAGACACGCGTAATGCAAACAGAAGACTGAACAAAGCTTGCTCACTGTTCGCGGAGCAGCAGCCGACGCCAAATAATCACTTGGCACTTGTACAAATAAGATCACATGACTCTACTCCTTCTTCAGGCTACACTGATAAGTCTGTCAGGGTTGAGTGGAGATTAATTTCTATCGGAAAGGTTTGACATTGTGAACTCAATATGAAGACGACGACAATTCTCTTCCCTGCATAGTAAATGTAAAGCTACATTGTCAGCAGACAGTCGACTAATCCCATTGAGTAGTAATAACTATAATTACATTTCTATAATAACAGACAGGGAGACAAGAAAATCCCCTATGTGTACAACTAATCCTCAGTAATCAGCACAATATTACGTTTTGTATACCAACAAAAGTATATAATACATTCTAATGATAAATAAAAGTTTGACTTTGTGTAGGGTCACTGTATGTGTGGGACTATTAACTCCAAATATTATGGTGATGGCCATTCCACAACAAGTCATTGTGTGCTTCATAACACATGACACATTTGTCATGTCATATATGTATATATATATATATATATATATATATATATATATATATATATATATATATATATATATATATATATATATATATATGTGTGTGTATATATATATGTGTATATATATTAAGATAGCTGAGTGGCTTTTTAAGTTGTCGTTTAACCCTTGGCACATAACACGTCTCCCAAACTATTCCTTTAAGAAGGTAAATATTGTATTGCCCCCAGTAGCTATGACTATTTAATAGGTTTAATAGGTAAAATGCATGTGCAGTTTAAGGATGTGTACACAGTTCACAAGCCTGTAAAAGCTGTTCATGTCAAGGAAACATAATGGCCTGCATGGGTATTTGTAGAACATGCAGATTAACACACAAAAGAGGCTCAGGACAGTGTGTGTAGGTGCTGTCATGTAGGTGTCCTTCTCCAACAAGTAAGTTGAGACTGTAAGACAAGGTGAGACTAAAGTCTGGTGACAGAGGAGCACTTGTGAGGTGCTCTCACTGTGAGACACCTTGCCGGAGGAGGAAAAAGGGAACACAGACGCACAAGGGTGGGGAGGTGTTGTTTTAGAAGGAGTTCACTTTGGTCGTCATCCTCCCTCTGACTGTGCCTCCAGGCTGTCCATGTTCATCCACACAACAGAGGCGGCCTTTTTCACCAGTATGTTAATCCTGACTGCCTCCCCCGCCTCGGTGCTGCCTCCCCAGCAAACCGAGTGCTGCACAGCACTCACTGGCGACAGAACACATTCAGTGGCCTGTTGAATCATACAAAAGGGGAAGAACCTCTTCTCAACAATTACACTATCCTGTGACGTCAAAGTCATGTGAATCCTGTTTGTACAACTGAGGTGAACATCCACGTCACTCTCTTGACCCTGGGCTAGTGCTGAGCCATGAGTTATGTACTGCCATCTTTGTCCCTTCACATCACAGTGTGGTGGCTTTGTCCACTCAGCACAATACAGCTCAAAAGAGCACTGTTTTGTTTTTGCACCCATTTACTGGTCAGTAGTGGCCTCATTCAGAATGCAATGATCAGTGCCGTGGCGGGGGAGGGATGTGCCTCGCAGGCACTGGTGAGGGGAACTAACACTAACCATTCAGTCTGGTGGTGAGGCCGCAGGCGCTGTGTTAACTCAGTGTGCTGACCATCTTGTTCCTACGGCCCATGATGCCTTGCCTGAATCATGGGGGCAACTTCGGATGTGTCATGTTCCATGGTAACTGGACGCAAAAACAATGAGTGATTGTGAGATTTAACATGTGTGAACATCACCTGTCACACTTCAAGTGGGATGATGTGATCATAACTTTCCCTTCTTTGACACAGTCAATTTTGCAGCATGAAAATCATTTCTGATGAGGACAAGATACAGTCAGGATTTGTGTTAAAATAACATTAAGAGGGCCACACGGTTGGTGTAGTGGTTAGAGACCCGTCATAACATGGGCCTTTCTGCATGGACTTTGCATGTTCTCTCCATGTGTGTGCGTGGGTTTTCTCCAGGTTCCCTGGTTTCCTCCCACAGTCCAAAAACATGCAATATAGGGATTAGGTAAATTGGACAGTAGGTGTGAGTGGATGGTTGTTTGTCTCTATATATGTGGCCCTGTAATGGACTGGATGTACCTATCGCCCTATGTCAGCTGAGATTGGGGCAGAGGGCTTTATCCTCATGTGGAGGATAAAGCGGTACAAGATGGATGGATGGATAACATTAAGAGTTAAATTTACTCCTCTGGTGTTATTTTAACACTGCTACACTTGTATACATATCACATTAGAACAATTCAATGCCATTATTTCCCTTAACACATCGGTCCAACTCCATGGAAAAGACAAGATCTCAGTGAAACAGTGCAACTGAGGGTTGAAAACTGTTTGTGACCAGCTTGTCATAACAATGCAAAGGTGAATGGCACATTCAAGCTGGTCAAACTATTCCAGTGTTTCAGCAATGAACCAAAATACAGTGAGTGTGAGTGTTGTTGATGATTCGCCTGAGGAGGTTAATCTCAAGACATGCAAATTCTCATATTCCTTTTTTTTTTTATTAATGTTTAATCGGTTATGACTCTTTTTGCATGGTCGAAGTTGTTGGCGTGTTGTGCTGTCGTGTTGATCGGCAGGGACGGGGCAGCAGAGCGCGCGCACTGGCGCTTTAACGTCTATGTGGAGCAGAGCGAGGGTTCAAAGGGGAAAAAAACAGCGAGGCTGAATTTCAAAACATACGATTTCCAAAGAGGCACTCTTACATCATGGTTGTTTTCACCGCCTCTTCGACCAGAGCGCACCCTGAAGTCACCGAGTTCACAGGTGGGCGAGGCTCCACACAGACTGTGGCTGCGCGCGACCTCAGCCCTGTGCATGAACCACGCTGACCGCGCGGATGCGCTCGGTGCGAGTGAGTGAGAAATGGCACAGTGAGGGGGTGGGTGGGGGGGAGCGCGTCTCCCTTAAAACTTCCCATCTCGCACTGCTCGCTGCATCGACTCTGTCTAGTGGGGACACACGTTGCTTATCCTCGAATAACCCCGATGCTGAAGTGAGAACATCCCGTTCCCTGGGTTATAAATAGCTCTCCTTGCGTCACCGGACTATGGCGGACCATTTTTTGCTAGACACGCAACGGAGCCACGAACTGTGCCAGTAACACATTCCCCTGAAAGGCAAACATGGTCAGAAAACAGGTTGTCATCACTCCACACCAGCTCTTTGTGGGTTGTTAATGGCTGTAAGTGTTACGCACGCTGTTATTGTGGAGTGAGAGAGCTGACAATAACTTAACCAGCGCGCATTTAAGGAGGTTCAGAGTCAAACTATTTGTCTTCATGCATAAGACTAAAAAAAAAAAAGTCAGTCTTTCAGAATTGAGCTGGACAAAACTACAGTGCAATTTTCCAGCTGGACAGTCCCAACACAGTTCAGTGACAGGAGGAGAGTCAGTGTTGTTGAGCTGAAAGCCATAGCCTACAATGCACAATAAGCCATATGTTAACTCAGTCCCTTCCCCCAGTGCTGGCTTGCATAGCTGCATAGAGAGAAGGAGGGAGGGGGGGTCTGTTGCTATGTTCTCTGGAAGTCTCCTGTCTGGAGGATCTATGGTGCAGGCTGATTTTGAGGGCTGACATTGCAATGTTGTATGTAGGTCAGTGACAGTGGAGCAGCTCAAGGAAAACAGCGGGGAGGATTCTGGTGTTCAGGCAGTGCCTCCACTGTGAAATATTGTGAACTCACAGATGAGGGCATTGCAACACTTGCACCTGCACAACGTGCACTAGAGTTTGAAGCGTTCACCTCTGTAGGTTACAGATGTTGCGGTAGAATGAATGCATTTGGGTTTGACGTATAAAGCTGCCGTGTGCAACTTTTGTCGACTGTTGTGTTGATGCATCTTTCACGTGAGAATGGACCCGACTGAGTGAGCGTCGGCGTTTATCCCGTCAAACCGCCGAGTGACTACGTATTTAGCAGCAGAAACATGCATGTTCCAAGCTGTTTGCAGCCATCTGACTTTAAAAGGACAAAATTGCTGTTGCCTCCGTCTGTCTTGACATTAAAGTAATGACTTCCTGTGTGCTGTGGGGAAACAAGGTCTAAACGCTGCTATATTGAGAAACACTAGCTTAATCGGCATGGTGTGAACTCATCTAACAATGGAACAGATATTTATTTATAGCTAAAAGCAGTCTTGTGTAAAGTACCGAAAAGGGATACTTGAGAGAAAGTACAAGCATCTTACCAGAAAATGACTTTGGTAGAAGTTGAAGTCACTTTTTTACAATATTACTTAAGTAAAAGTCTTAAAGTATATGACATTTACTGTATTAAGTATGAAGTGAATGTAAAGCAGCTCATCAAGACTAGAAAAGCTCTATATAAATACAGACCATTACCAACTATTCTTCTTCTTCTGATTCTATTTGGTAGTAACAAGTAACACAGACAGACGAAATGTAGTACAGAGATGTGAATTTTGTACTTAAGTACAGTAACAAAGTGTTTGTGCTTTGTTACACACTTTAAAGCTGCGGTGTTGCTGACGTCCTGCAAGAATGAAGTTGAGGTGAACAACTCACACTAGATCATTTTTGAGTATTTTCCTCCCCGGTATCACAATCCTCATCACTGCAGACATGTGCAGGGTATAAACTACCCCCCGTCCAGTCAGCTGGGATTCATTCCAGCTCCACCACGGCCCTCAGAAGGAGAAGCCGTATAATAATGGAAGTAAAAATTTGAAGAAAATGCACCCTTGAGTCAAAATTCGTATTTGCTTTGGCTGTTTCAGTGCAAAGTAAAGAATGAACTGATCGTGTCCCAAGCTCAGTTTGAGCTTTAAGACAAGGCACCACTGGGTTTGAGTGACAATTAGAGAAACGCTCTTTAATGCCCCTTTTTTTTCTTCTGAGGTTTTAATTGCTTCACGTAGATTCGTCCACATGCATGCTTCGCTGTGGGGAGTTTCCGTGTCTGTTGTGTCTCAGTCAGACTTCACTTCCTGTGTGGGTGTGAGAACGGCTTCTCTTTAAGAGAAATTACTTGAGTGGTGCTTGTAGTAAAAACTCATCAAAAATGTCAATGGCTTTCATAACCATACTTAAACTGAAGCATTGGGTCATTTAGAAGTTGTCTTTTTGGGGTCCTCCTGCAACATTACAGATGTAAACAGAATAACACAAATGGCGTTGAAAGATACCTTGCCAAAGAGCAAGGTTTAAGACTTGTTGTGATTCAACTGACAGAACCATCTGATTGACTGTTTTTCACATCAGTCCAGGCTCATCATCCACATTCCCAGCTGCCACGTAGCTGAAGAGGTTTCTCACAACAACATGTCTTTAGGACGACGAAGCTCCCCTTTCAGACCGACTCGTCGATGTCAGCGCTTAGCCTCAGTCAGCTCAGGCCCGTAAAGATCCGTCTGCTCCTGCAGCCCCAACCGATTACCTTACTACTGTTTGCTTAGTCGCCCACTGCCATCTGTGTTTCAGATCATCCAAGGCAATTCTAATTACAGTCACAGGCAGGAGTCCATAGATAATGACAATGCTGCTATGATCAGCAGGATTAGACACATGCTTGTTGACTTGGGCTTTTACGGTGGTTCTGTGAGACATCCTGGACAATCAGTGATGAAACGAGAACCTTATTGAATCCTTGTCTCCTGCTCAGATTAACTGATTAACTGCAATTCCCTTTAACAACTGAGTGTCTCCTTCTGTCTTTCTATTTTTTTTTTTATGTCACAGCTGTCGAGCTTTGTTTTGTTTCAGAAGCGTATTCACAACAGGTCAACCCAACCATCTATCTAAGCAGTTCAAACCCGAGTGGTGGACTGTATTTACACATTTATGTCTGCACTGGTTGATGTTTTACCCGACTGGAGCAGCCTGGAGGATCGGCCAAGCTCATGGCTTTCTGATCCCACAAAAGACTGTGTTTTATGTACGACCCAGTCATAGTTAAACATCTCTTTGAATTATACCGAGCTAGCATGGCATGGCATCAACAACAGCCTGTGGCCGACATGAAGCACTAAAAATATTGACTGTTTTTGGCTCGTAATTCTCAGTAATCTTGCTCGCAGCGGTCGCTTGGCTGCGGAGGTAATCAAACGAGCGCAGCAAACACCATTGATTTTGCTGGTTAACACGGGATTCTGACATTGATTTGCATCTATTAAACTGCGGTTGGCGCCTGACGCACAAGAGGACTTCATCATGTGGCCTCAGTTCCTAGTGCGAAAGTGTCGATCAGCAGTTCTTTGTTTTGTTTCGGGTTTGCTTTGTTTGTCTGTCTGGCTCTCAGTTTCTGAGTCACATCTCCACAGTGTCAGTCCAGGACAGTTCAAATATTCCTTTGATCACATTTTTTTTTCCTGAAAACTTGAGGAAAAGTGTGGAGGAAAGAAGTTTTCTGAGTGAATCCCACATCTGGTTATTTGTGTGTTGGACGATCAGTTGACTCTGGAAGTTTACACAGCTGAGGACAAGACTTGGCCCGTGAGAAAAATCTGCAGGGGAACTGATTGTGTAATTGTCCTCCTCGCAAACACGGAGGTTTATGATACTTCTCAGATCAAAGGAAGGAGCCACTGACGTACTCGTCACTGCATATTGTGAAATCTGGGGTGGAGGGACTTCCTGCTGGTTAGAGGAGCTGCTGTTGTACAGCCTTGCCGCATGCATACGGACTCCCTCTTAACCTCTGTGTGGGCCCCAGGTCAATCCTGGAAATGCCTGATGGCGCCATGTGCTCGGCGAGGAGCAGAATGGAGATGTGTATAAACAGAGCGGCCGATTAACTGCTCCAAGCAGGAGATTCATGGAAGACATTTCTCCCAGGGGAAGTGTTTCCAGGAACAGTTTAGCTCAAGTGGTGTGCAAAGAGTCTGTCCATGAGCAAAAGCAGAGAGAGCCGAGTGTGCGCAAGCGTGCCACGGCGCTCACCAGAGCAGCTGTTAACTCATACATGTGGACCTATAGTCTGTCACGCCTCCTTCCTGTCTACTTCCCTAAAATCTATTTTGTGCTGACAGTGGAGTACAGACAGAGGGACCACTCCTCTAAACATATGCCTTATCATCAGCGTTATCCCCATAAGCCGTGACCTCAAGGCAAACCCACGGCTCAGTGCACATGGAGTTTTACCCTTTACCCAATTCTGTTCCCTCTTGAGCCCCAGACATTGTAAACATGCCTTTTTTTTTTTTTGAAAAATGGACACACCCCACAGCGCTGAGAGGTGACCTCCTTTATCTTTAATCACATGTAGTATTTCAGTAGCTAGGAAAACAGTAGCAGGAGTACATTCACAGGAGCTTAAACATGTATAAAAAGATAACCAAATGCACAGGATGAACAATTATACTAGTGTGGTCGTGAAAGCAGATGTAATGAATGTAGATATGTCAGTGAACCTTGAACAGTGAGTCTATTAGAATCAGTCTACTTCTGCCAAGACATGATGTGATGCACCTGTGTTTGTTTTTGTTTTTTTATCTTTGTAAAATCTCAACAGGAATACATGTAAATAATGGCTGCTGTGACAAAAGTATTAGAGATTGTAAAAACCTTTTTTTTTAATACCTTTAGCCCAGACTTATCTGCATCTGGGTGGAGGAGGTGGTGTTGTTTTTTTGAAACTGTGAGAATCGACAAACAAATAAGAAAAAAAAAAAGAAAGGAGTAGATTGTACCCAGATGTCACAAGACAACACCAGGTGAAGCTGTGGCAGCCAAATTTCGAGCCAACTTTGTAACGAGGAGAATTGTATCGCTCATGAACGCATGTTTTCATAAAGTGTATTGTAAATCTTTCTTTTTCGGGTTTTCAAATGATAATTTAAAAATGGTCCAGGAAGTCGACACCTCTTTAATGAGCCCTCTGCTCGTGTTTGAGACTCTCAAATCAAACTTTTACTGTGTCATGTCAGATGAGTGGTAATTATGTTGGGAACACAAGGTGCTGCCCCTGGACATGGAGACAGCGGAGAGAACATGTCCT
Organism: Solea solea; assembly: GCF_958295425.1. Taxonomy (NCBI): domain Eukaryota; kingdom Metazoa; phylum Chordata; class Actinopteri; order Pleuronectiformes; family Soleidae; genus Solea; species Solea solea. The sequence goes on along the minus strand of NC_081145.1, from coordinate 14,331,434 downwards.
GACATGACCCTACTCATCACAAACCACTGAAGAACATTTCCTGCCCTTCAGTTCATCAGGAGAAAGGAAGTGTGAGCACACAAACGTCTACACATCCTGGTGATCTGCCCCTGTGCACATGTACTGTGTGTGCGTGTGAATCCGTCAGCCCTCCTGTGTGCATGTTATTATCAGCTCAGTGTGTTTGTTCTCCTCTGCAGTACTGAGGGACTGAACACACCTGAAGCTCCAAGTCTCAGGTGAGGGTGTAGTCCGTCGCCCTAGCAACCGTGGAGAAACACTGGCTGCACAAGTCAAAAACACACAACTTTTTTATTGTTTTGCTACCTCAGGTCACTGCAGATCTCCTTGATGATAAAAAAAAAAAAAAACTGCACACACGCACACAAACGTGAATGCTTTTGTTTGGTGTTTTCTGTTTTCGCCCACATGTTTTTGCACTAGTCTTCCATTTAACTGTTTGGACTTCCTTGTTTGGGCTGGTGCCTCACAGGAACAAAGACGATCCTGTACAGCTAAACTGAACTGCACCATCGAATATGAATCATCTCCATTTTTTTTTCTCTTTTCTTTCTTTCTTTCTTTGTTTTTGTCTCCATCATCTCAGTGTAAACCTGCTTTCCAGGCGCAGGTTTGATCCCATCTGGCTTATATGAAATGAGTCACATCAGACATGTACACATTATTTAGTGAAGGTAAATTTAGAATAATACAAAGCAGCAGGAGCAGCAGCAGCAGTCAGAAATGTTCCTGCCACAACTGAAGTGCCTGTGACTTGATATTTTTCAGGTTCCCTCTGTGACCCCATGGTGAGGACAACATGCCGAAAACCGACTTAACAGTAATTCAGAGCGCCATCTTGTGGCTAAAGCCGGGCTCCTACACCTCTGTAAACAAAGATGTTGTGCAGTGTCTGTACATTGTGTACTTATACTCCGGGGTGATTCTATTTGACAACGACTTGCACTTATTATTTATGTAAACCACAGAGAGCGTTGTTATCATGTTTGTCAGACTAAATGTGTACGAGCTGAATGAAAACACAGTTATGGAGACACCGACTTTGATTTCACTTCCATTGTATAAATACAGCTGTTCAAAGATAGTGGTTTCATTCGTGTTGTTCTGTTAGGACAGGTTAGTGCTATGTTTCTTTTACAACAATGACCCTCCTTGCTCCTGCTGCACTGAGAGCTGCACCTTTCTCCAGGAGGCGAGGTAATCTCCTCCAGTGACACATAAAGCTTATTTGTGTCTGCTTACTAGGAGAAATAACGCATTATCCTTTCTTTATCCAGGCAGACAATACCGAGACACGTGGCTGCGTTGAAAAAAAAAAAATCCTCCCTTCATAGTTTGGTGTTTACTGTTTGTGATTTTGATTCCAGGGAAGCATCATCTGATTCCTTCACTGGCCACAACAGGTGCAGTCGTTTTCTGAAGTTCCTGTTAACTCCATGACACTTAACATGACAGGAGTGTTTCTGGTGAATGTGCGATCAGCCTTTTTGTTAGGGCAGTCACATATGAGGTGTCTCTCTATATGACTGTTGCCAAGGAATTTTTTTTTTTCCTTACTTTCATTTAACAACAGCTCAGCTCAACGTCCAGCAGGGGGAGTTGCTGGATATCTAATGTGTCTGAGCCAGCTGATGGTTGCTTTGTGTTTAATTTGCTGTAGAGTTGGCTCTCTATGAAGCTCATCAGGTGCAACGACTTGTAAATGCAAACATCGGATCAAGACAATACTTACAATGGTCACTGCTCAGCACACTCATGTAGACCAGGTGAGGACGAGGCCTCCTGAAGTTCAAACCAAATCACAGAATGGAGAAGAGAGGCGTGATTTCAGAAACTGCAGAATGATGCAAACGAGAGACACTATGACAGAATGAGCAGAGTGGTCCATGGCCTGTGAGAGTAGTGAAGGTTCTTGACATGGAGGTAACAGCACTTCCATGTTGGTCATAATGATGGTCACAACAGGCTGCACTGTAATAAAATACAGCCCCTTAATACTAATGGTTTCAGCGTTCCCAGGCCTGTTATTACATTTGCTCTAACATGGTATTAAGTCACTGCTGTTTGATTCAATTTCATGATATAACAGGTCAACGTTTTCAGCTCCTGCCAACGACTGTTGACGTTTACATTCCTTCTATTCTGCTAAATTCCTATGGTAACAAAACTATTGTAACCACACAGAACTTTAAGCCGGGTGTATAATCGAAAAGTGATGGATTCAAGTATTTAATTCTGTGTTTCTGCCTTTGTGTCTGTACATACCTCTGGTTTTTTTTTGCACCCTCCCTTCTTCCCATGTCAGACACACTGAGCCTCATCTGGGCAGGAAAACCTTTGGCTTTCCGCCGTCTAACTTAAGCCTTTTTTTGGGGTTTTGTTGTGTGTGCTAAAGTAGATTTACCTTCAATAACCATTTATTAAATCTCTATCCATTAGAGTGTGAGGCTTCATAAGAGCCGGCTGCATTAAGCCTGATTATGTGATGGGAGGAAAAGGGTCTATGTGTCAAGTGTGTCATCGAGTGATTTATATCCCCGGCTGGGATCTCTGTCTTGTCAGATGGACGTGAGCTGCAGATGGGACAGAGACACACTGAAACCTTTAGTGATGCTGAAAACTGAATACTTTTTTTTTTGTTGCTTTTTGCTGTGAATGAGGCTGTAAACATGCTGTCTGTTTCTCACGCTGACGTTGCTGCTGAACCCTGACCCATCGCTGCTCTCCAAGGATTCCCGTCCAAGTCGTCTTCAACAACATGGACGCCAAGGGCCCGGGTGCCACCTTTAAGAGGTCATCTCTCAAACGCACGACATCGGGCTCACAGAAGGTAAGACGAGGTGACACTCAGCTGCCGATTTACAATCAACTTACAGCGTCCGCTCCAGCCAGATGTGTTTATAATTTGTCTCAAGAATGTGTTGTGATGTCCCGAGCTTATTTGTTTATTATAATGAAATCAGCATGACATTAATATTTTGAGTAGAGTAGATTTCCTGCAAACATGTGACAACTGCACTTTACAGTACATGCTTTTTTTTACACTTTTGTTGTGTCCAGAAACCATACGATGAATCTGAGAAGGACATGTCACATGGATCATTACACTAGTCGGAATCCATTTAAAGGCATAACCGATCATTTTAGTAAAGCACTGTTGGCAGTATGTCGGCGAGCACATGGCCTGTACTCCTGCAAACCCCTGGCAAACTTACTGTTAAGTGGTGTTTGAAGATGAGCCTGTGCTTACGCCAGTACGGCACTTTAATCCTGCATAATGGCCCAGTATGGAAGACCATGGCCATGAGAGATTATGGACTTTCATATCTTTCTAAATGTCTAATCTTTCTGCTTTCATCTGATTAAAACACCCGTTCAACGTGTCCTTGAAGGCTAGAAAGATGTGACTTTTATTTACATGCGCACCTCAACTCTCACTCCAACGAGCTGCGCTTGGATTAGAGGACACACACACACACACGCACACACACACACACAATGCAACTTACAAATGACACTCAGAGTGTCACTTTTGTGTTCTGATGCATGTAACTGCACTGCATGGAAAGGTGCATAGTTTTGAGTAGAACAAAAACCTTCACAATTTTAAAACCATCTAATTTTCCTGCAAAGATGGGACTTTACTAAAGAAATATACAGCATTTCACTCTCTTTTGTAGATTACTTGTCGGCTTGTGGGCTAGTTTACTAGTTTATACCCAGAATTGACTGGGTATAAATACACATTTCTTTAGTAAAGTTGTTCCCTATGAGATGACACTGGGCTTTTTGTATTTTTTTGGATGTATCTGTTTTATTTATAAGAAATGTGCATAGTTTTATTTACAGTTGGTCATGGTAAAAATGGGAGGATTAATGTATCAGAGACTTGGGAAAGTCCCACTTGTTGTGCATGTTAATATGATTTTCCCATCTGTTGCTGTAAAGAAATCTCCAGTGTAACATATTTCCCTTCCAAAATAAGCTGGCTCTTTTCACCCTTAACTACTTTTACTCACGAGAAATCAATAATAGCATATTGATCAGCAGTGTGGAAGGAATGGTTTTTGCTAGATCAGAGCCAGTTTGAGTAAAAGATGTTTTGTTGAACTGCAAATGCAACAAATTCAGCTCTTAATTGTTCACACTGGGTTTTAGGGTCATACGACTGAGTGTGTGATACAATCATCAGGCTCAGGTCTGGTGACGGCTAAAAAAAAAAAAACCTTTAGGATTCACTTCACGGTCGAGTTATACAATAGCTACAGCAAACCATGTGTTCATGTCTGAGTATAATAAAAGTTAAAGAGAATGAGCTTCAAATGTTGCAACATAGTGACATTTAGTTTAGTTTAATGTATTATCTTAGATATTGGCTGTAAGTAAAGGGAAATTATCTTAAAGATAATGAAGATGACACAATCTAACATGCTACAGAATCATAGAAATGCATTAAACGCTGCATTTTCATTCAAATATAATAAGTCTAGCCGTCAAAGATAACCACTGATAAACTACACATCACAAGAAAACAAACCCCAGAAGATTATTCATGGATTTACATACATCCGCTATCTTTATTTTGATTTTCTGATTTGTGCCTTCTGAGTCTCTTCCTCTGGCGGAGTTTTCACGGTTTGAAAACACAGAAAAACTGTGTCTTTTATAACGTCTTATGACTCCCTTAACTCTCGGGGGATAATCAGTGACATGTTGCACTCATGTGATGCCTAACTGGATTTTCAGACCCAGAAGAACAATGAGTGCATTTACAAACGGGGGCTCACAGAGAACAGTTCGCGTTCACAGTGCAGATGCATATTTGCCCATTCAGAGCTTGTAACTCGAGTTGCATCGCCATTTTTCAAATAGCTCTCCCCTCAAGTGAAATAACGTGAAAGGCAGTGTGTTATTTGGTCCACGTGGGCTCGGCCATGAGTCTTTATTTTTTTTAGACAGTAAAGGAGTCTACACGTGTTTCCTTCCTGTCACATTGCATCAGTCTCTAACCACATTGCCATTCAGTCCCAAAGTTGAGCAATTAGTTGCTTTTATCTTCAACCCTGGTGACATCACATTCCTCGTAGGACCCCCAAATCCTTTCTGATCCATTTCACTTGTGCTCATGAGGCTTTTACTTTTTGAATTCCATCGCGTTTGAATCAACGTTGATTGTTATTCAGAACGAATACGGTGAAATAACCAACTTTAATAAGCCACCGACTGTGATTATATGTTTAAAAATGTCATATAGCAACCTACAGACACACGGCCATCATTACACCTTTCCCTTCTGACTGTTTGGGCGGAATAGTCTATGTAAGTGGAACTGACCTGGAACAAATTTGCCGTGATTTAGCTGCTCACTAAGCTGTGGGTCAGCAGACCAGAACCATGTGATTCAAGCACTTAAAGGCATGAATGTATAACACATAGTGTATGTGGACTGTAGGTGTCTGGACAAATAAACACATTATTTACAACATTCTGGAAGTTTTGAGGATAATAAACAAAAAAAGTGGGTTTTTTTATATATATATATATTAAAAAAAAGTAATAATAGATATAGAAAGAGTTAATATGTATATGTATATATATATATACATATATATTGTGTTTTCGTGCCAGTATTTAAAAAGCGAAAGATGAAAACTTAACTCTTTCTATATATTTTATTACTTTTTTTAAATGTCACACAGTTGCCATTTGTTTTGAACGATCATTATTTATTTGGGAAAAACGCTGCATGTTGGAGTGAGCATTGTTTATTGTTCCACGGCTTGTCCTAATTCCCCGTTAATTTGCATGGTGTGACACAACGTGATCCCGCAGTATCTAATTCTTTAAGGTTTTTGTTGCTGAGGCGGCTCTTAACGAGGCAGCTGCTCGACGACTGGATTTTGGTTTTAATTGTTGTGGTTAATGAGGGTTACTAAGAGTTAGTAACGAGTAAGCTGAAATAACTGCGTCACACTGGCAAAACCCTGGTGGAAATGCACTGTGGGTTTCAGCTGTGATTAAAAGTGTCCCATGTGTTGGGCTTCTCCTATCTTTGACTTCCTGAGACATCAACCACATCCTTGTCTTTCTTTTGATTGTGGGGGTTTTTAACCAAGAGTTAAAACCAGGCTTAAACTACTCAAAATGTGTGATGAGCAAACGTGAGCAAACCTATAACCCTTATATACTTGAATAACAACATTCAGTCCACTAAATTTATATATACATGATACAAAAGTATACAAATTATACAAATATATAGACTCTAGACTTTCTTGTAAAGTGCAAAGTTCACATTTCCTAAATCATTTGTAAATCTTGGTTTATACAAGAAAAAAGACATATATATAGAGAGAGCAGAAGATCAAATGGCTGCTTTTAAGGGTTATTATTCTACATTATGAATGTATTTTAAATGACATACATGCAAATCTCCAAAAAAAAAAAAAGTTAGAATAATTAAAGCAAAATGTAATAGCTGGTCTGCTGGGATTTCCTCTCCCTGCAAAAACAAGGTGGGTGGAAATAGAGATTAACTGCAATTAGCAGTGAGTGACCTTGCCCCCAAGTGGAGACCAGTCACGTCTTCACAAGGCGCCGTTCAAAAGAATGCCTGCATCCAATTCTCCCAATTATGCAAATGTAGTTGAAATCAAAGTAGTTGGAGGGGGCAATATTTTCAAATTAAAAGTTGGAGAGTCTCTAATGGAAAGTGGAGTGATTTTAGTGTGGCTGCTCTGCTCCATTTTTCTCACTCAAACGAACGTCTTCCACACGATGGAGGGAGCACAAAGAAAGGAGTTTCAACAAACTGAGAGATTAGGGGCCAAGTATCAAAGTAGATTTATTGTGCCTTGTTCAAGCGAAGGATGAAAATACCCTGTGGACATGGAGAGGGGGTCATGAGACTCCCAAAAGGATTACCTTGAACTGGAGTCATGAGACTTGGGCGAACAAAGGCCCTGCTCACATGCTCATCATATTAACTGGCCCTCATAAAGTGAAGAAGTTGCATGTCCTGTGGGACTGAACGAGAGCACTCGAGTGGGAGTGCAGCACCAGGAGAAAGCTCTGGTGGAGACGCAGCAGACAGGAGACCTCCACTCTTCTCTCTAAGCTCGATCTCCAGCAGCCTCACAGATAGGACTCTCTGCAGCTCGGACAGAAGATTGTATGTAAGTGTAACTCTTTTCAGGCATTTTGGGACGCAGTTATTTTCGATGCTGGTGAGTGGAAAGAGATGGAATATAGAAACAGCGACAGACACACTGTCTTTGACTTTAGACAAATACACCAGGGTGTATTTTTTTAAGATATCGGTGTCTTTTTAAATGATTTGTATCGTCCGATTTAGCAAAGCATCACTTAGTAAATGAAATATACTGAAACAAAACACTGAAATCAATGACTCTGCTCATATTTCAGTCAATTATACAGTACAACCAAATGTAACTTAACATTGGCAAAAGAAACCAAACTGTAATATAATTATGATATTATTAGACTTATTTACAGATAATAATTTATAAATAAAAAACAGAAAAACACATGAAGATTTGATGGTACCATCATTTCTACTGATATTATTACAATATTTTTGTGCATGAAGAACATGCAAAAGCTTTTTTTGGTGTTATTTCTTTTTTTAAATATTTTTTTATTTGCAGAACATCGAGGACTGTCCGAGAGAGAGAGAGAGAGAGAGAGAGAGAGTAGACAGTAACTCCACTGTTTCTTGAACACTTGTGATTACTTGTCACATGACATAATTGGAATTCTCATGGTTTTTCATAAGGACTCATATGACTTAAGACTCATAGGTGAAGTTTAATGCTACTAGATACAAATAAAACATTGTGTCACTATTTAAATATTTCAGATTTGCTTCAAGAATTTCAGTCTTCACTTTATCTTTAATTGTTTTGGGGTGACCTTTTTTTTTGTTGTTTTTGCACTGAAAACGTGCTCTGTTGCTTATGGAGCAGATTTTTGAGTATTAACCCACTACAGAGACAACAGAAGATGCTCATCCTTCCTGTATGTTTTTGCCTGTAGAATGTGCAACAGCCTCAGAAGAAATACTTTCAGTGAAATCATATTTAGTCGGATGCAGTCCGTCATCATCTTTTTTCCAGGGTAATCATGACGAGGATTTTGATAATGATCCTCAAACAAAAGAACAAGACAAAGAAAGAAAAGAAAAAAAACATTATCTCATCGTGACTGTGGTTTGAAAGCATATTTTTTGTGTCTTTTTTCTCTCTTCAGGCACAGAAAGCTTGGATTGAAAGGACATTTGTTAAAAGAGAATGTGTTCACATATTTCCCACCAAGGATCCCACCAGGTGATTGTGGTCTTTGTTTCTCAAAAAGTTTGATTATGTTGCAGTTAATGATGAAATGTGAATAGAATGTGAATGCCATGCAAGTCTATAACATAATTCAGTATATAGGTCAAATGTGATCTGAACACAAGTGGAGGTTATCGGACATTTACTGGGATTAAAAGTGCTTTAGCACGTGGTTTCTCTCCTGCGCTCTGAGAGCTGAGAGCCAGCCAGTGCAACCCTTTTGTGCATCGAGGCATGTGTTTCCCAGAAATGGGCACAATTACAAAAGAGCTGGCACAACGTGTGTTTCGAGGAAAAGACACAGAATTCACTGGCAAACAAAACAACATTCCTCTCGTCATGGCTGATGCCCTCAAGAACACCGAAAGGGGATTCTATAAATAGTTAACCCACTTATTTAGGTGTAAAATCAGCCACACTGGCCTCAATACTAGTGATATGTTAACTGGGTGATTCTTGTTCTGTGGTGTCTAGATGTGCCTGTGGTCAGCTGACCACACAGCACGTGGCCATCCCTCCTGGTGCCAACTCGGTAGAGGAAGCTCACCAGCTGGTGCAGCTTGACGCCCCGAAGGATAAATGGACCGTGACCAAATACACCAGAACGTACCCAACAGACTCCTTTGGCATGATTGAGTTCCAGGGTGGAGGATTCATCAACAAGGCCATGGTGAGCTTCACTTAGAGACTTCTGTAAGTTCTTGTATGTCACTATATGACTTTTCACACCTGACCTGACCAGATGTTCTTTTCTTTTCTCTTTTACTCCACCAGTACATCCGTGTTTCCTATGAAACCAAGGCTGAAAACCTGCTGCATTTGATGGTGAAGGACTGGCAGCTGGAGCTGCCCACGCTGCTCATCTCCGTTCATGGAGGTCTGCAGAACTTTGACCTGCAGCCCAAACTCAAGCAAGTGTTCGGCAAAGGTCTGATCAAAGCGGCCGTCACCACGGGCGCGTGGATCTTCACGGGCGGAGTCAACACAGGTAAAGACCGTGACAGACGAGGATTTAATGTTCCCTTAACAAATCACCATTTTTTGACATTAAAGGATTACCTTTCCTCTAAAATGTCATTACATAATCCTTACTCTGCCATTTTCTGCGGGGAGATTTGACCAACCTATTGTCAGCGGTTTAAGCACTATAATTAAAGCTTTTGTGGGGAAATGAATTGCAAATGACAATCTGTGTTGGATTTTGAGTGTGTCCCATGATGTGGCCCCATTAGGCAGTTATTATCCATGAAGCTTTATTTGACATTATAATTTATTATTAAAATTAGGGGTGATTCGTCATGTGGGAGATGCCTTAAAGGACCATTCCTCCAAATCACGAGGGAAGGTGTGCGCAATAGGAATTGCTCCATGGGGGATCCTGGAAAACAAAGAGGACCTCATCGGGAAAGATGTACGAACATTTGCACTTGTTGTTTTCTGACTGAAGTCACTTATATTTCGTCTTGAAACTTTTCAAGCTCGAGTTCTCTTTGTTTTTCCAGGTAACCAGGCCCTATCAGACGATGGCAAACCCGCTGAGCAAGCTGGCTGTGCTCAACAACAGCCACTCCCACTTCATCCTGACCGACAACGGCACCTGTGGGAAATACGGCTCTGAAGTCAAACTGCGTCGACTGCTGGAGAAGCACATCTCCCTGCAGAAGATTAACACTCGTGAGTCACACAGTGATCCCTGCACATATGTCATAGAACATACTCCATCCTCCATGGTGTGTGAGTTTGAGCCACTCAGTGTTGTCGGACATGCGCACGGATTGCTCGTCTGTGACCTGTGGGCTTCCCTTTGTCATCCTATGCCTGGAGCTCGGATAAGGCAGGGACAGCAAAGGGATGCTCAGCTGTCACCACTGACTTCACTACCTCCCTCCTTTGGTTTTGTCTGTAAGCACATCCACATCTACATGTTCTGCTTCAATGTTTCATGCCTCAAACTTCTGCTATCATGAGGCGACAGCTGTGAGGTTAGATAAACAAATGCGTGGGTTTGGTTTTTCAGGTCTGGGTCAGGGTGTCCCGCTGGTGTGTCTGATAGTGGAGGGAGGTCCAAACGTTATCTCCATCGCCCTTGAGAGTCTCAGAGATGAGCCCCCTATTCCCGTGGTGGTGTGTGACGGCAGCGGTCGAGCTTCTGACATTATTTCCTTTGCACACAAGTTCTCAGAGGATGGAGGGTGAGCATGTGTGATGAATTCTCTTTTTCTGTCAGTATACTAAAAAAAAAAACTGAACTTCTCATCTCAAAACTGTTCATTTTCAGCCTGGTTAACGATGATGTGCGAGACCAGCTCCTGGTGACCATTCAAAAGACTTTCAATTACACCAAAAGCCAGTCACAGCAGATCTTGCTCATGGTAATGGAGTGTATGAAGAAAAGGGAACTGGTGAGTAGGAGAATAAATTCCTCAAAGAACTTTTTAATAACGTCTCCCATGAATTTCACAATTATCCTATAATAATGTGTGTGTGTGTGTTTGTCGATCAATAAATCATTTCTGAGTTGTGAAACATCTGGTCTCCATTGTCATTCATCCATTCCACTCATCTTTGTGTTTCCATTAACATATTGAATAAACATAATCCCCACAATCTGCCTGTCATCTCTCCTTCTTGTCGTGGTCATGTCATGTAATCCGGGTCATTCGCAGCTTCACTGTTGACCATCATAAATGCTCTGGAAAATCTGTGGATTCTGTAAGTGCACGGCTATGAAGTGGGCGGGAGGTTCTGCAGAACTTAACGGTGTATATGGTTTGACGACGGCGCACACGCATCCCAATATGAGTGATTATAGATATGAGATTAATCCCAGAGTGTTTCTCCAAAGTGTTTGATGGAGACCTTGGTGTATAAACATCAGCGGCGTTTGTGCATCCTCAACTGATTTCCATGTGATGTGATTAGTAGTTTGTAATACCCAGCACATATAATCTCCACACACTATACATTGGGTGGGAAAGATTAGAGCACACTGCCACCTGCTTAGCAGAGGCTCTTACTTTCTCTATTCGCCGTAAACATGCAGCACACAGATGGAGATGGAGAGAATCCATCTCCGTAATCCTCCACCAGGTTACTCTTTCTCTCCACTCCTGGAGCTTTGTCAGCGTCCACAGTGCTTCAGCAGTTTGAGTTTGCGTCCACTATCCTGGGTGTATTAGAGCGCCTAATGCTCCAACACTCAGATAAGCAACTTAAAACAGCTTATCAAAGATCATACTGCTGCGGGGCTTTCTCCTCTACCATTTAGCTCTCACTCATGCCCAACCCAGACGATGTGGCAGAACTTTACACACAACTGAGAGGCCACATCATTGCCTGCTATTAATCTAAAGTGCCATGACTAACCTCCAGGTGACTCAGTGTCACCGTCTAGTCCCCCCACATAATCCCTGCGTCCTAAGTGCATCTCATGTGAACAGCTGGATCAGACAAACAAAAAGAAACGACTGATTTAGAGGGCTGCAAATTGCAATGATGTAACACCAGGATACAATCATGAGTTCATCAAAAACAGAGCACAAAGAATGACCAACAACTGTCTGGACGAGCAACACAAGTTTTCAGCCTTGATCCTGCGGCGAGATGCTAATTATTTACCCATCTCGAGACCAGCTCTGGTACAGTGCTACATATTCATGCCAATCTAATCCCATTTACTATGGCCGCACATGTGACAGACCCGTCAGCATGATTTCATTTGATACACCCCAAGCTCATGACAAGGAAAGTACTGTCACTTATGATGAGTAAAGTAGCTGTTTGTGTTCAAATGGTCAGTCAGAGAGTGAGTGCTGCATTCTCACGCACTTTGACCACACCACAGGTTTGCAGTCTCGTCACCTATGAGGTGTACATAACACCTCTTCTGCACAGAGGTGTGACGTACTGTACATGGCTGGAATTGTATTTGATAAGCCTCAGTTGTTCTTACTCATTTGAATATTTGAATGTATTACCCATGCAGTAAATCTGTATACTCAGACAGTCTGACTAAAACCTTTAGAGAACAATAGCAGAGTTTGAGTTCATGCTTTTGGGAAAGCAAAGAAATCAAGCTGATATAAGTTATGTCTGGATGAGCAGAGACTCTCAAGGTCCATCTTTTCTCAAAGGTGGGTCAGGATGGCACCTCCTGACTCTAAATATAGAACATTCTCAATCTAGAACATTCCAAAAAAACGTGATTATGCATATTACACTTCATAGACAATATTTGAGATATTAAAGCATGCACTTAATTGGCCTAGAACTCTGGGGCCCGCGTCATCACTAGAACCCCCTCCACTAATCACATCACTCCAGTCGTCAAAATCCTGCTCCTCAAACATGGTTGACTCTGGCTTCACATTCAAATCCTGTCTAAAATGTGTTTAAACTTGCATATTCACTTTGATTTGTTATATCCACCTATTTGTTTCAAACCCCCTCAGTATAGCATTATACAACGTATTCTTAATTTGTTTTTATTATTCATTTTACTACTGTTACTTTAACTCTGCATGTAAGGTGACCTTGAGTGCTTTGAAAGGTGCCTAAAAATAAATTATCATTATTATCATTATTAAGTCTGAATATTCCCAAACAACCCATGATACAATATAATATGCTTCACTTGAAGAGAATTCTCCTCAGGCTCAGTGTACTCATCCATGTCATGTGTTATTAACGGACTCAGTGACTGCTGACCTCATGTCTTTGTGTCTTACTATTATTTTCTCTCACATGTAGATCACAGTTTTTCGAATGGGTTCCGAGGGACAACAAGACATTGAAATGGCCATTCTCACAGCCCTGTTAAAAGGTAATTTTAACATTACATTACATATCTCAAATACATACATTGTGAGGACTGCATTACGTACTGTGTACCACCAATTCTCTCCTCTCTTCTGTCTGTTTCTTTTGCAAAAGGCACAAATGCCTCTGCGGCAGATCAGCTCAGTTTGGCTCTGGCCTGGAACCGCGTGGATATCGCTCGCAATCACATCTTTGTTTACGGACACAATTTACCAGTGAGTGGTGCTCACACAGTTATCACAGACAACCAGAATTTAGGACTGAGGGAAAGAAAATAAAACATAAACTTGCATTGTCAAACTAAGGTGTGTTTTTCCCAGATTTGATCGAACAGGTTCATTCTGACAGCAGAAATCAGGGAGAGTTGATATGGTGCTGTTTACTCAAAGAGGAGATGCAACTTTCTTCCCATCTCGTTTGTCTGCTCAGCCTGCAGGTGCCATGGCCACCACTACAGCCTCTGGAGCCACAACGCAAGAGAAGCAGAGGAGTCCTGTCAGCGCTCCACGCAACAAGACCAGGGGAAAGAAGGGCAAAGGGAAGGCAAAGCCTGAACCTCCAGAGGAAACAGACCCGAGGAAGTTGGAGTTGATTCGTTGGGTAAGAGTTTATACCATAGATGTTAAAAAAAAATAATCAGAATGTAAGATGTTGATAAAAACAACAACAATAATAATAATAATAATAATAATAACAATAGTCTTTCTTGTGTATTCATTTCTTCCTGTAGGTGAATTCTCTGGAGCAGGCTATGATGGACGCTCTGGTGCTGGACAGAGTGGACTTTGTGAAACTGCTTCTTGAGAATGGGGTCAACATTCACCACTTCCTCACCATTCCCAGACTGGAGGAGCTATACAACACGGTGGACCTGACGCGCTGCAGCACAAATAAATAAAAAAATACAAATATACATAAATGAATACATGACACTTATTTCGTCTCTTCTCCTCTCTCAGAAACTAGGCCCCGCGAACACACTGCATGCTGTGGTTAGGGACGTCAAAAAGGTATAAACTGCCTTTCTGGTATCATTTCATGTTTTTAATGCATAATGTTCATCATTTCACCGATGTATTTTTCTGGTGACTCTACAGGGAAACCTTCCACCAGATTATCAGATCACTTTGATTGACATTGGTCTGGTGCTGGAGTACCTCATGGGAGGAGCATACAGGAGCAATTACACCAGGAAGGCTTTTCGTAACCTCTACAATACTTTATATGGACTAAAAAGGGTATGTTAAACGTTTATGATGTTCTCATTATATTAAGCAACACCTGTTATTAATGCTTACTTCTTTTCCTTCCTGCAGCCAAAAGCACTGAAGCTTCTCGGAATGGAGGTGAGGTGTCCCAATACAACAAAACACTGTTATTTAGCTGAGAAAATGTATAAACCACACAGTGGGATAAATATCTCCATCATCTTTGTTCAAAAAATGTCATTAGGATGATGAACCGAGGCCTAAAGGCAAGAAAAAGGCCAAAAAGAAGAAAGAAGAAGAGGTGGACATTGATGTGGATGACCCTGAGGTCTGTCGATTCAAGTTCCCCTTCCACGAGCTGATGCTATGGGGAGTGTTGATGAAGCGCCAGAAGATGGCGCTTTTCCTCTGGCAGCGTGGAGAAGAGGGCATGGCGAAGGCCCTGGTGGCATGTAAACTGTATAAAGCCATGGCCCATGAATGTTCCGAGAGTGAACTGGTGGATGACATCTCCCAGGACCTGGAGAACAACTCCAAGTCAGTGCAATCATCATCTCTTGAATCGGTCTCAGCTGTAGGACCATGTGTTGTTTTAATGAAAATAAGAACAACCAGGTTATTGTTGTTATTGATCCCTCTCTCCCTCTCTCCCTCTCTCCCTCTCTCGCTCTCACACACACAGAGAATTTGGCCAGTTGGCCTACGAGCTGTTAGACCAGTCCTACAAACACGATGAACAGGTGGCCATGAAACTCTTAACATATGAACTTGTTCACTGGAGTAACTCCACCTGTCTGAAGCTGGCTGTGGCTGCGAAGCAACGTGACTTCATCGCCCACACATGCTGCCAGATGCTGCTCACCGACATGTGGATGGGTTGCTTAAGAATGGGCAAAAGTCCTGGCCTCAAGGTTGGTATATAAACAAATGTTTTCATTTGAAGCAGTAGCTTTGTGACTGACTCACAGTAAAACTCACAATATTCTTTGTAAAATCTCATCTCACCCAGGTTATTCTGGGAATCATCTGTCCTCCTCTCATCCTACTGTTGGATTTCCGTCTCGGAGATGATGCAGTTTATCATGCACCTGGAGGCAAGGAAGCAGGGAAAGACAAGGATGATGACACAAAATCCAGCAAGGTCTGACATTATTTGTTAGAATAATCTTTGTGTCAAGATTTGCAGGAGCTAAGCTGACAGTTTGCTGTTACATTGAAGGAACACAACAATGATGGGAATTCACGTAAAGGCGACGAAGAGGAAGGAACCGCTAAAGTCCACAAAATCCCTATTGGCAAACGGATCTTCGAGTTTTATAACGCACCCTTCACCAAATTCTGGTTCAACACTGTCAGTTCCCTTCTTTAACACAAGAGACATTATGGTAGTAATTTTTATAACTCACACTGAAATGACTTTATGACCTTCTTCTTCCAATAGATTTCATATCTGGGATATTTGATGTTGTACAACTACATAATCCTGGTGAAAATGGAAAGATGGCCATCTTTACAAGAGTGGACTGTCATTTCTTACATCCTCACACTTGGCACTGAAAAAGTCAGACAGGTAAAAAGGGACAAGATGTGGTCAGTTTGATCAGATCCTTCAACATGTGTGATAAAAAATAACAACAACAGTGTATGGTCTCTGGTCTATGTCTAGATTCTGATGTCAGAGCCTGGGAAACTGAAACAGAAGATAAGTGTGTGGTTGGAGGATTACTGGAACATCACAGACCTGGCTGCCATCTCCACCTTCCTTATGGGGCTCATGCTACGGCTGCAGCACGAGCCTTACATGGGTTATGGCCGAGTCATCTACTGTATAGACATTATCTTCTGGTACATCCGTGTCCTGGACATCTTTGGAGTCAACAAATACCTGGGGCCCTATGTGATGATGATAGGGAAGATGGTAATCGTGTTAAAGTCATATGACACGCGCAATATGACTACAACGGCAATTTTGTAGTTTCATTTAAGTTAAAAAACATGTCTCTTTTTTTTTGCTCTTTTCAGATGATTGATATGATGTACTTTGTCGTGATCATGCTGGTGGTGCTCATGAGCTTCGGTGTGGCTCGGCAAGCCATCCTTCACCCAGACGAGGAGCCGACTTGGCGACTGGCCAGAAACATCTTCTATATGCCCTACTGGATGATCTATGGGGAGGTTTTTGCGGACTCGATAGACCGTAAGACTAGAGTTCATAGTAAGATTCTGTTTCCTGATTCTGGGCAGATGATCAGTGTCACATTAATTTCTGCCCTAAATCGTGTGATGTTTAGTAACATCACACTGTAACAACCCCCCTCATACTTTGTCTCCCTCTGCTGGTACATTTGCTTTAGTGCATGGTAATAACTCTGCAGTGTGGTAGTATCTTAGTTCATCATTTTTGATTATGATCATCTGCCTTCAAGTATTTTGTTTTGTCACTTTCCTCTGTCAGGGTGAAGGCAATGACAACTGTGTTAATGCTGTTATTTATATTATGTAATAAATTTAAAAAAACACAGTTGTTTTTTTTATTGATATTTAAATGTATTTAAAACAAAATAAGTTCATGGTCTTATTTTCCTGAGACCATAAACTAATCTTAAATTCCGATTTTTCCAAAACAACTGAACCCTAAAGCAACTATTTTATAATTTTGACAAGTTAGCGAAACATTTTGATGACCGCAGTTGACTTTTTCATGAACACCAACTTGACCTTGACAGAAGCATGATATAAAAAAGCCCACAATTTTTGATTATAACACTTTCTCCGTGTTTTTGCATCAATGCTTTGGTACGTTTCTTGGACTTTTTTTAAGTCTATGCAATGGAAATCAACCGTGAGTAGTTTTTACATTCAAAAATGCTATTCCAAACAATTATCTCAAGTTCTTCAATTTAAATTCACCAGCACATACCTTCGCACGCAGCTCCATGTGGTGAACATTTATATGATGAGGACGGGAAGAAACTGCCTCCTTGCATCCCTGGTGCCTGGCTCACACCTGCTATTATGGCCTGTTACCTTCTCGTGGCAAACATCCTTCTGGTCAACTTGCTTATTGCAGTCTTCAAGTAAATAATAAAATATTATCTATTTTATTATTTCACATCTGCTGTGCTGACAGTTTGGACTCACTCACCTCTTTCCCTCTCTTACAGCAACACCTTCTTTGAAGTGAAGTCTATTTCGAACCAGGTGTGGAAGTTCCAGCGATATCAGCTGATCATGACTTTTCATGACCGTCCCATCCTTCCTCCTCCTCTCATCATCTTCAGCCATCTCTACATCCCTCTCAGCAGGCTGTTTCGACGCTGTGCCAGAAAGAAAATAGAGGGAGAGCTAGATGAGAAGGACAGAGGCCTCAGTGAGTTTCTTCTAATCATTATCACATACGTACACATGCAGTTTAACTAGTTTAATCAAATATTCATATACATTTCACTAATTTTACATACATGATTTATTTTAAATGAGTGAATAAATCTAATCACATCCTGTTTTAATTAAACATGTTTTAGACCATTTGACATATACTTCTACACAGAGTAATGTACTGTCATACTTGTATTTTCTTTCTGTCAGAACTGAGGCTGAATCCAGATGAGTTAAAGTGTCTGTATGAGTTTGAGGAACAATGTGTGGAAGAATATTTCCGTGGGAAGGAAGACGAGAAGCAGTCCTCCAGCGGCGAACGCATTAAGGTCACCTCAGAAAGGTAAGCCCCCCCCCCTCTTTCAAGTGTTGCTTAAATGTCCAGAATTAGTGACATCTAGAGGTGAGATTGCAGATTGCAAAAAAACAATTGGAAGACTCCTCCACTCACCCATCCCTTTCACAAGCAAGTCAGGGAAATGCGATGGCTTTCATATATCAGAAAGGATGTCATTTTCTTAGTTTGTGAAGTACTATTTGTGCAAAATGTACATATAAAAAAGTAACAATTTGTATTCCTAAAAGCAGTTAACTCATCATAACTTGTATCATAAAGTTCCGTCCACATCCCTGCTAAATGTCACACACTGGACCTTTAAATATTTCGACACATCGTGGACAGCATAGACATGGCTAATTTTTTGAAAAATTTCTCTTCCATGGCCTTGGCAGAGTTGAGAATATGTCCATGCGTCTGGAGGAGGTAAATGAGAGGGAAAACACAATGAAGGCCTCTCTGCAGACAGTGGATTTGCGCCTGGCTCAACTGGAAGAGATCCATGGGCGAATGGCAGTCGCTCTAGAAAAACTTGCGGGCTTGGACAGACTAGAGCTAACCCGAACCTATTCACGGAACTCCTCCGTGTGTGACCCCTCCTCCCTCCACCGTCAGGGCAGCATTAACAGCGCTGACGGTTATAGTCTTTACCGTTTCCACATGGACATGGAAGAGTTTGCGCAGAAGCAAAAGGACACAGATGAGTCAACAAAAACCGGTCTGGAGACACACAGGAATCTGCAGCAAGCCTCCAGTTTCCGTGCTCTCAACACAAACAACGGGGGCCAGATGTTAGATGTCGCTGGTTTAGAGAGATCACAACCCAGCTCCTGTGTGGACATTTTCATATCTCCATGTGAACAAAAGTCTGCAGCATCCAGTCAAGAGACCATCGCCAACATTAAACATGGTAGCACATTTCTAATGGACAGACTAACAGACATGGATAGACTAAGGCCTTCTTCCCCTCCAAAAAGGACCAAATCCTTGAAATACTACCCAGTCGAAGACCAACAACTGTCTCCACTGACAAAGAGGAGGGCTATGAGCACTATCATTATCAACCCTCCAGATGAACCAGCTGACCCAGCAACAAAAGCCCAAATGCTGCTGGGTGCGTCCGCTTCTCCAAAGAGAACAACATCTTTGAGATACATTGCAAGTGAAACGCAAAGTCAAACTTCTCCTCTAACAAAGAAGAGGGCAATGAGCAGCATCATCTACGACCCCGCAGGGGCAAGTGACAAAGGGGAGCAAACCGCAGACAACAGATCAGTGGTGGAGCAAGGAGCAAACACACCAAATGAGGTGCACTCCAGCATTTATGGTCACGTGCCTAAAGTATCTACAGTCAGAGCTCTTGCCCAGCAGTTTCAAATGAGTGCTGCACCAGCAGAGCTCAAAATGGAGGAGAATCTGGTGCATCAAATTCCACCAGAAATGAAGGGAACTCCTCCAGTGGCAGAGTGCACGGCAGAGCCAGCAAAGACCAAGGCGAAGAGAAACCTTTCAGACACTACGGATTATCTGACTGTGGCCGACGACAATTATTTGCCATCTCACAGGTCAGACAGCTGGAATGCCAGTGTGAGGAAAACAAAGAGCTTCATGGTTAGCAAAGAGCCCAGAGCCTACAGCAGTGAGAGAGACCTTGTTGAAGCCTGCAGGGCAGCAGCTGTCGGCGGGGAAGAGGTGGGAAAGAAGATGGAGGCAGAGAAGAGAGAAGACGATGCACAGGAAGACAAATAAGGCATGCAGAAAGAAAATGAATACATAAACAAAATACATCACCATGCAGTAAATATCAGTCACAAAATAGTGAAAACACTACTGTTGAAAAAGACACTTTCTTTACCATCTTTACTTTTCATTGGTGTAACACAGCAGCAGCTTACAAAGACAACCATTCACATCACAGCTTTCCCAAGTCACTGTGTTTTCATAGTGGAGATGTAGAGGGGAACCAGTGTGATGTCTATAGTTTCACAGTGAAAATAAAGCATATACACAACTCCCACTATGCTAACCACAAACACAATGAATGACCTATACATGTACACGTCAGACACTTTGAAACACTGTCTGTAACCCTTTTTTTTCTTTTCAAATACTTAAAAATGTGCTCAATATTGACCCACTCAAAGTTGACCCTACACCTTCCATGCAAAAACTGACACTTGCATAATTCACTTTGTATAAATATTTTTAAAAAAGAATAGAAAAGAGGAAAAAAGAAAAACATTACAATACAGTAGGTTGTATTCATAAATACTTTAGCCTTTTTCTGTAACATTACTCCTTCTTGGCACACATGAATAAGCACAGCCCATAAGCCTATTTACACACGTGAAATCACACAGACACATACAATCAGTGCTTTGAGTCTCAAGAATCATATTGAACAGGATAATAGGTAGTGCGTATGAAAGTATGCTACATCAGATGAAAAAAAAAAATGTATTCATTCTTTTATAAAATAATAAGACAACTATGTGTTACTGAGATTTTTCCATCAGAGGTATAAAGAAAGCCAAAAGAATCACTCCCTTCTGTGAGCAGACGACTGCTGACCATCACACACACACACAGGTCTTTTGCATGAGCGGATATACAGCATCAGGCCTCAGCTGTCCCTGATGCACCTCTGGTCATCTGATCAGGATTGCATTTCAAGCACTTGTGAACCTGTTAGCTTCAGCTGGCTATAAGGCTCTCTGATTATGATGAGTGCCGCCGCCGCCGCCGCTGATGTGAAGGTGTCCAGCAGGGAGTAAGGCTCCAAAACAGCAGAGTCACAGTAGCAGTGAGATGCGAAAACTGGAGTTAAGAAGCCTAGAGGAGCGAACACTTGAAGATTTTAATCCTCTTGGACTTCTTCTCAGTGATCTTGACTGGTTTGCCCGACGCTCCGGCACTGGTGTCGGTCTAATACAGGAAGACATTACAGTCAAACAATTAAATGCATATAGCATAACAATTTCTTGTTGCTGATGTTATTATTCTGCCTCTGTTTGGTCTTCATGGACAGAAACATTATGTGTATGCTGTGTCCTTCCCCTGAAAACAGCTGATTGTCAGACCAGACAGAGGGAGTGTTTGTGTTGATCTGTTTAACTGTTGAAAGACTGGGTTTCATTAAGCAGGAGAATGTACTTCTGAAACCTTTTCATGTGAACTTCTTTGTGTTTTCAGTCATACTCCCACCTGTTTGCAGCCGCCTCTCTTTACTCGTGCAATGTTGTGCATATGCTGTATGTATACTACGTCTGTCTTGGCATAAAACAAATCACTTCCTGTGTGCAGCACAGTTATGCTGTGAGGCAACATGAGATCTGATAGAATTCATCAGCATTGTGAGAACTTATTTGACAACGGTTTGAATTTAACAGCCATTTATTTATATCTAAAAGTTAATGCACGAAAAGAAGACTTTCACACAGATTGTCGCGTCTATTTTAAGAAATTTTTAAACACTTACCGTCTTTGAGCTCAGATTATGTAGTATGTCTCTTCCCATTGTATAAAAAGCCTGGAGTGACAGGAAAAACAAAAGCAAAGGACAAATATATGTGTATAAATAATCATTTATGTTATATGTGGTCAGAGTGTGACGTTTCTGCTTACCTCCTCTACATTTATGCTAGACTTAGCACTGGTTTCCAGGAATTTAACTCCATAGTCAATAGCCAACTGAGTGAGACAAAAATGGCAGCGTTAACGTCACTCTGTGCAAAGAAGTGAAAGTATGCAGCGTGTGAATTTGTATCAGGACCAGCTGCAGACACTCACTTTTTCCCCTCTGTCTTTGGACACCTGTCTCCTGTCAGCCATGTCACATTTGTTACCCAAGACCATCTTCTCCACATCAGACGAGGCATGCTGGCGGAAATAAAAAAAGATTCTTTATGCAAAGTGTGATATTCTGTACAATGTGAACAAAATGTTTTGTGTGTGGGATTTCTCGAAGTCTGATTCATTTATCAACATCTTTTCTAGTTTTAGTCCAGCTACCAATATATTGTAAGTTAAGTGTAAGTGGCTATGTATGAGATTTGACTGCTTTGTTGTTGTCGCCTGAGAGGAGCTTCCGCATTTGTGTTGTTTCCAAGACAACGACAGAGCAGCGGTACTTTTCAGACCGGATGCAACAGTGACTCAGTATCTGAAAACAGGAGTTAGGCTTTCCCCTCCATAGATGGATACAGCTCTTGGGCAGCAAAAGGGAAGTAGTTTGGTGCTGAGCCAGCACTTCCTCTGTTAAAGTGGTAAGTAAAATAGCTCTTCATGCAAATACTGGATAAAAAAATGGTGGTACAAACTTACATATAGCACATGAGAAGTCACAGCTCACCTCTTCAATGTTTCTAATCCAGTTTTTTATGTTTTCAAAGGACTTGTCGTTGCAGATGTCATAGACCAACATAATACCCTGTGAAGGAAAAACAAACAATGTCCATAATCTGACATGAAACACACACACAGAGTGATAAAGTGTGGAAAGAAGAGTTGACTCACCATAGCCCCTCTGTAGTAAGCTGTGGTGATGGTTCGAAACCTCTCTTGTCCTGCAGTGTCCCTAGAAGAAGGAGAAATCGTATCAGATTGTAGGTGGATGGACAGTTGTGTCAATCTCAGATTTAAAAAGAGAAAAAAGTCAAATCACACTCACCAAATCTGAAGTTTGACTCTCTTCCCATCCAGCTCTATTGTTCTGATTTTGAAGTCTATTCCTGAATTTAAATAAACAATCACAGACATGAACTCTATAAGTTGATTCTTGCTGCTTTGATTAGTTAAGAGGTTATCGCATCATGTCTCACATTTCTACAAAACAAACATTTCCCTGCACAGTGGCTGTCCTTTGTTATCTAATCAAAAATGTATGTTCTGAACTCTTCGATCCATGCAAGTATGTTTCGATGTTTTCGATATGCTTCGATCCAAAACAAGGTATAAATGTGAGTATATATATTCATCCATGCAAATAACACTGCATACCATCATGGATATAGAAAAGAGAGAGTGAAAATAAATAATTCATAAATTAAACCGGGGTACGGGTATAAATCTAAACCTCACTAAATGGGTTCTTGGTTATTTCTATGAGCTCTGTACATGTGTTATTATTAACAAGCTTCAAAGTGTCAATATGCATCACAAAGTCATTTCCAAAGGAAGTATATGAGGGCTGAGTTTTGGAGAATTCTGCTTCGAGAATATTAAATGTACCCAATAGAATGAAACGACCAACAATGTGATTCATTTTATTGTTTGAATTTTCAATAAATACATTTTTCGCTATTAACTGTATGGGTAGAATGTGTAAGAAAATACTTAACAGTTTCACACGACAAGTCCAAATCGAAACAAGATGAAGGTCATGTGACCAAAAGCTTTGCATCAAAGAAGTCACTGCATTAAATGGGCTTATGGTGTATTTGCTTTTGATAATTCTATTTTTTGCTCTCACTTCAACATATCCTCTCGTCACAAATGTGCTGTGCTTTACAAAAGTTTGTCCTTTGTTATCTTAAATGAATGTATAATCTGTCAGTCTGCTGAAGGACATCATTTTTTATAGTCACATCAAAACTAGCTGCAGTAACAAAGCGTATGGCAGTATTAGAATTATTCTAAAAGGCCTCACACTTCAGTAAGGGTTTTCCAAAGGTCAAACATCTGGATTATAGTCTAATAGATATCATTCTATATTAGCCGTTACTGAACCACCAAGGACAGGAGATCATCATTATCAGTTTGTCTTGATTTGATGTTCCCTCTGTACAATATGCTACACATTATATCATGTTTCTAAGTATATTATGACACACATCAGGCAGTAAAGCATTGCAATCGGTTAATACGGGCATGCAGTACAGTATGTCAGATTTATGCTTAGGGGCGGCTGCAGAGTATTCACCTATTGTGGATATGAAGGTGGTATTGAAGGAGTCCTCGCTGAATCTGAACAGCAGGCATGTCTTGCCGACACCGCTGTCTCCGATGAGCAACAGCTTAAAGAGATAATCGTACGTTTTCGCCATTTAAACACAACGGAGACTCGAACGTTTTTGATTTAACAAGGCCTTGCTGAGCTGAGACGCGGATCCACCGCCTGGAAATCCTCAGCTGTCTGACTGTGGCAGACTGGCAGCGGCAGCGGCAGCAGACCGGTGCCGAGGAGAGTGACGTCACGTTGAGCGGTGCGTTCATGGTTGCCAGGTTCGCGATTTTCCGGAGAATTAGGATACCGCATGTCGATTTACTTATTACTGGTTAGGTTGACTTTTTGCACATAAGACAAAGACCAAGATAAGAAAGTGTAAGTTGTTCTAGTTAAAAAAATAAAAAAGGCAACAAGCCTTACCGAACCGGTTTGGTACAGTGCGGTGTGGCACGTATTTCTTTGCACTTCCACTAAGTATAGTAACAAAATACCCGGCCCCAACCCTTCCATTTTTCTTTTCCCTTCCCTTGGGGTACCAGAGTAACATTGCGGTACAGGTGGAGCTAGACCCACGACAGTCAGCTGATTGGGCGACATTAAAGTGTCACTCCCTTGCTTCTGGTGTTTCTTTCACACCCACAGTCCATTCTCACACGGCTTGACGTCTTGTTGAGACAAGCAGCCACAAACCGAGCAGAAGAAAAAAACAGGTGCTGGATGTCCTCAGTGTTGTACGTTCTATTGTGTTGAGTTGTTCGTTGGTGGCACACTGGTATGTCACGCTACATAGATACTGTTGTCAGTCAAATTGCAAGCCTGACCGAGGACTTTAACCCTCAAAACTGTACCGTACTGTACCAAATTGAACTGTACCATGATGGAAACACAGCTATAGTGGATTAGGGTAAACTGCCTTTAAGGCTAACACACACTAGACTAGACATGTGATGTTTTGTGCTGTCTTTATAGATATTACAACAAAACTTTGGGAATGTTTTAAAAGTAGTGTTGCAGCAATTATATATTATTAGTGTTGGTTTTGCAGGGTTAGGGGCTGCATTTGTTGCCATTGGAAACGGTTTGATGGCTATTAGGGTTAGTTTCGACTCGACATGCAGACCTGGCAACCTTACGTGTTATGGTCTGTGTAGTTTAGAGGGAGAAAGTGGCGCAGGACTACGTGTAGTTCTGCATTTGTCTGTACTTCCACCGACCTGAATAAATTACTTAACACAAACATATACTGTTGAATGTGTACCATTACATTTTCTCCAACATAATGCAACTTTTAATATGAATATGGGCTTCTGTACCTCCACGCTGTGACAAATAAAACAAAATACAAACAAAAACTGGTTTCCCTTTAATCATTTCTCACTTACCACGCTCACGTATTATATGCCTGATTTGTCCAAACGTGTCGTTTCAGTTTTGGCGTGGAGTTTGTTGTTGTTGACAGCTCCATTACATTGCCCTCCCACACACACGCACGTGCACACGCACACGCACACACACAGCCGTCTCTACACTGACAGCACACGTATGCGCTGTAAAGCTAGGCTAGGCTACTACAGCGAAAATGCCTGTAAGTTGAAAAGTTTTCCACTCGTCTATTGCGTAAATAAACGTGTCGTGTTGTCACCTGTCGGGCTTTTTGTTGTCGAAGTATGTTGTTGATGTAGCAGCGGCAGCACATGGAGCACAAGTTAGCTAACGTAGCTTTAGTTCGACGCGGACGAGCGAATATTTGCTGAGTATTAAACTTGTTTGGGATGAAAAGAACTAATCCCTGCCTTTATTTTTTACCAAATACCAGTCTGCTCCAAAACTGAACATTCGTTTAATAATGTTACTGAAAAAGAAAAACACAGCTAGTGTGTTTTGGCTGGTGTTAGTTATTAGCCATTTTGTCTGAACGAGAGTGAGATTTGATGTAAAATGAGATCAGGAAAACATGTAATTTATCAGATTGATATATTATAAATCACTGGACACTCTTCTGTTGCACTAAGATGTGAACAAAACGGATTAAAGTGACCTTAAACAGGCTGTCCGATCTAATATGATGTGTATATATAACATTAACTTAAGCTGGCTAAAGACCTCCTCCACCCTGCCATCGACTTCGAGAGAAGACAACACAAAAAGAAAAGGCTTGTTCAGAGTCCAAACTCCTACTTTATGGACGTGAAGTGTCCAGGTGAGTGATTGATATCAGAAGTTAACCCTCCTGTTATTCTCACATTTAACACACATGAACATTGCCTGTCGTGATTATCCTTAGAAAGGTTATTGTAATAATTGTAAAATGATGTATTTTGTTCTTAGATTCTTAGATGCATACCAGGTGGAACCTTATGTCAGTAATCTACATTCATTTGGTTTATTTTCATAAGATTGAGAAAGATATAAATGAGGATCTGCACATTTTTTTGGTTGAATATCAACCAAAACAGACAAACTAACATTACAAAAAATGTTGAAATGTTACAAAAATGTGTTACCAACATTTACATCTGTTACCAAAAATGCTAAACATGTTAAATGCTAAACATTCTTAGTGAACATATTAAATGTAAAAAAATAGGTGGCAACCGGTCGTGATGTCATCTGTAAGAATCCAAACCTCAAGTATCTCTAACCAACCTGTACTGAAAATTTGATTCAGTCTGTTAAGCTTTACTATTTTTTTATTAAATAAAGCTTAAGTTCTTGAAATGTTTACACTTTATTCATATACTGATACAAATGTTTACATTGTGACCCTTTGAACAGCCCTTATCAATGCCCCATTATTTGATTATGAACTTGAGAATATGAGGCATTTACTGGTGGAGTAGTGTTTTTACATTGTATTCAACATATTTCTGCATCAGGATGTTGACTGGTCTTCTACCACTAATGGCATGAATGCACGTTATTACAATCCCTTTTAGGACTGAACAATAGATTGTCTTGATCTATACATATCTTATTCTACAGACAATTCCTGCCAAACAAATTGCAATGAGATATTTATTCAAAATTCTTCAACCCTAATCCCCTTGTTTTAACCTAATATCTTCACAGGCTGCTACAAAATCACAACTGTGTTCAGCCATGCACAGAGTGTAGTTCTCTGTGTGGGATGTGCTACTGTGTTGTGCCAGCCAAAAGGAGGAAAGGCCAGACTGACAGAGGGTAATACATCCCCTTTCCTGTGTATTAATTGTGCTACGTGCTGTACTTTTGAGTATTGTAACAGAAAGGTACTTGACATGTTTCTAATTTGGAAACTAAATTTTGTTTTTTGCAGGTTGCTCTTTCAGGAGGAAGCAACATTAATAATGGCCTACCCACAAAATGGAGTCCTGAAACCATGCTGTTTATTTTTCCTTTGATTACAAAGCAGCTGTTCATTCATTAATGACAAATGATGTCACTGTACAAATCTTTATGATCAATTTCTTTAACATACTTGAAAACTTTTAAAGTAATGTTTCATCACAACATCAATAAAGACCCTTACTCATAAAATTGTCAGCACTCCAGGACTTTTATTGAGAAACAACCAAAAAGTGGTCTGTCATGGCTGAATTACCTTCACAGAAAGCATACAAAAATCAGCTTCTGAATGAAAACATTTCAAACATACATAAAGACATGGATTTTAAATACAGTGAGCACATGAGTAGTCAACAAGAATATTATTCTGAGCAAACATGAAATGGGTACTGCACTTGCATAGGTGTTCTAGGAAGAGAGAACAAAAACAACATTGTAACATTATATGATTGTGCTATGGTGCATTACTACACTTAAACCCTACAATTAATTGCATCGCAGACTACAATCACTGTGTCTGACACTGCACTCCCCCCCTCGGGTGATCTTCATCTTCCTCATATGCTTCCCCACTGTGTTTTCTCTGTTGTGTCTGCTCATCCACCTCATGCAGATCCACCTCTTCCATGTCATCAGTGACCATCACATCCTCTCGCTCAGGAAGAAGTCTTTCCAGCTGGAACATGAGATGCTCAGGAAGCCAGTCTTTTTCTGGGAATTCCACCTGCATGCAGAATAACATAAAATAAGCTCAACTAATTGGTCTACCTACAACATGAGAATTTTTGGGTCACGTAGATAAAACCATGTCAGTCGCTTACCTTGAATTTAATAAATAGCTGCCCCCTATCACATGGGTCTCTGTAAATTGGCATGCCCTCATTCAGAACACACTTCACGTCACCATCTTTTATTACCTCACCTGTCGACATAAAAACACATAAATGAAATAGTAATTAAAAAATATTTACTTCCAGAAATCAAACACAATCTGAGGACCAGGTAATTTTTATTCAGTTACCTGGCTGTGAGGAGATGACAAGCATTCTGTTGTCTAATGTTTGAATAGTTTTCTTGAAACCACACAGAGCTTCAACAAGTTTGATGTTCATCTTTGTTATTAAATTATCCTCTTGTCTTTGGAAAACAGGATGCTCCTTCTGGTCCAGCACAATAATCACATCTCCAGGTTCAAGTCCAGGCTCCTGGTCACCTTCTCCGTTGAATGGAATTTTCTGACCGTCTTTCATGCCTGCACAACACATTTTCCTTCTGCTTAGTTTGCTATTAAAGACATATTTTACTACTACACAAATAATGTCTTAGAAGAAGAACACTTACCTTTGTCAATGTGAACTTCAAGAACTTTCTTCTTGCGTTCTACTTTGTGTCCACTGCAGTTTTTGCAGCGGTCTTTGGAGTTGAATTTCTCTCCCTGTCCCTGGCAATCTGGACACATGCTTTGGATCTGCTGAATCATGCCTGGTCCAATCTGTTGCACCCTAACTTGTACTCCCCTTCCCTTACAGTTGGAGCACTTCTCCAAGGCACCTTTCTTTCCACCATAACCTGTCACAGAATTAAGTCATTTAGCAACTACCTTATAAGCAAACACAGCTGGATATGGGATTAAAACACAAGAAGCCAAAACATACCTTCACATTTTTCACAAATTACATTTTTCTGGAGTCCAAGCTTCCTGGTGGAACCATTGTACAACTCCTCCAGTGTGACCCCTATCTGGTGGACAATGTTCTTCCCTACAGCAAAAGGACAAAAAATGCAAAGTCACAGAAAATTAAAAATTATAAAGTTTCAAACATCCTGTATGTGAAACAAAAATTAAATAAGTAATAATAAAGTGGTAAAAATGGATGTGAATTAAAGCAATTGTAAATCCAGCAACCGGATTTTAATATTGAGATAATAAAAACAAAATCGAGCCGTTTCCCAATTACCATTTAGAAACAGGGAACTGAAAAACAGCAATCATTGAAAACAGAAAAAGACAAAACCATGCAATGTGATTATCTGATTTTCTTGGATGTGCATATAAACGGAAATCGGGAAACAACATGAGTAGTGGTGTGTGGATTTTGCATAGTTTATTTTGTTGTGACGCTTTACCCAGAAGTCAGGAGTGCTGCACTGAATGGACATGTCGAACGAAACATGTCTTTGCACAAATGTTAGTTTTATAGCAGAAAACAGACTAAATGGAAAGTCCTGTGGTGAAATCTCTGTGTTACATGTCCACATGGAGCAATGCAGTCTTACCTTTTCTCTCTCTTTGCATCCGGCCACCACCTCCAAAGAACATGTTGAAAATGTCCATTGGTGAAGATCCTCCACCCATGCCACCCTCTTTGATGGCTTGTTCTCCTCCTTGGTCATACAAGTCTCTCTTGTTTGGATCTGACAGAACTTCATATGCTTGAGATATGTGCTTGAACTGTGGAAATAAAAACCAGAGTCACTTTAGAAAACAAGGCTATTTAAAGCTTTCATAATCAAACCAATGTGAACAGTTCTTGCCCAGCTCATGGGCCCTTACAATAGAAGTCTAGTTTGTCGATTAATTTCACAATGGACCGTGTAATTGTTTGGTCCAGTAAATTTTTTATTTTTAATTTTTTTTGATCATGGAAATATTGATGTTCTCAAATATCTTGTTTTGTCCACAGACAAAAATGACTCAGTTTTAATGATTTCTTTGTCATGGAGCAATTAAACATATTCACATTTAAGAAGCTGAAAAATCTGAGAACTTATTTTAATTCATTAAATCAAACGTATTAATGGGTTATCAAAATAGTTGACGATGAATTTCGTACGCGATTTATCGACTAGGCTTTTTGATAGTTGGCACATGTACTCACTTTCACTTCTGGGGCTGAACAAGAAATTGTTATCAAATCAAATTGAAATGAGAAACAAAGCAATAAGCAAATTCAAAGTTTACAGTAAATTTGTGCCACAACTGAATTATATAACTATTTCAAGTGTAAGAAATTGTTTACAGCAAGATTTTATTATTGTTATTATTATTATTATTATTATTATTATTAATAATAATAATAATAATAATAATAATAAAAACAACAATAACAACAACAACAATAATAATATTATTGGATGCGTTTTTATTGATTATTTATTTAACACAGGCATGGCTATTGTGATCATTTTTCTGTTTTTTTTGTGTGTTGAAATTATGAAAATATGAACTGAATGTTTAGAACAGCACGTCACGTGTTTGTGTTCCACCACGATTTGAATCTACCAATACTGTGAATATTGAACAAAAAATTAACATAAAAATGTTGATATTTAGCCCAAACCGTTCAACCACTATTGTGACCAGAAACACGAGCTCACTGCTGCGGCTACATCAGAAAGTCTCCACATGTCTGTTCGAACAGGCGTGCGGGTTTAAAATTAGAAAAGCACTTTCAGCAGACTATTAACAGCAGCATGAACACCATGATGGTCTCTATACTAACCCTGTCTCCTTCACTGGGGTTCTTGTCCGGGTGGTATTTCAAAGCCAGTTTCCTGTAGGCTTTCTTGATTTCCTCCGGTGAGGCTTTGGGGTCAACACCCAGGAGATCGTAGAAGCCGGTTTCGTGAACCATGGTGACCAAGCTAAAACATAAAAAATAACGAAACATACAAGAACGTACCAAATAAAAAGCTGTTACTTGGTGCTTTTGTTAATGTTAAAAAAAAGCCTGTATTTAACACCTTCCGGCCCAACTGAACAAAAAACAACTTGTTATCTGATGGTTAAAAAATACAGTTTAACATAGCATGTGTATCCATATGGGCAGTATGTGGTTACGTTACCTGCACACTGAGAACGAAATTATACGTTAAGCTTTATTAAACTATGAGCATTAATGAGCCGTGAAACGAAACATTCGAGCACTTTGTATGATAGTTTAACAACTTACCGGGAGAAGCAGCTGTCCCAGCTCTGTGTCGACGTGAGCACGCTGAGTAAGAGGAGGATGGCTGGCTTTTATATTCGCCCACTGTGCAGAACTTTCTGGAGAGATCGAGACAGCGGGGCCGGATGTTAGGTTGGCTACGAACAGGGGCGTAAGAACAATTTATTCAAGAAGGTGCTGGTTGGGGGGGGGCGGGGCTCGTTGATTTCGCAACTATTAAGAAGACATTAATGAAAAGCTCCAGACGATAAAAAAAAACGTGTTTTCACAAGAACAATTTGAATTCAATAGTAAATTTAAAGGGCCACTGTGTAACATTTAAGAGGCTTTACTGGCTGAACTTGAGCATCCCACTCATGTATGTTGTATATGTGTATACGTTGCTTTTAAATACTTTGGCTTTAATATGCCTTTGATGTGCTCTTTAGGTAAGGGGGTTGTTTTTATGGTGAGGCGAATGAGGCTTTTGTGAAGCACTAAACCATATGAGCTATTTTTTTCCAAAATCTTTGGAAAAGCTTCAAATCAAGTGACCTCTCCTGGCAAAGTCCAAGGCTGCAGTCAAATTAGACAGGCTCGTTGGTGAACTTTTTTCCAACAAAACAAAACAACCTTGGTTATGACAAAAGGCACTATATTGACTGTATTGCACTATTATTGATGTAAAAGCAGGTATTTCTGCATAAGGTTTACTGTATTTAATTTTATCAACCTTTTGATAACCATCCCTTCCCCTACACACCCCACATCATGTAATTTGACAGTTATAACATTTTGTAAATCCCAATTTTCTTTATCCCAAACATGCTGTACTTCTTCTTAATTCCACAGAGGGGTGCTATTTGGCAAATATAACAATGTTGGGGTGTGTATCTTGACATAGGAATTATGATAAATGATCTGTTGGAGACTCCTTGGTCCTTGAAATGGCCCTGACATTGCTGTTGTTCTCCTTTGCTTGTATGGAACATATATTCACAAATTACCAAGTCAAATGTTTAACTATCAGATCAAGTGTATTTTAGTTCAAATCAAGTAACAGAAATAACAATTTTTCTTACTTATAGATGTGGCAAAGTGGCACCTAGCTGTAATTCAAAATGGCCGACACAGACTCGGAGGGGTTAAATGCTGCTTTTAAGGACATAACATATTCATGGGTTTCCTCATGAAGCGTTGATTAAAGATTCATGCTGCATTCGGGGTAAGATAGATGACTGGAATTTCTTCACTGCAGGGAGACTGAAAGGATATATCCATCTGAGCTAGTGCTGCGTTGTTTTTTTAATGCATCAGTCTCCCTTGAGAGGTTTGTACCAAGCAGCGAGATACAAAAGTATCTATTATTCTGTGATCATTTATAACAAATTATGAGACTCTAGAGACTTAGTTCTTTGTTTCACTGCAACGTAGACACCAAAAAACCAACAGGAGCTGAGTCTTCAGGGTGTAGTTTTGTTCAGACATAATCATAAGGAAAGTCAAGGCAGTGCACCTGACATTTCAGGATACATTCCACAGAGTATTCCAAAGTGCACTATTGTAAAGGTGTCCGGTTTCTGGATGACAGTGAAGTAAATATAGCACATCACTGACTCAGTAGGTTCTTGTTTCAGGCCTCATCAGTAAGCATCGTTGTGCCTGTTGTCACATTGATGTATAGAAAGCCTCGATCAAAAATTACCACCATGTTTCTGGATAACGCTTGCACATTTCTTAATTGTTGAGAACATACACTTTTGTTTTAGTCTTGTGTATACTGACAAAAACAAGAATATAAGAGTAAATAAATCTACTTTAAACAGTGATTATTAATGGCTGCAACAATACTGTGAAATATGTCTTCAATAATCACAAGTGGAGGAACCTTATAGAGATTTGTATAACAATAGACAGATTGCATAACAAAAGACAGAATGTCAATTTCTGATAATGTACATTGGTGATATTTGCAGCAAAGACCACTAGGACGTGAAGGATGCAAAACAGTAGCATCTATACCATGTGTTTAATGATGAGAGAATGATGTCAAATACGTCACATAAAGCAGGCTTAATACAACCAAAAGAAATTAGACAATATCCATCATAGATTAAGCTGTTATAGAATAAATACATACAACATACGGCTGCTGATGGTCCATAGTTTTAAGACAGTGCTTTGAAGTGTGCAGAAAAGATTAAACACTCAGGTATCCCGAGCCCTAAGTCTTTTTTTAAAATACATATTTTGCTTATAATGTACAGATAACGACATGGCATGATGAAATACAGAGACCAACAATTATCTCACAGCAACATTAATATCTTTTTACTCCAGATCCCGCACTCTTTGGCATATGGCGTCAGTAAATTCTGAACACTTGGAGTTTCCACCCAGGTCTTTTGTGAGAACCTTAAAGTAGGAAAACATAAGCACAAAGATCAGAAAAGGGAACCAACAAAACACAAGTGTGTGTCTCACTGTCTTGAGGAGTAAATTACCTTTTTGTCTCGAATGGTGTCAAAGCAGGCAGTTTCTATATTCTTCGCGTGGCCATGCAGACCCATGTGGCGCAGCATCATGACAGCACTGAGCAGCAAGGCGGTGGGGTTAGCCATGTCTTTACCTGCTATATCTGGTGCAGTTCCATGAACCTGACAGAAGAAATGAATCACAATGAATCATCACAAAGTGCATTTCAACATAAAAACGTGGCATGTGCTGCCAATGTGAATTTGACTTCGATTGATCAATGGGAATAACAACAACATACCGACTCAAATATGGCAACCCCATTGGCTCCAATGTTCCCACTGGGAGTCACACCAAGACCTCCAATGAGTCCAGCGCAAAGATCACTATAATCGTAAACGCATACAATTCCCTTTTACTGATGTGCACACACCACATTTACTGGACGGCATTTCAAGAACTTAAATAGGCACATAATACCGAACGGTTGGAGAAATTAGTCCTACAAAACTACATCATTTAAAGTTAAAGTTTCTGTCCCTGTTACACATTAGTGTATACATTAGCTAGTCTGCTTCCCTGCCATTAACACATACCTACATGTAGATTTAAACAAAATGACATGCTGCAAAATTGATTCAATCCATATGCAAAAATGTAGTATTTGCTGTAGGAACAACTGCATTTTCAGGTAATGTAATACAGTGGGTTGCTTTCAAATGTATTTTGTTTACATTTTTACCTTAAGATGTCGCCATACAAATTTGGCATCACTAACACATCAAACTGTGTGGGGTCTTGTACCATCTGTAAAAAACAGAACAGAATTTAAATGTACAAAATTGGTAAAAGCATTTGACTACTTCATAACAAAACTTATTGAGACTTACATTGAGACACACAGTATCCAAGTACATCTCAGTGAATTTCACGTCTTTGTGCTTTTCAGCAGCCTCTCTGCATTTCCGCAGGAAAAGACCATCTGACATACGCCTGTAAAAAGATTTTTTTTTAAAGAAAAACATTATGAAAACGTTTTAACTGCTTTAAAATGACACTAAAACATATGTATATGTATAATAAATACAACTTACATGATATTGGCTTTATGAACAGCAATAACACTGGCTCGTTGATTGTTTCTGGCATATTCAAAAGCATATTCTGCAATGCGTTCGCTGGCTTGCTCTGTGATGAGCTTAATACTCTGTACAACTCCTTCAACAATCTGAAATGAATGCAAATAGTGTGTGAATGTACGACCATAATACTGAAGAATTTGACTAAATCAGAAATAACTGGGAGGTTAAATCGTTGTGAAATGGGAAAACTATACTAGCAATGTGTTGTTAAAATGTTTTTACCACATGTTCAATTCCACTGTATTCCCCCTCTGTGTTCTCCCTGATAGTGACCAGGTTGACATCAGTGTAGGGGGTTTTGTAGCCCTCAATGGACACACAGGGACGCACGTTGGCATAGAGATCAAAGGTTTTCCTAAGCAGCAGGTTCATCGAGGGATGACCAGCAGCTATTGGCGTCTTCAAAGGGCCTAAGATTAGTATGGAACAATGTTTTCAAGTTAGCAACAGATAATTGGGTATTTAGTATATTGTCGGTTTTAAGTCAAAAATAACCTTTCAGGCCAATTTTGTTCCTGTCCATTGATTCTTTGGCATCAGGGGGAATCATCCACTTTCCACCAGGCCCTTGAATGGCAGTAACATTTCTCTCTTCCCACTGAATAGGTGCCTAAATCAAAAATGTACACACAACAGAAGTTCAAGATCAGTTGACATGAAGAATTGTTTGATCATTAATTTTAGTGTCTATGCTGAGGTCATTGCCACACTATTTGTTATAGCCTATAACACTTTTCTATGTTGCACAAGTACTTACTTTAGCTGCTTCAAATATTTTCATGACAGCAGAGGATATCTCTGGCCCTATTCCATCACCAGGGATTAAAGTAACAGTTTGCATCTGTAAAACAGAACAAAGTCAAATCCAGTGCAGTGATATAATACAATAATAAATATGCACTTTAGAGTCAAAATATAATTTGCAGAGAAAAGATAATTACCCCACGGAAAAATGTCCTGGGCTGTGGAGTCTCTCTCATCAAAACTCCAACCACCTGTGATACCTTTCAATCAAAAAAGATCATTATCAAATAATTTTCCCTCCAACACGATCCATCTCTCTCATCTTATTCCTAACATAAATAATATATGGGCTATATATTTGAATGGAAAAACCAATTGAAGGGCCAGGTTATGATATGAAGAGAAATGCTGAAGTAAATAAACTGGTGAATGTATGATACAATAACTGTGCACCACAGTGTTTCACAGTACACCACAGGTGATCTGGACACAAAGTGTTCCCTTATTATACATCATTTAGGATGATCCCAAAAACATAATACAGTCAGTGCAAAGTCAATTATTGGTCATTAGTGCGCCTGGTGTCTCATGAAACACATTTCCACAACATTCATAAGTTTGTGGAAGATCCTAATTCATATAAAGCGTATGGATACAAACCCAATGACAGTACAGACACACCTATTTCATAATCTAAAATAAGTTTAAAGCTTATTAACTTATTTCTTTTTTTACAATTCTTAATTTTGGTAAGGATAAGCATGACATGAAACGTCATGTCATACCATCCCATGCCTAATCTTAGCTGTGGTAATTCGCAGGAGAACAGCAAAATAACTGCTCATTTCACGATTTAAGTAACATTTTTTCTAACTAGCTATTTTCAAAGTCAACTTTTTAATGCGTATATTCTTAACTTACTTCCTGTGCCTTGAGTTTATCCTTGGCATTGCCTGATAAACCCCACTGTCTTAGCAGATTAAGAATCTGTAGATGATACACATGTATTGCCACACTGTAGCTTTAACATGTTCAACTTCAGAACGTCTCATTAAACAGATATAGCAAGCTAAATAGCTGTAAATAATCACGTTACTATGGTAACGAGAGGCAAGTAGCAGTTGCTAGCACCTAGTAAGTTAGCGGAGTAGATAATGTACGTGACATCCCTGCCACTCTTTGATTGCATGGACGACATTCAGAGAACAAGAGAATAATACACTGGAACTTAATGACATGCGTTTGGTTTGACACACATTAATAATTAGGTTTGAAGTACATACCGCTGACCTCCATGCTTTTCCTGCCATCCTGAGCTAGCCAAGGTCGACACTGCAGCAGGAGGGGTGGATACTTCCTGCTTCTTCGTCAGGGTTACGTTTCTTCTTCGTTTTTTTACAGCTTTTGGCGCACTACCGCCACCTACCGCTCCGGGGTGTTGGTTAAGCAAACAAGTCTCAACACGTTTCACACTCTTGCGCTACTTTTAACCTTTTATCCTAATATCCCATAAAGCAGCGTTTCGCTACCGATCTATAAGGGGACTCACCGATTAAAGACATCACGACCCATTTCATAATACACATTCTGAAATGTCTATTTTCATGTCAATTTCTGTTACACATGCTTGTTTTAAATAGGTAAATCAGCCATTTTAAATAGGTATGTTGGATCAATTAATCACTTATTTTTTTGTATGTTATACAAAACATATGTACTAGGGGTGGGAATCACAGGGTACCTCACGATACAATATGTGATACATGGTCCACAATACCAATAATATCACAATACAACCATATGTAGCAAGATGCATCACTATATCTCACTGAAGAAAAAAAAAACCTCCGTGAAAAGGTAAAAGTGCAGGATTTCACTATGTATTTACAACAAAGAGAACAAAGTAAAGTCTATGTATTGTATTGAAAGTAGTTTCCCCTCATTCATTTGTGCAGCGCCGCCAAGAGGATGAATCAAGTAGCTACACCCGGTGAGTAAAACTGGCAGGGACTGTTTTACTTTATAGCGTCATAATGTATTAATTCAAATATCTTTACTTAGCCTGTCATATCGATTACCACTTTGCACGAGGAAGGACGACGATATATCACCAAAACACTATTTTGACCCACCCCTAATATACTGAGATCTTAAATAATGTGTGCTGTAAAAAAAAATAACCCATACCCCTTATATTATATTGTTATTTGTGACTCCTCAAAAATTATGTGCTAATGGTTTATAAGTTTCTTCTATTCTTAATTAAATTGCCACCATCTCTTCTCATCAGTCTTTAATGCCAATGTCAAGATTATAATCTTTTTGTATGTCTGGCTGTTCTCAAATATCAAATTCTTCTCTTATTTCAAACAACACTTAAGCTTGTCCAGTGTTTCACTATCATACAAACGATAAAGTTAATTAATAAATTAATGAATACAAATTCTGTCCCATCCTAGTGTTTGGTTTCATGATCAAAAAATCCTAGTCTCTACGGTCTGTTTCCTCCATACTAACCTTCTGTTCTCTGATTATAACTGATCTATTAACATTAACATTCTAACAAATCTGCAGGATTTGAGCAGCATGCCAGTGCACCGTCAGTATTTCGTTAAGAACTGTTGGTAGAGGCTAAATTAATAAACCAACTTTCTAGTATGTGTAATGCTTGAATACCTCACTTGATCTGACTTAAAGACAGTAAACCAACCAGTAAAGCAAACACCTCTAAAGCATGCACACAATTGTTTCAGGTTCTCAGACACTATTACTATACTAGACTATAGAGAATTAATTCACAGTATAACTACCACCAGTAGGTGGCGCCAATGTTCTACTACTGAGAGTCTACACATTTCTCCATGAGTGACACCAATGTCATGATTGAGGTACATCACTAAAACATGATTATTTTTTAGCTCTGTGCATGTCAACATTAGTATTAAGAAAAACTGCACCTTTTCACCATTATAAGCACTGTATTTTCAGCAAGTTGGCCATACACATAAACTTTAAGGTAAAAAACAGCTGAAACAGTCATTCATCCACTTTTTGCAAAAGGTTAACATACAAAGAACGCAAAAAAAACATGGGACACATCAACTCTCAAACCTATCCACCGACGCAAAATGGAAAAGAGCTCTCTATAATACTGAACATTGATATAAATTCTTGAGCTTCTTCAGCATAAACGCAGGCTAAAACATGGTACAAAATGCACACTGTGCAAGTAAGGACATCTTTAAAACAAACGGAGGGGAGTTGATATGAATAAAGGCTTTCAAAAATCACTTGCTTGTATAATGCATTGGAATGTGATGAAATGTGTGTGCCTCACACACACGGTGAAAAAAAAGCGTTTGTGTGTGTGTACAATACAGAGCATTTTGGATGTAGCTTCATAAGAAAAGCTTACAGTACATTATATTATATCATACAACAAAAGGTTGTAAAAATAGTGTCCAGCTTAGATGGCAAACTGCTTTGGCTGCTTCTTCAGGCTCATTGACTTTTCCGTTTGTGAAATGACATGTGTGGCTCTGTTGTTGAGGAGTCTGCATTCATGAAGAACATCTGTATAAAGGAAAATAATCAGATTTAACACAACGAGGATTGAGTTGACAGCTGGTTAGATGACATGAAAAAACAGTATGACAGTATGCAGCAGAGAATGTCCTACCATTAAATTGTTTGTATGCTTCTTCGACAATGGCATTGTTCGATCTCTTTATCTCCCAGTAATTATCTTCCACCCATGGCTTACAATCATGGTGTTCAATAAGCTGTCCATTCTTGTATAAACCAGCTAGACATTTACAGGAAGAAAAAAACAAAACAATTTATTTGTATTTTATTTCACAGTAATATTTAAATTATACAAGAAAATGTCAGCGTTATGTCTGTAATTGGTGTGAGTTGAAAACTGTACATCCATTTGACTTACAGTGCATTCAGAAAGTATTTACCTATTCATGGACACTGTCAGCTATGAAATAGCTATGTATACAGATATGTGTATTTCTAATTCAACTGAATTCACCACAGGTGGTCTTCATATCTCGTATCTTATCTTTACTGAACTGTAGAAACATCTCAAATATGATCAAGGAAAATGTATCTGAGTTGAATTTTAATAACCGTTATATAGGAAAATATGCCAGGATTCTTTTCTGAATAACTATTATATAAACATTTTTGTCATGGACACGCAAAAACTAAAGCGAAAGCCTGGAACCAATCCTCTGGACAGTGTCTGAAAATGGCTTATTCTAGTTTTTCCTTTGTGTGAAATAAAATCTGTGTAGTTTGCTGCAGAAAATCATGCCTTCTTTAACTTTAATGAGGGAAAATGTCAAAGTGCAGGGTCTGATTACTTTCTGGAAGCACTGAACAAACGTTTTACTCTTGCATTATTAGGAAAAGAAGTTCACCTTTGATTGTATCCTCAATGTCTTTACATAACTGGTACAAGTCACTCCCACGTCCTGCCACTCTTTCCCCTAGAATTTGAACAAACAATTTAAGAGATTTTGGGAAACATTCACTTAGTCTAAGTGTACAAAAAAACATATCTGTCTTACCATCGAGCACCTTAATACTGGGGAACATTTCCAGAACTATAATTCTATAAGATGTGTTCCTGCACACTGACGGAGAGAGACAGAGAGAGACACTGTGAGTTCACTCATCAAGATTCTACATCTTCTACATGATTCTTTATAAATCACTGAAAATTACCTGGATTAGTATAATTGTAAGTGTTGTCTTTAAGACGAATACTTTCTAGCTTTCTCAAAGACTGAAGGCAGTGAAGGCTCTCAATGCTGTTGGGGAACAAATCAAGAAAATAGAAACAATTCAGTACAGTATTATCTTCTTGTAAATACAATAGCAAACATCCTTTTTCATTATAAAGGGTAAGCATTTGATGATGGAATACCTGGATATGATATTACCAGCCACGTTTAAATTCTGTAAACTCTCACAGCTGCGTAATGGCTCTGGAAACACAGCAGCAATAACTGTATTATTATTTTAATAATTAATTTTAGTGCTCTTAACAGGAGATTATATAGCATGGACTTTATTGTTCTTGAAAGCTTACCTAAATTGGAAATCCTGTTTGCAGACAAATTTAATACAGAAAGAACCCCTAGCGATGCCAAGGAAGCCAAATTTGTGATATTATTCCCAGAGAGGTCCAATCTCTCCAGACTAATACATTCCCCAATGCATCCAAGATCTTGTATTCCTGTAAGACAAACCAAATATTATTTGAGGAAACAATGATTTTTGATTGTTAGGACTTAAATGGTGAAATTGTATCTTACCAAGACCTCTCAATTTAAGAAACAATATAGACTCCAAATCAAATTCTCCAGTACGTGATTTGAGCAGCGCAGCTGTAATCTTGTCAAAGTCTGCATCTGCAGCAAAAGAGAGCACATTCAATCTTTCATTCTAACATGTGCAACGCAACTACAGAAATAATCCTTACATGTGAGTCAGCAGTACAAAAGCAGAATGCTAAAAACACTGTGTCTCTCCTGTTTATGCCATAACAACATAATTCACACAATCCTCTCTGAACAGTAAGTACTAACAGGCTGATCTGTGCCACAGTGGTGATGTCACTGTCTCGCCAGTTGCATGCATGAAAAAAACTACTGAGGGAGTTCTGTTTGGTTTAATTTCCTGAGGCGGAGTATGTTCCTAACACTGATTCTGAGCCTGCTGAAAAGAAAACACAGATTCTGTAAAGAGAACACACTCATCAGTTTCTCCTTATTTATTCCGGTTATACTTTTAGATTTCAAAAAAAATTGTTACATTAGTATGTAATTTATGTCAGGGCTGGCAGACTGTTTACTGTTTTGTGTTTTCTATGGCTGATACATGATGCCATTTCTTCTGTTTTAATAATTACAAATGATGCACAAAAGTGCTTAACTAAAAAAAAAACCTTTTCTCAAGAACAACTATGTACTTACATAGTTTGAATGAAAACAACAAATAATCAAAACAGTAATACATGAAACAGGTAATGAAAAAAATATATAATTCAATGATAATATGTTTAATCGAGTATAAAAATATGTATAAAAGGAAATAGCCATATACATTATTGGTGCACCTGATAAGTTTCAACTTTTTCCCACTCCCTTTTGAACATGTATAATTTAAATTAAATAAAGTGTTTTGTCATTTATATTTAATGTAAATGTTTCATGTTCTTAATAAATCATCATCAAATAAATACATTTGGATGAAGAGGATAACGTTATTGCACAGCATTTAGTACGTTTCTAAAATCGGCTTGATTAATCGGTCTATCGCTAATCAAAACCAGAAGAACTTAGGATATTATTTTGTCAGTGAATGCACTAGCGCCGAAGAGAGAGTAATGACAATAAAATATCATATAATACAAATATAATATAATAAAGGATAATGATATAAATATATTAGTAAGTATAAAAATATTCAGTACATCTAGAAACTAAAAATGCGCAAGATAGTGATTAAAAAGTAAAACTGCACAGAGTAAATGTAATATTGCACACTGAATAATAATAATAATATATTTTCATATACACAGTACAGTGCCACCGTGTCAGTGTGGTAAATAGTAAATAGTGGGTATAATAAGGATGGTCACCAGACACATTTGTTGTAAATACGCTAATGCTACCTGTAGCGTAGCTACTGTATGAGCGTCGTGAGGCAGCGGTTATACGCAAATTAATGAGGGTGATTCAGCAGGATGAGGAGACCTGGAAGGGGTTGTTTTTTGTTTGAAATGATAATTGTTCTTCCATTTTCACAGACAATTGCACACGTTAACAAACATGTTGTGCGGCAAACGATACGCTGTTGGTTACATC
The DNA here is from genome assembly GCF_958295425.1 of Solea solea. Lineage (NCBI taxonomy): Eukaryota > Metazoa > Chordata > Actinopteri > Pleuronectiformes > Soleidae > Solea > Solea solea. Next base: position 14,288,876 of record NC_081145.1, on the reverse strand, counting down.
TAAGCATAAGCCACCGCTCGCTAGCATAAGCCGCCGCTAACGGCTTAGCATAGCGACGTAGCAACAAGCTCTCCATCATAACTTACCCTGCTCTTTCTCCCGCTTCGAGTCCATTGCGGGCAACTTTTGCTGCGTGTCGACGGCGTTAACCGGTGCAGGGAAGAGGCAGGTCAGTGGTGACAGAGTGGGGGAGTGAAGCTGACATCTGTCCCGGCAGCCGCTTGTCTCTACTGTACTAACTGTAGTGTAGTGTAGTGGTGCTGCAGTAGCAGGTGGACAAACGAGCTCTGATTGTCCCTGCAGTCAGTCCAGGCTCAGGCTCAGGACCAACACACACACACACTCACGCACGCACGCGCGTACACCACACACACGCTCCAGTGTTTGATAGATCATCTTTTGAGCAACTGAGAGCAATGACTAAGATGATTAATGTGGGGAAATGTTACTTAATGTCAAAAATGTCCACGATAACTGTGATAATCTATCTATCTATCTATCTATCTAGTCCGAGTTGCCAAGCTTAATCATACATTTAAAGGGAAATATAGAATATTATAATTATATAAAAAGAGAAATAATGTTAAATATTATACACATTACATCACCCACAGTATATGAGCATTTTCTCCCTTTATCAACCGCAGTACTTATTTATTTATTTCTTTGCCTGTGTTCCTATTGGTTTGTCTTGGCTCCGGTGGACAGAGCTGCCGAACAGCTGAGGAGGCAGCAGATCAGTTTGCAATAGTCAGTCAGTCTCCGCTGCTGCTGCTGCTGTCACTACTGGACACTTGTCTTTTTACGCATACTCTGTTTGGGTAACAGGGTCATTTGGTTACTTTGCAACCTGTTTGACACCTCGTGGGTGTGTGTTTGTGTGCGTGTGTGTGTGTGCCACAGAGTCTTTGATGCTCTCAATGCCTTTCACTGAGAAAAGGCTCCGGACGTTCAGTGTCATCAATGTGTTCAAGCAACAGATGACCTGATTAAGATGGGTAACAAGCAAACAATATTTACCGACGAGCAACTTGATGCCTACCAGGTAAGTCAGCACATTATTTTTATTATGCATTACTTCCTCTTTTTTCTTGATATTAACATAATCTTATGCTGTGGGACATCCTGTTTTTTGGATTAGACAAAGTTTTTCCAGTATTAGTCATTAATAATGTCCAGCCTCAGTCTAAGGTGGCCATGGATGTTCCATATCACAATATATTTACCATAAAAGTGTCATCATGGACTATGTGAATCTGTCAGCGCCTTCACGGACATCACTGCCCACTTCACAAAATCATAAAACTGAACCTCAGAGTAATTGGACTGCACGGCAGAGGAGCCATTAATCATTATTTACAACCGAAGAGCGACAACAAAAGGAATGCTGATGCCACTCACACGCCACCACTCAAACACAGCCAACTCAGTCACTCACCTTTGGCCTGGAGATGCTTATCTCTCACCTTCAGGACTATAAGATCCGTGTCAAGCTGTTGTGTCAACATCCATCATTCATCACTCATTAATGGTTCATATAAACATCTTACACTATTATCTTATAGGACAATTTATATATTTAACAGTAATTTAACACGTTCACTTTTGAATACTCCCTGACAATTGTATGTTGATTAAACGCGCACTTGTCAGGTGCTTTTTTTTTTAGATGAATGAAGTTCAATTTTGATTTTATTGTAAAGATGAAGCATCATAAAGTGTTCACTGAATTATAATCTGAGGAGATCTGGCTTTTTAATTCCCCTCTCTCTTTAGAAGAGTGTTTTTGAGGAAACACATGGTGGTATGCACAGGTTTAACGTGTCGTTAGATGTGGACTTAATAATTGATGCCAAGTCAGTATGATATGCTGTGAAACTCTACTCTCAGGAGACAGTTTACTTCTCAAGAGGATCTCTGGTTTCTCCTATTGCTTACGCATCCTTCTTAAAAATACTCTTGTTTTCTGGTGTCTGTTTTAATAATTATTCCTTCTTCATTACTTTAATTATTTCAGACTCAAACATATAAGATGTATCATCTGATACAGAGTGTTGTTGTTTCGTCCTGAAGAAATGAATTGCTCGGCTATAACATATATAACAACACTACATTATCTTTGCAGTCAATTTGTTGCATTAACAAGTAGAATAGAAACTGCCACACCATTAAAATCAGATACTGCTTCAACTATTTATACACAATTGTAATTTATTAAGCCAAATGTCTTCAGTGGGCCTGTTTTTGGCTGGGACGGATTAAGAATCTCACTCTCTGTGGAGCTCAGTTGGCTCTGCTCCTCACATTCAGGAGCGGAGCACAGACAGAACAAGGGGCAACGTAAATGGAGTTGCTCCCAGCAGAGCTGTTGGATAATGGAAGTGCTAGTACATGCATGTCAGACAACAGCAGATCATGTTCCTCTGCCTCATCCTTGCTATTGCAAGTGGCAGGTGACAACACTCACAGACACATCCTCATTTTATAGAGAAACCCGACACCTCCACTAGCGTTTTACAGGAAAAGCTTGTTCACATGACTTCAGAGAGCCTGTAATGCTATTTGACATGACTCCCAGATGTGCCACTGAGAGTGTTTTCAAGACCTTTATAGAATTTGTTAATTGTACTCTACCTTACATATTAGACCGCGTAGTACAGTTAATCAGAATGACATCACAATAGGTTTTCACGCGCTGCTTTTCTTTCATTGCAGGACTGCACATTTTTCACCCGCAAAGAAATTCTGCGGTAAGTATTTATAAAGTATGTATAATTCTGAAGCTCACGGATTTGTACAAACTACACATTTCACCAACTGTTGGAACATATGCATTATTACACATTATACCATCACCAAACTGTTTCATTCTTTGCTCTGTGCCATGTGGTTTATTTAGCATGCAATACTTTACTTTCAGTACAAGATTCTATCTCAAAACATTCACACTTCCTATTATACCATGTGTCAACCATGTGTTCAGAGATAATTGTTTAAGGAACCTGATAACAAAGCAATATTTGGCCCCTTTTCAACAAGGGGAAGTGATGTTGCAACATTCATATTATAGAATATACACATACAAGTTCATTTTCAATCTTGTATTAATAATTTTCCTTTAATGAACATGACTGACATGTTGCTGTGTTATTATATACTCCAAGCAGTCTCAACAGTACAAAAGAAAACTAAAGTGCAAAGAAGAAATCAGGACACTGCCAGGGGCTGCTGAATTTCTTTACACAGACTGACATCCTAGATGATTCTCTCATCCAGTGCAGTAGTGATCTTATATTTCCCTAAATAATCCTACATCAGTATCAGCATGTTACTGAAACCTCTGAAAGTCATGTTGACCTTTTGACTGCGGTGTTGTTTTCACAAGTCTCACATTTCTACCTCTGCTAACTTCAACGCCTGAGAAAAATGAAAGAAACATAAATGAGCTCTTAGCGATTGCACTGTAGGTATCATAATTCAGTGGGGGTGGCGTCCGCCGTTCCTCTGGTTGTGTCACTCGGCTCTCTGGGCGACAGGCATAAATTAAACAACAAAACACTTGATTTTCCTTTTAATGGAATTGACCAGTGACGCTCATGTTTCAGTATCTTTTGTAAGCGGCTGTGGATGTGGGGGAAGATGGATAGCAACTTAAAGAAATGAAACGCAGATCCTGAAGAATGTTGCAGTGCAGCGTCAGAGGTTGCATGAACCCAGGCTTCTCAGCGCAGTAAGAGCTCTCACGCTGTGAAGTCATGTGTGTCTGCGGGTGCATTGGTCGCTTTTCTCCTACAAATACCTGAATTTTAAAGAATTGATTTGAGAAATAACGCAGGGAGTGCAAACCTAAGCCAAGGCCACAAAATTTACAACCATGTCAATGTCATTGTCCAAAAATATAACCCCCTTGGCGAAGCTGATTGCACAACATGTTTATTTTAAGGCAGAATATTTTTTGCCTCTGTAAAAAAAAAAGTGCACTGTTCTCACTTGCATTACTGCTTTATTTGACAGAACACAGTATTTATTTCCACTTTTTCACCCATCAACAAATGGCGCATGTGCATCTTCTGCCTCAATGATATTGAATTGACTTTGATTCTAAGGACAGCAGTGGTTTGGAGACTAAATTGACAATCATCTGAAGGTGTAACAGGGTCCTACACTTTATGACCCACATAAAACAGCCCCTGTTCCCGTCCCCAGCTGCAGCTGCTACAGCACAGTTATGTAACATCAAACAAAAACAGCTTATCACTGATGATCATAAGGTCAACGTTTTGAGCCACTTGGCTATATTTCAACACCAGAGCACAACATTTCAGTGTTTTTTTTTTGTAGAACATGAAGTGCCATTTCAATAACTCTACTGAGTATCATGCTTTTCTTCATCACGCTTTGCGATGGAACACAATATTTTAGAGCCGAGGGGTCAGAGAAGATGTACGACCCTTTCAAAGGTCACGGTACATTAAAACGGCAGAACTGCTCATCCATTTCTTACACTGCCAGAGTGGAATGCCATCATTTTGACAGGTTTATTTAATTTAATTGGAGTCAGTTTGTCCTCTAAGATCAATATCACTGATGAGGGGGCTCTGCTCAATAGCAACAGAGATAGGTTACAGTGGCGTCTGGTGATAAAAAAAAACACAACATTTTAATGAAAAGAGGAAAAAAAAGCACTACGATCAGACAAGGCGCTCTGTGTGCATTCGTCCCGATAGCAAGAGTCTATGGTAAAGAGCTGTGTGCCCTGAAAGAACCAGAAATACGTCACATGACCGGTACTCGCTGTAAACGAGCGAGCAAACGTTTTTAAACTACATTTGAATGCAGATTACACACGGTAGTCACGGACTGTATAATGTAATTATTACTTCACCCCACGCAGTCTGTATGGTCTTCCGCACTTGCACTTGCCAACATGACCAACAGAGGCTGCCAGAGGCCCTCTATGGGCGGGCCCCCACTGATAGGTTATGAAACGAGGAGGCTAAAGATAAACAGCATTTTTTTTTTTACATCATTCTTTGCAACTCTAGATGTTAAATGATGTTAAACAAAAGATTTGTGTAGACCAGATCCTTGTGCAGTATGATGGATATGTTGGAAACTAGAGAATATTTGTGGTCATATTTAAAATGTAACACTATATTTGTGCTATTTATTTATCAAATCTTATTGTATCAGCCATGTTACAAAGTTTTGTCTCAAAACCATTAATACAATGAGTCTTTTTTTTTTTTTTTCCTAGGTTGCATGCCAGATACCATGAGTTGGCTCCACATCTCGTTCCAATGGACTACACCAATGATCCTGAGTGTAAACTGCCTTTAGCCTTGATAGTCAATATGCCAGAGTTAAATGTAAGGGGAACAACTGTACCTTTTTAAGGACACAAACACTGTCTTTGTGGGCAGACGAGGGCTGCAACGATTATTAGATTTTTCAATAATTAAAACAAGTCAAATAATTAAAAACGAGTCTTACAAAGAAATCATTAAAACTGAATCATGTTGGTTTGTGGACAAAACGAGACATTTGAGAACATCATCATTTCCAGGTCTGAGAAACAGTTTTTTCAACATTATCTGACATTTTATGGACCAAACAAGTACTCACTTCATCAAGAAAAGAATCGATAGATTAATCGATTATGAAAATGAATCGTTAGTTGCAGCCCTTGGGCCGACTACTAATTACTACACCATGTTTCAGAGCACAGAATTGTTTTTTGTTTTTTTTTTAATTCATGTCATTATCACATATATGATTGTTGGTCATAGTATAGGAAACGGGCTATGAAAGGCACTGCCTCTCTACACTGACATATACTGTACATTCACTGCTATTTGAAAAGAATGAAGTGTCAAAAAGCCATGTCACATAGCAGCAACTAAAGACACAGCAAAGATCATTCAAATGTGTTCCTCTGGGTATGATTGGTTTTTACCCGTTTGACTATAAGGATGGAGGGAGTAATACATTCCCACATTAGTGAGGCCTTGTTCAAATGCCGGACCGATTAAAGCTTTGCTCATGTGTTATGGATTTAGTTCAGAATGACTTTGCTTTAGAAGGCTTTCGTTTCAACTTGCTCCACTGTGTAGAGGACAGACGTAGGTCTCTTCTGATGGCCTCCACTACGGGATAAATTCATTACAAGTTGTGCCAAATCAGCTCATTACCGGGGGGATATAAAACCCCCAGTGGTTGAGCAACAGAGGAGAAAATATTGTCTTTGCCATACGAGCAAACGGACAGAGTCAGCTGTTTTTAGATGAGTACTGTAATCAGCAGAATACCACTGCAGCGCATATGTACTGTAATGGTAAATGGTCTTTGTTTTTATTGTGCATTTCTAGTCTTGTTGACCACTCAGAGTACTTTACACAAACAGTTTTGCCATTCAACGATTCAGACACATGCTCTACTGCAGCACATCTACTGTATATGTGGCACTTTTTCTATCACACATCATTCATAGTCATTACCATTGACATGAAGCCACAGCAGTTTATGGTTAAGTGTCGTGCCCAGGGATGCATCAGCATGTACTGTACATAGAGGAGCTGGGGATCGAACCTCCAAACAAAAAACATCCTCACGCTGCAGAGTGAACACATGCTGCAGACAACAGGACTTCTCTGTTCCCTTAGAAACAGAGAAACATACATTTTTTTTTAAATCTTTTTTAAGAAATAATGTAACAGTGGCAAAGCTTTTGCTTACTTTGACATGTATTTCAATAACCATACACTCATGCAGATGTTTAAATGGTCGACATGTAAAAAATAAAAAAAATATCTGAAATTCAAATTTTGCGCATTACACATGTTAAATTGAAGATTGAGGCTATGGGCTACAAACACATCCATGTTGTGATGTTTTTGCACTCACTGTATGTATTTTAATGCTGTAATCCCCTTCGTCTATAGGAAAATCCGTTCCGCAACAGGATCGTAGAGTCTTTCTCAGAGGACGGTATGGGGAATCTCAGCTTCAATGAATTTGTGGACATGTTTTCAGTCCTCAGTGAAATGGCTCCAAGAGAACTGAAGGCCATATATGCCTTCAAAATATATGGTATTTGCCAAATTTCTCAAAAAGGATACTTTTTGATTTTGTCAGAATGGTGACAAATGAAAATGCCCGTTATAACCCACAGATTTCAATGTGGACAATTACCTGTGCAAAGAGGACCTGGAAAAAACTCTGAATAGGCTGACGAAGGAGGAGCTGACTCCTGAGGAGGTGGAGCTGGTGTGTGAGAAGACCATTGAGGAGGCAGATTTGGATGGAGACCACAAACTCTCCTTTGCTGACTTTGAAAATATGATATCAAGGGCTCCCGACTTTTTAAGGTAAAAATACCTCTTTTTTTTTTCTACCTGAAATACAAATAACACTTTAAGATTGTTGCCTAAAAGCATGTGGCAGTATGTTGTTTAGAGGCCCATCTTGAAAAGCACACATTTTAAAATGAGTCAGTGTATGCCTTACACCAGGGCTGCCAAACTCATTTTAGTTCAGGGGTCACATATGACACAATTTGATCTCAAGTGGGCTGGACCAGTAAAATAATAGCATAGTAACCTATAAACAACAAGATCTCCAAATTTTTACAAACTGTATTATGAGCAACCTAGAATTTCTTGAGAAAGATAAGTGCAATTTCAACAATATTGTGCAAAAGTTACCATTTACACATGTGCATGACAACTTACAGATCACAGTGGATCTACAAAGGCACACCACATTTAGTCACAGGTATCTGAAACTGACAAATATAGTTAAAGCGAGCCGTATGTTTGCATCACCTTTAAAGGTCCAGTGTGTAAGAATTATTAACATCTAATGGTGGAGAGGATGTTGTTCTTTGTTTGTATAGTGAGCTTCCACTTCAGAATGGGAAAAACATGCTCTGGCTGATTTGTCCATTTGGTTTGCTTAGTCTAAGGCGCAGGATCTCTTTCGCCCTGTGGACCTCTGAATAATTACCAAAACAGAGCGATCTCCTATGACCTACATTTATCTCTCCCACCCCTCCCTATTCTCACACATATAAACCAAACAGCTGGCTGACTTACATTGAAAGAGAGATTTACAACATCAGAAGACAGCACCAGCTTCTCTCTCTCTCAAAGCACTGATCATGATTACAATAATGATTCTGTAGCCCCTCCACCTCCGAGAGTCCAAAACTGTCCAGGTTTCTTGTTCGCAGTAGAATCTACTTCTAAAATCATGGCTTCTTTTTAAGCCATAGACCGTCTCATTTTACGAGCACTTTGTAGCTGTTGTGCTTCTCCCTTGCCTCCGTTAGTCGTGACGTAGGAAAGAGGTCACTCTCTGTGCAGTGCACTTGTGTGGAGAGATGATATGTCATAAAGTCATTTGACAGTGGTTTGAATGTTTCAGATATTTGTTTTGAATTTTGAAGCTTTAAAGCAACTATACACCAACACAAACATATATATAGGTAGTATATTCCATTTCTGGCAATAAACCCTCATAACTATTACACCTAGATTGTTGTGTGTTTCTACTCTTCTTCAATGATGGTCCTGTCATATTGTCTCTTTTGTTACTGCAGCACCTTCCACATACGAATCTGAGAGGGCTAAATAGAAGTTCTCCAAGGTTGACTGTGTGATGAACCTCAGGACCTGAACCATGTCCTCAGTGGTCTCTGGCTTTATTGAAGTCTGTTCAGTCAAAATCTCCAAATATTCCGTAAAGCTGAAGTCCAAGGACCCTGGATTTATTTACCATAGATAAAAAAATATATATTTTCTTCTGTCTCCTTATAAAGGGCTCGACCTGGATTGGTCTCTTGTTGGTAGAAAAGGTAATTTTCCACATTTGAAGCCTAAAATGAACCAGTCTTGCTTAATTATTGCTTATTGAGCACATTCATTGATGCATACAATGCTTATCTACCTACTGTATATTGCACATGTCTTCCTAAATGACACAATAGATATAAGGTGAAGCTTGACATGAATGAAAGCACACAGCACTGGCATTAAGGGCATACAGATATTCTATTTAAGCTATGCAATATTTGTACATTCAGTGCATCGTCTCTTGCCATTTTAGGTTGTGTGTTATGCTTGTGGAACTGGAACATGATGACAATCATATATTCTGTTCTCCAGTTAAACAAAAGGGCTCCGTCGTCTCAATCCCATTTGGTTGCTTCCATCTGCCTCAGCCATTATCATGAGATGTTAGTTACTGCCATCTTTGTACATTTACAGTATTTTATGTGTCTTCAGGTATTTGTCTTACAGTGAATAAATGTGTTGCTTTCCCTCTGCGTGTGAGCATGTGTGATTTTTTGTTGTCTCTTGAAAGGGCGGCAAAGGACAGTGTGAATACTGAGAGACTTCCTCTGACCAGCAACTTTAACGAGATCAGCAATATCCTGTCCATATGACCAGTTCACCTCAACCCACCCACCCATGATGATCAAGGGAGTGTGCACAGTAAAGATGAGGAAAATGAGTGAGTGCGCCTCTGTGCAGCTCATCATATGAGCTGTAATAACTTGTTAAGCAGGATGTGATCAAGAGCCAGCTGCCTCAGCATTCGCAAGCGAGATTACATCCTGCACACACAGTTAATCTCGTAGGGGAAAATGGAGGAAACGGCCTTGGTCATGTTGGTTAATGATTTATGGATTCTTGTTTCCAGGCTGCAGGTTTGCATCAGGTACATATGAAGTATAGTGCACACTGAAACACTTGCGAGTCACACGGATGTTTTTTTTGCTTAGAGCCTCGTTGGTGACACTTTGGGTTTTTTGCCGTCATTTGCTGCAAAATAAATTTGACCTGGATGACTGCTGCTGAGTCAGACGAGCGCAGGACACATATAAAGTAGGAACTGGGGCACAAGCTGCAGGTTTAAACAGCATAACAGAAAAAAACAGCAGCAGTGGTGTATGTTTTCATTTAGTGAATTTACATAAAGTGACAGGAAGTCGCTGAGGTGCTTTTGGTGCAAACAGCATCACAAGACAATAAGAACGAAGAAGAACAGCTTAAATTAAGACAACTAATTACTGTACAAGAAAGAGCTAAATGAGGCTTAAAGCTTAAATATAAAAAGAGTAGAAACACAGCAAACAAATTCAGCATATGTGTTTGTTTCCTCCTTGCATGCAGCTATTGGGAGGAACTTGACCACATGTAAAGTAGGTTTATTGTGTCAGTGAGAATGTGATCTGTTGTGTGTGATCAACGTCTAAATATAATGGCACATTAGAGCCTTGAACAGACAGTCCCATTATGTACGTTACAAATGAAATGAAAGACACGTGTTGTCAAAACTTCAGCTGAAAGAAGAGGATGTTGTTTAACAGTGTGCAGTCCGCGGGGGCAGCCAGTGAATTCACTCCATTATCTCCGGTTCCCTTTATGAAGGCACTATCACATATTCACGGCAATATGGCGCTGATTGTGTGGCCGCGTTAATTAACTGGGAACATCTGTTCATTATGATTCCAGCACAGAAGCTTCTGGCACACTGTGATACTTGGGCTGTAAAGCAGCCGTCACTGTGAGTGAACGTCTCTGAGGCGGAGAAGAGCCACACTGTGTGTGACTCTTTCTCTACAGGGGACCTTGTTGATTCTTATTTGAGCTGATTTCAGCTGGAGCGTGTGGTTTTAAACAGCATGACAGCAGCCGCTCTTCGTCCTCTGTGATGACTGAACAAAACCACCTGCTGATGAAGTGCGTCCAGGTGAAGTCAGTAAAGAGGGAAGCATATTTTTACACAGTAGCAAATACTTTGCTACTGTACTTAAGTACAAAATCCACATATCTGTACTTTACTTTGTTATTTGTATTTCTCGCAACTTGAAAGACAACTTGTCCTACCACTGAGCCACCAATGCTCAATGCTCAATCCTAACTCCTCCTCACTTTTTTTAATATGTTTACTTCTAAAACTTAAGTACATTTTATATCACAAATTAAGTACAGTCTTATACAAGATTGTATAAGACTGTTCATACTGTAAGAATATCGAATTATTTTACTATTCAAAGAAATCTGAGGTCATACCATTATTATTTGATTAAAAAAAAAAACATTTTTACATATTTTATTCATTTAATCTGTAATGCATTATTCATTCATTCATTTTCTACCACTTTAGCCACCACATGAGGTTGTGTAAGGTCGCCAGTCCATCACAGATACAACCTAAAAACATACACTCTCACACCTCACAAATCACATCTTCATTTTATGCAATTGTAATTTAATATAAATATTTAATATTTAATATTTAAAAAATCTCTCGCCAACCTCCTGGCCCAGTCTCTGGGAATCGTTATTTAATGTCATGAAATGTTTAGCAAAATGTCAGTAAAGATTGTACATTATGTTTTAGTGCCTTGGTTTACGTCTGTAAAAAGTAAATGCCTCATCATTTTTAAATAAATAGATTTAACAAGCAAAAATACAAAAGATGATATTTAAATATCTATTTCACTGAATGCATCCTGGAAGCCCAGTAGTGTCAAAGTAGAATTAGTAATTGTTTCCCTCAGGCAGTTCAACCTCTTCACCATTTCCTCTTGGCGTCAGGGAAAAGCCATTTCCATTTATCGTTCTGAAAAAAAAAAGATAAGAAAGTTGATTATCAAACATGACAAACTTTGGATAAATAATCATTTTACAGAATATAGGTATTTTAAAGAAAACATTTTGCTTACCTTTACCACCTTGGGTCTGACGTCCTCCAAAAGCTCATACGTGTTGCTGATGAGTTTGGGATGAACTGAACTTTCACTGCCAGGAATCATCTCGTATATGTCTTCTTGAGAGATGATGGCTTCACTGGGGACCTCGTCGTACACTAAATCACTTTGCTGCTCTAACGGCAGCGAGCTACTCTCAGACAGTGCAGTGTGTGGGCTTCCAGCCAGGTAATAGACAGCACTGTCACCCATGTAGTTCAGACTGCTGGGTGCTGTCTTCTGTGACCACGGGTTGCTGCTCGTGGGTTGTCTGATGGGCTTGGGGGAAAGTCTCGGTGGAGTTTGGGGGGGCACATTCAGTCGGTAGTGGTGCTCCACATCGGGGCTCACGTCCGGTCTAGATGGAGTACTACCACGACTGACACTGTGGTCCCTTGCAGTGGATCTGTCAGCCCTCTCCACATTGTCTTCAGGTAAATGGCGTTGACAGTTTTGGGTTCTTGGAGACTCTCTGGGTGATTGCTTGTTGAGCTGAGCATATAAAAGCCTGTCCTGGTCATGTGGGGGCCCAATGTCAAGGTGTCTGCTTCTCTGAGGCAATGGTGGCACTTCCTGTTTGACACAACATGCCATATTGTTAAATGGTGGTACATGAAAAAAATGTATTACATCAACATTTATAACACAGAGCATTTACATGTGCAAGAATGTGCAATATAGAGCGTCTTATATAATTTTTTCAGCTCAACCTAGGCAATCTGATTTTTTTTTAAATAACAATAATAATAATAATAATTTTCACCAACTGTATAAACACACCTGAGCACTCCTCAAAATGTGACGTCTTTGACTCAACAACAAAGAATTGAATGTGTGACCTATAAACACCCCCCCCCCCCCAGGATGTCCATATAAGGAGTTGTGTATTATTCCCACAGTAAATTACCATGGGTGCATCTATGGAACAGATCCATAGATGGGTTAAGCCATAAAATGGTCATAATACATGTATCCTCAGAGATCAGGGAAATACGTCAAACTTAAATACTTTACTGATAACAAATTGATGTGTAAAGTGTACGAACCTCTTCCATGTCGCTCCTTGGTGGCTGTGTTTGAGGTGACGCACGTTTTGTTTCCACAGTTTTTTCTTTAGGGCTGATGTGGATGGTGTCATACAGCTCTTCAGTCATTACCTGCATTGATGCAAAACCAAAACAGCAGTCAGGACATCACTGATCCATGCTGCTTTAGGAGAGGGTGAAACTAAACTAAAAAGAAGTTTTTATCTCACCTCAAAGCATGACGATGTCAGATATTCTCTGAACGGCTCAATTGGGTTTGTCTTGTAGTATTCTATTAGATCGGGCACCGTGTCGTGTAGCTCGTCGTCTCCATAGACGACAAACTGCCCATTTTCTGTTTGGTTGATCACAAAGTGTCGACATCGATCCCTGCCTCTACAAAAAACATTTATATTATTATTATTTTTTTTAAAAGCGTTCAAGACTTCAGAAAATGCAGTAAAACAATAAGTAAGTCTGCATGAACCACTGAAACATCATTTGTGACTATTTGGACGTTTAAATGGTTGCCATTAATATCCACCAACGAAGCTGTATTACTTACAGAACTAGACTGGATTTCATACAAATTATGGGGGTCTTAAAAATATCAAATCGCTTGTTTAGACTAAACCAATACTCACTTATATGACAGTATGTACCCGATGGCTTTGGCACTGAGACGCACCAGGAAATAGCCCAGCTTCTTTTCTCTGAGTATTTCTTCAGCATCTCTGTACAGAGAGGAACAAACACTTTTATATATGTATATATATATAAATATTACTTCGTATAGAAATAATAATTAAAAAAAGAGATTCATATGTGATATACAGAGTTTAACAAACTATCAGTACTTACTCTCTAGTGATGAAACCCAGGAACCAAGAAGGAAAGAAGCCATTGTGGACAATGAGAGGCACTTGAGTCTCTACGAACCACTTAGATGCCAGTTCTCTCAGTCTCTTCTCAGTCAGTTCAGCGTAAGAGTCCTTGTGTGGTGCCTGAGGCTCCATCCTGGCTCGGTCCTGATCAATGAGTCAGTGATGACAGTCAACATTTGTTTCCCAACATCAACAGTGAGTCTGTACTTCAACTCATTTGCTTATTTTCCAGGAGGTGTCAACTAAAGACTAAAAGTAGCTCAATGTTCTCATCACTGAAATGAAAACAAAAAAGCGTGGCTTCCACAGTGCCTGCTTTTCAAATGTTAAATTTCATTAATATTCATTCAATCACAAAATATAGCTAATTTGTATAGTTCACAAAAACTAAACAGAATCCACAACTAGCAGTTTCCCTTTTTTATTTAACAATAATTCCTTGTCTGTATTGTCCTGTTGAAGATATGGAGACATATGACAACTCGTCATTAAAGCGTAATTCTTACCTTGAAGAAAAGCCGCAGACAGTCCCCAAAAGAGGGTGATTTTGGATTTTTCTGATCCTTTATTCTTGAATCTGATAAGATTTTTTCACATCTGCGTTTCCCACACAGAGAACACAAATTCCTTTCAAACGCTATAGAAAAAGAATGAAAATCAACACTGATGCTTCAATGTTTAAATGTGTAAAGCTCACATGCTGGTATTAAAAGTTTCAGTGGCGGCTCATACCTTTCCTCGAGACTGAAGGTGGGTGGTTTAAACCTGGTGTCATTTCAGCAGACAATAAAACGCTTGTCTCAACTTCTCATCAGTCTCTGATCTACAGCTAAGTGTGTTCTTCTGAGGGAGTATGGCCCCTCATGGGAGATATAGACATGTGACATTTAGAGTTACACACTTTTTTCCGAGGGCTTGGAAAGCAGTGATGCTTGCCATCGACACAGCCGAGTTCATGCATCTCATTTGCATGAAAGAGACGACGAAACAAACAAGAGCTTCCTGAAGAGAAACGGAAAGTAAGCTGCACAGAGACTGTGGTTTGTGCGCACATGAGTGCACTGGTTTTTTCACGTGGGAGCAAAGCTGCGTCACCAGTTTGTCGTTTGGGTTTTCTGATCTGCATTTACAGTAAATTGTGGTCAAAAGGTATAGGAGCAAAAATTGAGATACTTGGGAAAACCTGATATGATTTTGGAGGTCTTAAAAAAAAAACCCAACACTGGTAAAAGCTGATATTCCCCGGCCTTGTTTATGACTTAATGATGTAATCATTAACAATGGCAAACTCTTAGCCCCCATCAATTACTGACAGTCATCATGAATCACCTCCCATGTTCTGGTTTTGTGGCCCATGATTAACAGTAGGAACTCCTTGTGGGAGAGAAACAACAACCAGAAACAGTGTGTGTCACACTGAGCGGGATGAGGCCGGACTCACCGATGATAACTCAGAAAAATTATACCAGTATACAACTGGTTAAATGGCCCCGAAGTCACAAAGTGTGGTTCTGAATGTGTTAAAAATAATATTATTACAACGTTACAGGACAGTATGGAAACAACATGGTAGATAGCGTGGTAATCATTTTGTAATTAACTTAACAGTGATACTATCTTATTTATGGTAGTTTGGTGATAACAATGGTAACGGTGTGGTAATAGGGAGATACTATTACAGTAATATTATGTTATTTTTAAAGTAATGTCCAGGTAATAGTGGGGTAAGGAGAATTAGTATAGGTCGCCATCTATTTATTAATTCAAGGAACATATGTCTGACCATCTATTAATCACATAGGCTTTTACTAGTCAGTGTAAGACTCTCACCTGAATATGTGTTTAAATCAAAATGGATTATTACTCAAATATAAAGTTCACCCTCCCTTATGACACCTCCACACATAACCACACATAACCAAACCACAAATGTTGATTTTTACATGAGAAAATCAATCATAAAAACAATAAATTAAATAATACTGTACTGTAAATACACTGTAATTCAACTCATTGGGATCTACACAGTCAACTGTTTAACCAGTAAGGACATACAAACATATGTTCCTTGTATGACTAAATATTGCAACTTCGCCATGATCTGCTTTCAAATGTCTCTGTGAGTCATTATCTGCCTCTCTGAGGATTTGGGGTCAAAAGTTAGCGCTGGTTCAGAACCCACTGCATCACATTTGCATCATTTACTAATGTGAGCATGATGAACTATATACTGAGCAATATATATAAGCTCTGTATAACTCACAGATACATATTTTAAAATGAAAGTTGACCAATTAGACAGCAGATAAGACAGCAGGTATTAGTTTTTTTGTTTTAGTCTTGTGGCGTCATTCAGTACCCTTGAGGAGGATGTGGGTCTCGAAAGGTCACAAGTCAGTTGACGCCTGTAAAATGTCACTTCAACAGAATATCTTTCCTTTAGACCTCAGGGTTAAGCAAGCGTCCTCACAAACAACAGAGATAAGTCTTCGGTGGTAATGGTGCAACTTGCATAACTACAGTTATTACGGGTCGTTTGGAATTTCCACACCACTGTAGTGCATTTGATTAAAAAGCTACAATGTCATGTTACTGTTTACATCATGTTATAACAATGGTGCGTGTCTGCACGTGTCTGCACATTGACTTTGTGTGTAAACTCGCATAGTGTCCGGTGTGGCCGCAGCATTAGGCTAAAAAGAAAGCTTTCTGTGATGAATGTCCTTATTTTGACAACTTAGTTTAGTTTTTTGATTGTAAAGATGTGGAGTTTTTGCCTTAACATGTTACTGTGGAAGTTTTGCCTTTGCAGAACTTTGCTCACTCCTCCCTTTCCCTTTGTGTGTCACATCACTATGTTGGCCGTTGCGTTGCTTAATAAAAAGGATGTTGTTCTTTTGTTTGTGTAGTGAGATTTGGCTTCAAAATGTTTGGTTTGTCCGTTTGGACAGCTGAAGAAACAGTTCAAGATGGCAGCCTCTGTAAATTAAGCCCTTTAAATATACTGTATTTAAAGGGCTTTATTGAAGCATA
Organism: Solea solea; assembly: GCF_958295425.1. Lineage (NCBI taxonomy): Eukaryota > Metazoa > Chordata > Actinopteri > Pleuronectiformes > Soleidae > Solea > Solea solea. The sequence goes on along the minus strand of NC_081145.1, from coordinate 14,272,176 downwards.
CTTATGGGTTGTGTATTCAGTTTCTGCCAATAAAATCTTGTAAATGTTACACCATGGGCCTTTAAATGGTACCTGTACTTATTTTTGAGTCATCTCTGCATTTTTGTTTCACTATTTTGCAGGAAGTTTGTTGCAACTTGATCTCGTTTCGTTGATCTTGTGAAACACCGCCACCCAGCGGTGGAACGGCTGCATCACACTCAAGCGCACGCACCACCTTGGCTGCTGTAAAACTACATCTCCCGTGCTCCTTGGCAGCCAGTCATGCGGGTGGAAACGGCAGTGCGCATCCGCCGCGCTGCTGCTGCTGCTGTTGCTGTTGCACGAAGAAGAACTTTCGGGGGAAGATGCACGAAGAGGAGGATGGCAGCGAGACGGACTCCTGCAAAGCTCCGCGGGTCGTGGCCGCCAAGTCCGTGGACATGGCTGAGGTGGAGAGCGCGAAGGAGCAGCAGGCTGCCTCGAGGCTGTGCGGCTATTTGAACAAACTGTCCGGCAAGGGGCCGCTGAGGGGGTTCAGGCCGAGGTGGTTCGTGTACGATCCGAGGAAGTGTTACTTGTATTACTTCAAGACTCCGCAGGATGCACTGCCACTCGGACACATCGACATCGGCGACGCCTGCTTCTGCTACGACGTGGAGGGAGAAGAGGGTCAGTTTGAGATTCGCACCGCGGAGAAGGAGTTTCTCTTCAGGGTACAAACTTTTTCTCTGTGTGTTTTTGTGTGTGTGTGTGTGTGTGTGTGCTGTCATGTGTGTCACTTCCTTTATTCACGGCTGAGAAACAGACACACCCATTTAGACTGTACACGTTCATATTTTATTTATTTATTTATTTATTTAACTCTATTTTTAATGTGTGTGTGTGTGTGCAGTGTATGTGGGTTTATGTTAATGGTATCTGTCTGTCTGTCTGTCTTCAATGTTCAATACATTCGTATTATCGTCCAAGTTAGCATTTGTTTGATTTACCTAAATGAGCCTCTGTTATATTGATATTGAGCATATCTTTTATTATTGACAGCCCAAAGTTCAGCATGCAGTAAATGGATATCACGTTATTGCACTGAGAATTGTGTGATTTGGTATGTCATGTGCTAAATGCTATAATACAGTAAAGTATAGCCCATCTCAAATCGCAATGGCCATACATGTCACTATTACATAGTTTCCCCATATTTTAAGCCCTATTGTCCTTTGTCTGATCTTTCCTTTTTCATTTCTTTCTTTCGTTCTTTCTTTCTTTCTTTCTCTCAGCAGCCCATGTTTACCAGCACATTCTTCTGAATCTGAATCAGCACATTCCGCAGTGTGTCTGCTCACTGTTTACATTCTTAGACTCATTTAAATACCCGTGACCAAGGGGTCACTGCGTCCCATGGGATATCTTTATTTTTCTGCTAGCATGTGACTTTTATGGGTTCAGTCGGTGCCAAACCAGGCTCCTTCTTTGTCAGCTGTCACTGAAGTGTCACCAGAACCATGTTTTCAGCAGATGTGTGAACTGTGCTACTGCACGGCCCGAGGCTGGAACTGAGACCGAAACCAGCGTCTGTTCCCATTCACATGACTGATCAAAAAGTAACCAGCTATTTAAAGTGATGGTTCATGTTTTTTCGATTTAACATCTGTTATCAAGGTGTCAGGTTTTTTTGTTGTTGTTTAACTGTTGCTTTCTAAATTCTGACTTCTGTCAGGGTTGACCAAGTTTACAGCATATGTCTGTTCTCATTTGATGTGTGTTCTTTCTGTGGTTATCTTTTCAGGCCCCCAGCAAGCAGGTAATGCTTTACTGGCTCCAGCAGTTGCAGCAGAAGCGTTGGGAGTACAGCAGCACGCGAGGCTCCGGCCAGAGAGACAGCTGGAGCTCTCCGACCCTGTCCTTCCCTCCCACTGGCCTTGTCGGCAAAGACAATGGTAGATACCAATACACAGACACAAGTGTACATAGAGCGAAAATGTACCATGTGGACAGGACACTGTTAAGTCACGTCCAGGCACCAGCTCAAAGTAAACACCTATATCTGATAGGTTAATGTTGACACAAGTGCTGTGAACACAAGTCACGAGTTTGTAGACGTGGTAATGTTGAGCACTCAAGAACAAAGGAAATTTTCATTTTAATCAAAAACCTCATGTCGTTCACTCACCTGCAGGATTAAGGTTTTGTAATCAGTGCCATATGTAATACCTTTCAGAAATGTGGATAAAAATGCATTTTTAACATACTTTTTATCGTCTATAAATCCATAATAAAGCCTGAATGTTGCTTGGTATACTATATGTATATATATATATATATACATATTAAATATTCTTTCTTTTCAAATATTCCTGGTTGTAATGAGAAAGAATAGTGTCAAACAACATATTATTAGCTTAAAAGAGACTTAGGAGGAGAGATTCAGATAAATATATAAGGCTTTTAAAACACAAGATAATATATTGGTATGAGAATTATGTTGTATTTCTGTCAGTAAATAATGTTTTATTTCCTTGTTTTTTTTCAAAGCTGTGTACAGCCTCACATTGGCAGACGCACTGACAGCCCCCTCCACGACTTCACAACTCTCCGTGATTAATTCAAGCAAATTAAAGAGGAAATGCGTGATTTAAATTACTTGTAGGAAATGTAGTTTCAATGCACTCGTAGCATGTCCTCTGTTATGTCGATTGTCAAGCTGTGATGAAATGTGTGGTTGCAGGAAAGAGCAGTGACATCAGCCATTCTTGCCGTAATGTCTCTCTAACTGGAAATGTCCCTTCATCTGTGAGGAAGTTGTTAATGTTTAATGCATTACTCATGTGTGGATGGACACACATGTGATTACCCAAATACAATCATTGTATGTCTTTGTCAATCTTATTTCATTCCTCTTCTTACTTTCTTCTCTTCACACTGGCCTTAGAAATGCCTAACATTGTATTTTCTGTGGGTTAGAGCACAGCTCATGAACGCATGGGCATCCAGTCAGTTGTGAATGGCAATTTTCATTTTGGGGTCCATTCATGATCACTACTCTTCTATTTAAATACTACTAATAATAAAACTTATTATAATAATAATAATAATAATAATAATAATAATAACAACAGTTTGCATTGCAATTGTCTCTGTTGCATTTCAGATGGTTCCATCTTTGACAAGCTGAGCAGCAGCATGGAGAAGGTGCGTAGTGACTTTGCCATGGAGACAGAAACAGAAGGCGGAGCAATGGTGGGGATCCAGTCAGCGAGAGGGTCCTTACCTGGGACCACAAACCCACTCAACTTTTCACTCAAAAACCTTGGTACAGATCTCAGGTGAGGCCCAGTTCCAACTACCTGCACGCTGCTATAATTGTATTTAATTGCTATAATTGCAAGTCTCTCTTAATGCCCCTGCTTAACAGGTGCAACTACTGTCGCGTGTTTGCTACAGCATGTGCCCCAGTAAGAGCTGTACTGAGGAAACCAAATACTCTATTGTGTTTTGTTGTAGTCGACGGCAATAGAGGAAATGGTTACGTGCATCCAGGTCACCGGTTGCTCAAGTATGAAGCCATCAAATGTTCCGCTTCTGGGCGACACAACAATTCCATTCACGTAACACAGCACAGTGAAGTGCTAAACATGTGACACACGGATTGAACCGGCTTTGTGACCGTGATGGAAAGAGACGACACTTGTTTAGGTGAACAGGAGCCTTAGCGCAGCTCAACGTACAACATCTTTTTATGATGTTTTCGACAGTTTTGAATGGAAAAAGGTGTTTTCAACAACAAAATTGTGCCAAACTAGGAGGTTTCTGTGCTGTTGTTACCATCATAATGGTGCCAACTAAATGCACAGTATGTCATTTTTGCCACTAGGGCTCTCGCTCTTTCTCAGTCAAAACAGTAACCAAGGCCACATGGGATCATGAGCTTTGGTTTACTTCCTGATTAAATGACTGATCCTCTCCATCTTTATCCAGAAGTTACTTTGTATTCCAGCCTTTTCTTCAGTTGTATACACCATTTAACAATCACCTTTTTGAAAACAACTTGACACCGACCAACTGTCTCCCTCTCTCTTTCTGGGCACTGAAAAGTGTGATTAGACGCCTCAGCAAATGTGGAACACAAACCCTCCTGTACCTGTTTCAAAGTAAAAGCACACTGTTTTTGTTGCTTCCTTCCAGTCCTGGAAATAGTTGCAGGGCCAGCAAACCTGAGTCCTGGCATTAGCACAGCACAGAGGAGTAGCTCAAGCATTTAAAAGTTTATGATTTATGGCAATTTTCAAAGGAAAACCTTTTGTAAAATATGGCAACAGCTCTGCAAAAAGCAGATAATGTCATTACAGGTGACCAAAAGTAATGACACGGTGTGATATTTATGGATCTAAGAAGTGTTGCATTAGTCTCATCATTTTTAGATATATTAATACAGGCATGCTGTGATTCTCTGTGTATTTAAATGACCTTTCAATAGTAGGAAGCTCCAGTCTCACGCTCCTGTCTGGTTGTTGTTGTTGTTGTTCTGTCAGGAACTCCATGTCTTATCTGCGGCAAGGCAAAGGAGCTGAGAGCAGGCGCAGTGTCTTCTACACCAGTAACAACAGCGCAGAAGAGTGGGAGTTAGTGGATGCCCCACCCAAAGACTTCCCTGAACAGAAACAGCATCCAGACAACCATAGACGTACGTCCACTTTATGCTGCCTCGGCAACCCACGCTCTGGCTGTGGTTTGATACTCATACACTCATACTGCTTCACTTGTTTGCTACCATGAGAAATGCTTTATTTTTCTAAAGCTTTCTGTTTGTACTCAGCCCCTGACGTCACCTACACATGCAGTTAAAATCTACAGGTACAGGCATCAAGTGATGAAGTTCTCTTCTCTCTCAGATTCCTTCGGATCAGCATTTACTTTCGACTTTGTGCGCAACTCAGCGAGGCCCAAAAGGCCTCTGCTTCGGGACATGATGGGCTCTGGGAGGTTTGGGCGCGGCGCTGAGACACGCAGTACTGAGAGCTCCCCGGTGGAGTGTAATGGCAGCAAACCCTTGGAGATGCAGCTTCGTCTCCAGAGCCAGCAGGAAGAACTGAGCCGCATGGAACAGGAACAGGCCAAACTCCGAGAGGAACTCTCCGGTCACAAGGTACAGTTTTCTCACTCTCATTGTAGTGGTACATTTTAAAAAGGATTGTAGAAAACAAATACATTAAATATCATGAATTCAACGCCACCCAATGTTAGCATCATTTTGCTCTTCTACCGTTTTTTTCCCACTAACTTATAGAAGGCCTATTTGTAGTTGTCAATCCACATTTTACCTTTGTAGTCGTGTGAAAATAACAAAAAAAACAAAACAAAAAAGGAGAAGACAGTGTAGCATCCACTCGATGAAAGGGGAAACCTTGACTGATGGTCAGAAAGTTCAAGTTGATGTTCAGGAACCAACATGAAAGCTAAACGGAAATCAGAAAACTCATTTCATAAGCTCTCTAATTTACCCTGTTGCTAATCTTGACTGGTTTTAATATCCAGTTAAACATTTGTGTTATATTCTTTACTTTTTGTTCATATTACTTGTGATTTTTGACACCTTTTGTCAGCTTGATTTGCTCTTTCTCCGCTGTTATCTTGCATCAGTTTACATGCGCACACCCTTTCAAAAACTTCTGGTTAAACAGGAAATTTCAACATTAAAATACACAATGACAAAATACAATCGCTAACTTTACAGTAACTGACTGACCATGGCTATTTACAAAGAATAAATTAAATTAAATGTTTATCAAAGACTTAAAACATTTGCTTCCTTTCTTGAACTGCCGTCTAGTTGATCAGTTTGACCTGAAAAGCTGAAAATTCAGTGTGAATTCACTGGAATCCTAATGTTGCTGTGTCATTGTGACAAGTGAATAGCAGTTCTCCTAACAGCAGGTGTGCGTGCGTGCGTGCGTGCGTGCGTGCGTGCGTGCATGCGTGTGTGCGTGTGTTCTTGCATAAACATGCAGTCCTCATGGAGGCAGAATCTCATTTCTGAGGAGTTGGTTAAGTTTGTGCCCACACGGTGGAGCAGCTGGCTAGCACTGGTGCCTCACAGCAAGAAAATTGCTGTTTTGGGCCTTTGCGTGTAGAATTTGAATGTTCTCCCTGCGTGTGTTTTTTCTCACTCACTCATCTTCGACTTGCTTTATCCTCCACATGAGGGTCAAAGGATGCTGGTGCCACTCCCAGGTGACATAGGGCGAAAGGTGGGGGTACACCCTGGACAGGTCTCCAGTCCATCACAGGGACACATAGAGTGACAGTTTAGAGTGTCTAATTTACCTAATGCATGTTGGTGGACCGTGGGAGGGAACCGGAGAACCCGCAAACTTCCGACCGGGTCGCAAACCCAGGTCTTGCTGCAGAAGCAAGAGTGCTAACCACCACACCACCTTTGTGGCCCTAACGGTTTTCTCCCACCGTCCAAAAACATGTTTAATTGTGGTTCAATTGGACACTCGAAATAAACTGTAGGTGAGGGAGTGAAGGGTTGTTTGTCTGTTGTTGACTGGCGACCTGTCCAGGGTGTTCCCTGTCAGCTGGGATTGTGGAGGATAAAGCAGTAGAAAACGAGTGAGTGGTTAAGTTTAAGCCTAAGATTTGTACTGAGGGTTAGTGTTGGTTAGTGTCGGTTAGGGTGAGGCATTAACTGCTTATGGTTACGGTAAGGGATCACGTTTACTCGGGTTCACCGGCACAAATGTTTTTGTTATAGGTGGAAATGAAGCACAGTAAAAGGCTACAAAGACTTACACATATTAGAATATGTGTAATGATTATTAGTCACAGATCATATTCAGTGTGAATGAACACATTAGTCATACTGTACGTTAATAAACTACATATACACAGTATAGCACTGTTTCAGTCTTAGTGACAGCTTGAGTTGCTTCTTCACCCATGCACACATATTCATACAGTGCTGCTATACTGTGTATTTAGCCCGTCCACACCACACACCATCAGCAGTCATTTAGGCTTCAGTGTCCTGCCCAAGATGTATACCTGTCCTTATTTAATCAATATGTTTATACTAGAGCTGAAATGATTGATCGATTACTAAATGAATCTACTATTTTGATAATTGATTAATCGGTTTGAAGCTTTTTTCTTCTTAAATGTGAATATTTTCTTAATTTCTTTGCTCTGGATAACAAAGAAATCATTAAAAGTGAATCATTTTTTTTTGTGGACAAAACAAGACATTTCAAATTTTTTTAAGGTTTTCTGATATTTTATGGACCAAAATCGATTAATCGAGAAAATAATTGACAGATTAATCGATTATGAAAATAATCGTTAGTTCTAGCTCTAGTTTATACAACAAAAATCAACAAATGCATGACCTCTGGGAGCAAGGCAACTTTATTTTAAAAGACAAATTAATGAGAATGTTTTAACCAAACCGATTCTCTTTGTTAACCAGGAGCTGGTGAGACTTCTTCAGCAAACTCTAAGGACGTCTCAGTGCGACAGGCCAACAGCGCGATGTCCGGCCCCAGCTCCTGATGCCTCTGCAGCCACAGACCAGACTCAGACTCCCACGGTAACCCAGGAAGAAATCACCCAGCTGGAGAGCCTGCTTCAAGAAAGAGACGGACAGATCCAGTCGCTGTGTGGCCACATGGAGCGCCTCGCCTTAGAGAAGGAGAGCCTGCAACAGGAGCTAAAAGGCTTGAAGATTAAAGTGGGGGAAATGAATGACCAGCTGGGGATGCTGATGGAGACCATCCAGGCTAAAGATGAAGTCATCATGAAGCTTTCGCAGGAGAGCTCTGAGGACGACAGGAGTGCCAGTGACACCAGTTCACTGTCTCCCAACAAAGAGCAGCAGGAGCTGGACATCCTCAAGGTGAAGAGGAAGGCGAGAGTTGATACAGACGAGAAAGCTGCTGATAAGTCCTTTGCATAGCAGCCATTTCACAATGTTTTAGAAAGAAAAGCACAGGTCATTGTTTCGTTTTCCATTTCCATTTTTGACAGTAAACCAGCATGCATGAAACTGAGAAAGAGAAATGGAACTCGGACATCATTCATTTGATTTTTTACTACTGTGACCTTTCAAAGTGACTGCTCTGCAAAAGGCCCAGTGAGTGTGATTGTAAGCGCGGGGACTGTTTGTGTTGTGTTTGTGCTGTGGTTAAATTTCCACTGATTAATCAGACTGTTTTGTGTTTTTTTTGTCATTTTCAGGACAGTCTCCAAGGCTACAAATCTCAAAACAAGTTCTTGAACAAAGAGATCCTGGAGCTGACAGTATTGCGCAGAAATGCAGAGAGTAGAGAAAAGGCTTTGGAAGCAAAGGTACGGTCTTGTGTTTGGACGTTCGTGATACATTTCTCTGTTCATAGAAAAAAGGAAGTCTGCGTCAAGTGTAGGGAGGAAGTCCAGCACTGAACTGAGCTGATGTCCTAAACTGCAAAACAGGGAAAATGTAACACAAGCTGAAACCTTGACGTAAGCCTTTCTATGTTTTTCCTTCTGCAGTGTATCGCGCTGGAGGCCAAGTTGTGTCAGGTGGAGAGTAAATATCTGGTGCTGCTTCAGGAAGTGAAAAACCCAGTCTGTTCATCCTCAGAGCAGAATCCTGCCCATGACGTCATTTCCAGATTATTGGAGGATGCCCTGCAGGCAGAGGGCTCTGAACAGCAAGAACATCCCATCTTCAAACCAAACACTGTCAGGTAGGGGGGAAAACCTCGAAGAGCGTTTGCCAGGAATTGAACTTCAATGATGATTTAACATTTGTCTCTGTTTCGATTTGACGACAGCGAGTATGACGTGTTTGGCTTCAAGACGGTGCCTGAAGAGGAGGAGGAGGAGGAGAAGCTGGTTGCAAAGGTGAGAGCCTTGGAGCTCAAGTCCTTGTCCATGACAAATCAGGAGGTGTCCGTTGGAGTGAAGTGGGAGAACTATCTGGCCGGCACCATGAACAGAGACCTGGTGCGCTCCCCTGAGCTCAAATCCCTGATTCGCTGCGGTGTTCCCCACGAGCACCGGTCCCAGGTGTGGCGCTGGTGTGTCTCCTTCCATGTCAAAAAGTTCCGGGACCATTTGGCAGCAGACTATTACGAGACCTTACTGAATGTGGCCCGGGATAAACCCAACCCTGCTTCGAAGCAGATCGAGCTGGACCTGCTGCGCACTTTGCCAAACAACAAGCACTATGCTTCTCCAAGTGCAGGCGGCATCCAGACCCTCAGGAACGTCCTGATGGCATTCTCCTGGAGGAATCCGGATATCGGCTACTGTCAGGGACTGAACAGGTACTGGGTGATTTGCTTTATTCTTCCACTTCGTTCTTTTAATGACTTGAAATAATTCATTTGGATTTGCGTATGGTTTCTTCAGACTGGCTGCCATCGCCTTGCTGTATCTGGACCAAGAGGATGCCTTCTGGACTCTTGTAGCCATAGTGGAAGTGTTCATGCCAAGAGACTATTACACCAAGACTCTGCTTGGCTCGCAGGTTAGATTGTAATACTGGCTGCTGACACAGGGACACGTGAGGCTTGACTCACCGGAGCAGGAATGCAGCACTGTTTATTGTGTCTCTCTGGCTGCTGGATGGTTTCACATGCTTTCTGTCTGTGCTCCCCGCGCCCGTCTGTGCAGGTTGACCAGCGCGTGTTCAAGGACCTGATGTGCGAGAAGCTGCCCCGGCTCCATGCCCACTTTGAGCAGTACAAGGTCGACTTCTCCCTCATCACCTTCAACTGGTTCCTGGTGGTGTTTGTGGACAGCGTAGTGAGTGACATTCTCTTCAAGATCTGGGACGCCTTTCTGTTCGAAGGCCCAAAGGTGAGACACGGAAGAGAAAGTGAAAGTGTGTCTCTTTAATTTAGGGTTAGTTTCAATCTTAAGCCTTTGACTAAATGTTCTTTGAGTAAAGATAACTGAAGGAAACTGAAAAACTGACTTTAAGTTGTATGTGTTAACTCAGACCTTAATGTTGTCTTTACAACAGTAGTACAAATGCACGTGTGTTGTTGTGAAGGACCAACATGAAAGTATAACCCAGTTCGACAGCTGCATAGCTTTTCTTTGTTGTTTGGTTTTATGAGGTACAGGTTGTCCTGCCATAAATCTCTGGCTTCAGATTTAGAAACTTTAAGACAAATCCTTTTCTTTGTAAAAGGAAATCAAAATAAAACCAAGTGACTGTTTATTTTGCCAGGTTGACACAAACACCACATTCTAATCTTGCTGTGTCTGATGAAAAGTGTGAGTCGTTTGTTAGATTGTTAAACAAAACAAGTTTAACCACCAAGTTTGTGACACTCTCCTGTTTGTCCACTTGGTGGCGACAGAACCAAACAATGAAAAGTCTTCAACTCAAGTAAGCCCAGAAAAAAAGAAAAAAAGGCAACTTTTTTATACATTTTGACCCATGTTTTTGCTCCCACCTGATTAATATGGGTAAGTACAATGTTCATTCTCCTCTAGTTCTGTTTTTGGCACTTTGTACAGCAGCCATTCTGCCACATGTATTAGGAAGGAAAGCCCCGATGTCACTGGTCACATTAACAATGGCTCTGGTTTAGTTCATGTAAGTCAGGACAGTGTGACCGTAAACCAGCATGCACTCTGAAACTGAGGAAGCTCAGTGGAACTCATCACGCCGTCAGTCGCTTCATCATTTCCCGACCAGGACCTTTTCACAGTGGCTGCTGTCAGTCGTTTACAATGTCGTAAATAACTGACAACAGCAGTCGGAACACTGAGAGTGTCTCACAATAGCAACGTCAGGAAATATTCAAATACAAAGGATGATGCAAAGCTCTGTGTTACAGGAGATTTGTAAACTTTGGTG